>NC_091447.1:45078872-45423038 GCF_964237555.1 Oryctolagus cuniculus | reverse complement strand
GCTAATTTGATAAATCAGATCAAATTATGAAATACTATAAAGAACAGTCATTCATGCTACTTCGTGTGTTTTGAAGAAACACACTTCATTGCTTTTTTAAAAAAAATACATTTGAGGCTGTTATATATTTTCAAAAAAAATGCAGCTGTTCATTTATCTGTTCCTACCTACACTTTGGGGCTCTCTTTGGCAACTGGAATCTCGTCACAGCAGAGAGCACAACTGAAGTAGGGAAATCTAAGAGAAATGTTAACTGCCTGTTGTGGGGAGCAACTCGGACTAGACTGTTACTGGAATTAAGACTTATTCTATGCATCTGCTCTCCCACAATATGGCGCTGAGAAGGGAGTAACAGCTTCTACACAGCTGCCTCCAGTTCAGCCAATAAACAGCAGGACCTGCTCCTGATTGGAGGAGAGCAGCGTACTCGGCGTGTGGGTAGCAGAGTTGGGATTGGCGGAAGAGGACTATAAAGGAGGAGAGAGACAACATGCACCAGGAACATCTAAGGGGAACATCTATCTGAAGGAACACCTGTGCAGCCCCCGAGAGAGCCGGCCGGCGGTGTGCCGCTCCCCCGCGGAAGTGGGGAAAGTGGCTAGGGGGAACCGCCCTTCCACGGAGGTGGAAGGGTTGGTAGCCAAGCCGGGAAGAACCAGCAGCAAACCCGCGGAGGGCCGAACAGACAAAAGAACAGCGCAGGGTCCTGTGTCGTTCCTCCACGAAGACAGGGAGCGACACCTGTAGTCCACAAAGAGCACCAACTCTCCCACAGGCTCACACACAGATATTGATGTGGAACTTTAAAGAATCTTCCTGCCCCCAGAATGCATCCCCATAGCATTCTCCACACTTGCTGCTGGTGCCATAGTGTGCAATTGCTCTGAAGGAGTAGCTCCAGGGGAAACATTTCTAATGTCTGCCAATGAGGTACAGCATTGTGTAACACTCCTGGCAGTACAGAATCATCTGAGATGCTTGTAAAAATACAGATTCCTAACCCCCACCCGACCCAAAAACCCAACATGACTCCTATGTATTCATATTTTCTTTAACAAGTCCTTTTTTTTTTTGGGCAGGCAGAGTGGACAGTGAGAGAGAGAGAGAGAGAGAGAGACTGAGAGAAAGTCTTCCTTTACCGTTGGTTCACACCCCAATGGCCGCTGCAGCCAGCGCACTGCGCTGATCCAAAGCCAGGAGCCAGGTGCTTCTCCTGGTCTCCCAAGTGGGTGCAGGGGCCCAAGCACTTGGGCCATCCTCCACTGCCTTCTCGGGCCACAGCAGAGAGCTGGACTGGAAGAGGAGCAACGGGGACAGAATCTGGCACTCCGACCGGGACTAGAACCCCGGGGTACCAGCGCCGCAGGCAGAGGATTAGCCTATTGAGCCACGGCACCAGCCTAACAAGTCCTTTCACTTGATCTGACATGCAACAACATTTGGGAACCACTAGTGTATAAGATCACTCCAACACAAAAGCAATGATGAAGAAATCCATCAGGATGCCACCTGACATGTCCTTGAAGTTTTCATTTCTTGTCATTTCATGTTCTAATTTCTGGAAGACATTCCTATATCCTTAACAGAGGTAGAGGTGTCAAAGTCAAAATTTTTAATTCTAATTCAACACACTGTCCTTGAGTAAGCATAATTTCACAGTGAAAAGTCTAAAACAACGAAATTGAGTTCACAATAGAATATGTGTAAGTCCTTATTGTATATTTTTAATTTAAGATATGGCTTCTTTTTTTTTTTCTTTTTTTTTTTTTTTTTTTTTTTTTTTTGACAGGCAGAGTGGACAGTGAGAGAGAGAGACAGAGAGAAAGGTCTTCCTTTGCCGTTGGTTCACTCTCCAATGGCCGTCGCGCTGCAGCGGGTGCACCGCGCTGATCCGATGGCAGGAGCCAGGTACTTATCCTGGTCTCCCATGGGCTGCAGGGCCCAAGGACTTGGGCCATCCTCCACTGCCTTCCCGGGCCATAGCAGAGAGCTGGCCTGGAAGAGGGGCAACCGGGATAGAATCCGGCGCCCCAACCAGGACTAGAACCCGGTGTGCTGGCGCTGCAAGGCAGAGGATTAGCCTAGTGAGCTGCGGTGCCGGCCTAAGATATGGCTTTTAAAAATGTATAGGTTCAACCAGTTTAAATATGGTAGACTATTTTCATCATAAAACTATTGTCACTCTTAGAAATTTCAAAAAGTAACAAAAAACAAGAATAGAAATAGACATTCTGTCATTACCTATATCTAAAAGAAGCCACATAAAATAAAGCAAAAGCCTCTAAAACAAAATAGAATAACAAGACATTATCATTATTAAAATATAAATACAAGAAAAATAACAATAGATCTCAATCTAATACATCAAATAGCAGGACTTTCTCCAGAAAAAATATTAGAATCAAAGAGATCCATACTGATGCACAGCTTTGTAAAACTGTAAAAATTCAAAAATAATGAAGGAATACATTTTAAAAAGATCAAATCATTCCCCGGGGAAAAAAGCAAATCAGTCTGAGTTTAAATATCTCTGTAACAACACTGAACATTCAACAAAGCAGTGGAGTGATTATAAAACTATAACCCACAAATATAAACACAAGCACGGGGCAGGTGCTGTGACACCAGGCAAGCCTCCCGTTGAAACGCCCGCACTGCATACTGGAGTGCCTGGAATGGAGTCCTTCCCTGCTTCCCTTCCAGGTTCTTGTTAATGTACCTGGGAGGCAGCAGGCGATGGCCCAAGAACGTGGGCCTCTTGTCACCCTCGTAGGAGACCAGGATGCAGTTCCTGGCTCCTGGCTTTAGACTGGTGCTTCCCTGGCTTTTGTGGGCATTTGGGGAGTGAACTAGTTGATGGAAGGTCTCTCTGTCTCTCTCCCTCTTTCTCTCTCTCTTGTTCTCTCTCCTTCTCTCACTCTTTCATACAAATAAATACATACACAAATATTTAAAGAAAATAAACACAGCCAAATGTTTGTTTGAATATAAAGGCAACATTCAATCAAAACTTTTTTCCAAACTATTTTTAACACTGGGAAAAATCTCATTCCCGATTCCCAACTCCTTCATTATGGCAGGAGCTCCACTAGCTTAACCCTGCTCCTCTTTAATCTCTCTGAAGAAGTGCCTTATCTTATTGTTATTCACATGATAGAACTGGGATCTAGACTTCATGTCCCAACCCCTTCTTTCTACCATGACTCTTGACAGTTGCCTGAGTACAGAAAGTGTGGCACCCCATTCCTGTCAATCATGTATCAGGTCCAGTACAGCATTCCCTAATGGTATTTTTCACATTTAGGGAAGAATAATTCCTCACATATTATAGAATTTAATGCCAGTGTATATCCTAATTATTGGAGAAATCAAAAGTATCCATTCACGTTTCCCATGCAGACTAACACAGGGAGGAAACTGTGCAATCTGTAAACGACTGGCTTGAGGAAAAGGCGCCTCCACAGGAGAGATGGGATTCTCCAGCCTGCTGCTGAGCTGGGCTGCTGCATCTGCCTGAGCATCAGGAGACCCCCTTGCCCGCATGTAACAGGAAATAGCTTACATTTGTTAGGTGCATACCATGCAGCCATAATGCCAGGAATTTTGAATGTGTATATAACACTAAATCCTCAAAAACAGCCTCTCCATGAAACACTGCAATCTTCCCCCACTGCCACGTACAGGAATAAGAGAGACCCCAAACTTACCATTTAGCACATGGGCGAGGAACATTGAAAAAAATGATTAGCTATGGGACAGTAAAATGTCCTGTGTAGACTGTGTGTTCTGATCATAACCAGGAAGTGACTTTAAGCTCCAGGAGTATTTTATTAAGTACAGAGCAAGATGGTTCTTGACCTCTGTAAAAGGAACCCAAAAAGAATAGACACGGAAGTCATGCCAAGGTGCAGAAGCCAAGTGACGGATGTTTTTCAACAATGAGGAAGAGATCAACCATGTCAAAAGCTGCTGAGTCAAGTAAACTAGGTCTGGGAATTTATCACCGGGTGACACGGAGGTTACCAGTGACATTGAGAACACAGTTTCAGTGGAGCAGCATGGGTGTGACAAGAGAGCAAAAGTATGGCTGAGTGGCCTCAGAGACCACAAGGAGAACACTGACAATTCTTTCTGAAGAATTTTGCTGTACCAAAGAACAGAAAAATGGGAGGCTGCGGGAGAGGGGAATCAAAGAGAGGTTCTATTTAAAGCTGGAAGAAATACCAACATGTTATTCTTCATTTCTCTCAGTGTCCAGTTTCTACCGAATGATTACCACTTTCACATCATTGTAAAGTTGAAAATCCCAAGTCAAGCACTCTCTGTATTACCGTCCCCACTTGTTTGCATCAGGAAGTATGTTAATTGAATGGGATCACTGATCTAATAAGTTTAAATCTAGGACTCAAAGCCAGCTCTGGCTGACTTCTGATCAGAGACCAGAAGCAGGGCTGCCAGCCGATCCCTTGATCTCTCTAAAATTTATATTCTCTCATTGAACAGTAACCTTTCAACATGTTTTCAGTTGCAGTCCATTTCTCAGATACAAGCCTTAATTCACTCAGCTAATTTCCTTTTCTGCCTGTGTATTCAATATATTAATATGTGAAATTTTAGTGAAAAGAATTGACTCAAAAATAATACAACACAATACCAATTAAAGTAATTGAAGACAACCATTAAAGTCATTAATAAATTATCCAATTAAAACACTTATTTTGGCACCCTGTTGGGAATGACACTCATCTCAAACAAGAAATAAATGTGAAAGGAATCATGATAAAAGAAATTAATGAGTCCTTTTAACACTCCAAGTGATGTATTGACGCTCAAGTGAAATAGAACAGCAAACAGGGTACAGAGTGTTTATGAGTTAGAAATTGAGATGATGTGAAGACAAAGTAGGCAAAGGTGAAATGGTGGAAGAGTTGGAAACTCAGAGAGTGCTGATCGCAGTGGCAACCAGGGATGGCTTCTAGACAAAGGTTGATAGACTGCGTCTCAGCAAAGCAAAGAGGAAAAAATTTCGGTCTTCAAACCTGATCTTAAGCAAATCCACTTGCAATCATTTAACTGCCCAATTCACCACTTCATAGTGCCCACATGACACAGGCAAGAAATTATGACACACTACAGGTGTCAGCTGCAGCTCACCACCAAAGGAAAGCACACAAACTCACGAAGAGGCATAATAAACACATGCTCAAAACTTCCAGCTATACATAAAATCCCCTGAAAACGTGAAGCATAAATGGCATAAGCCAATAAAGCCATAATTTCCTTGATTGCCTCTTCACTGGGAACTTAGATGTAACTTCAGCTTGACTTAACTCTTCCTGAAACTGATGCAATCTCAGATGCTGGAAGGGAAGGGCTCCCAGCACCGTGCAGCACAGCTAGGAACTTGAAGTCCGAGATAGCTGGGTTGAACTCTGGTTCCACTTACCAGCTCTGTGACCTTGAGCAAATTATTTTTGTACTCCACATCCAGTTAGGTGAAGGAAAACAGCAAATTAATACCTACGCCATTCAGTTGTGGTGAGAACTAACAGTGTCCGTGGAAATAAACAGGCTCGATGGAAAGGCTAATACAAGGTTTATTCAGGGCAGAATATGAGTGACCCACCCAGGCCTGACAGATTGAGTCTTGGGAAATGTTCCAGAGTGCTCCTAGTCAGAATTTACATATTCCATAACTTAAATTTTTCATTTATCATTACACAGTGAACATGCAACTGCTTGGCCCAAAAATATGGGTTTTAGGTAACCAAGGGTGAATTTTTCACAGGTTAACGATTACTGCTGTTAGAACACGCCTGGTTACAAACACCTTTTAGAGACAGGCTATGCTGAAAAGAAGGCTACTGATTAATTAAGAAGGACATGTGGATGTACAGACAGAGCAAACATTTGCACAAGGTTGTTCCAGATGTGGAGGAGGAAACTGACCCTACACATCACCCAAACTGAATTAGAAAAAAAAAATTAAGTCTAAAACCAATACAATGTTATATCAAAAAGGTAGACATTAAGTTTTTTAAAAAGACAGCTTATGGCCAGCGTCGCGGCTCACTAGGCTAATCCTCCGCCTTGCGGCGCCGGCACACCGGGTTCTAGTCCCAGTCGGGGCGCCGGATTCTGTCCCGGTTGCCCCTCTTCCAGGCCAGCTCTCTGCTGTGGCCAGGGAGTGCAGTGAAGGATGGCCCAAGTGCTTGGGTCCTGCACCTACATGGGAGACCAGGATAAGCACCTGGCTCCTGCCATCAGATCAGCGCGGTGCGCTGGCCGCAGCGCGCCGGCCGTGGCGGCCATTGGAGGGTGAACCAACGGCAAAGGAAGACCTTTCTCTCTGTCTCTCTCTCTCACTGTCCACTCTGCCTGTCAAAAAATAATAATAAAAAAAAAGATTTGAGAACTACTGCTCCCTTTGGGTCACCGACATTCTTATAAAACCTTTGCCTTTCTACTGAATGTACTAGTATTTTTTTATTAAAGATTTATTTATCTATTTGAAAGTCAGAGTTACACAGAGAGAGAGGTCTTCTATCCACTGGTTCACTCCCCAACTGGCTGCATTGGCCAGAGCTGTGTCAATCTGAAGCCAGGAGCCAGGAGCTTCCTCTGGGTCTCCTACACTGGTGCAGGGGCCCAAGGATTTGGGCCATCTTCCACTGCTTTCCCAGGCCATCGCAGAGAGCTGGATTGGAAGTGGAGCAGCCGGGACCTGAACTGGCGCTCACATGGGATGCCGACACTACAGGCAGCGGCCTCACCTGCCATGCCACATCACCGGCCCCTGTACTAGTATTTTTAAACCTTGCCATTATTGTGATAGAGAGACCTAGGATCCTGAAGCAAGATCAAGTCTCTGATGGTCTCTAACCATAGTACACCCCAAGACCCAACAGTAGAGTTCTATCAACCCTACCAGCTGGGAGCAAGAAGCTCCTTATGGTGGGGTGGGTTAGTATCTGCCAGGGAAAGGGGCAAGAGAAAGAACATCGAGAGAGTCACCGTGGAAGAGATTTAATTGGGGACATTTCCATTGGGCCGCATGTCTCTTGCTGCCTCCTTGGACCCGTTTCTTTGAGCACCAATGCTCTGGATCTTTTGCTAAAGCCATTCTTGCCTAGACGAAAAATGAAGTTTCCTACCTGGGTTTTAGGAGAGGAACTCCTGACCTTTCCTACTCCATTACATTATGAAAATTTAAATTAAATAGCCTAATGTAGAAGGAGAATTTATTTCATATTTAATAATTATAGTCATCAAGATGATGGACTGAAGAAGTGCAACATATTAGGTGACAAATGAGAAAAGGGATTGTTCTTCAGATTAAAGTATCCTCTTTATTATAAAGTAAGCATTGAGAAAGAGACTTTTACAATTCAAATAGCATCTTTCTTATCCCCTTATGGCTACAAAAATGAGAGACTTGTCCTTTTGTTGTGAATAATTTCCAAGTGAAAGAGTCACAGTAGGGGTGAGAATAGCTCAGCTCCAAAAGATCTTTAAAAAGAAGATTGATTCATCTTTTGACATTTGAGTTTCTTGTGTATTTATTAAAAATTATACCATTTTAGTGGAATAGGTTTTAACAAATGTCAACCTCAAGCATTTTCACATTTTTAAAAAACCAATTCCACACGTCAGCTGGTTCCTTATTCACACCTCCAATCTGTACACAGCCTAAGGCGTGTGCAGCTCAGAGTCGCTGGTCCCCACTGAACTTGGGGCAAGATTAAAGTTTTCTCTTGTTTCTGTAGTTTGTATTTCCAGCATCCTTTTCCTCTTACAAATGAATCTTACCCATTTCTGTTTTGAATTTTGCTATATTTTACCTAATTAGCTCTCTACAATAATTATTTCTGGAAAATATATTCTAAATTTCATCAAGTTCTCTACTGATAGTCTTTAAATAAACCACAATTGATAAATAATTTACTGTCATAAATATTTTGCAGGGTATGTTAACCTGAAAAGTACTTTATTTATTTCAATATTAAATTGATATTTTTATGGTGTTTTGTTGTCATTCACATGCAAAACGATGTCATCACATTATTATTGGATCTGAAAACATGTCATTTATTTATAATAGTTAACAACTACTTTTGAGATTGGCTTTGGTCTATTGGTTAAGATGTCAGTTAGGATGGCCACATCCCATGTTGGAGTGCTGGGTTTGATATCCAGCTCCAACTAATGCTGGTCTGGAGAGACAGCAATGATAGGTTACATGACTGGGTTCCTGCCAAGTACCCACTGGGGAGACCTGTAATAGGTTCCTGGCTCCTAGCTCCAGTCAGGCCCAGGGGAGTGAACCAGCAAATAGACTATGCTCTCCCTCTTACTCTCTTTCTCCGTGTGTGTGTGTGTGTGTGTTTGTGAATTTTTCTCTCTCTGCCTTTTGAATCATTTAAGAAAATTAATGAAGGTTACTTTTTCCCATTAATTTATTTCTAGTTTTCTGTTTGTTATTTTATTTTTATATGTTAGTTGCCACATCTACAAAGAAATATACTTGCATGTTTGACACATGAGTATATTTCTTAAATGTTACAGATAATCAGAATAGAAGCATGCCTTTGGCAGTTTTTCTAAGTCCTTATTTGCATATCAGCAAGCATTAAAATGTAGGAATTTTGAAACCATAGTTGCTGCTTCTAATTCCAGCTCTATCTCTTAAATAACTGAATGACAGGGAGAGAAAAGCTTGGTTCCCAGTGCATACGTACAGCAAACCTGAAAGCAACCAGAGATGTCTGGCAGAGATATCACCTATTAGCCCGCACAGGGACTCAGTTCATCCGGATGGCAGAGGAATGTCTCAGTTTTTTCCTCATCACTCAGAAGATGCAATTTAGGTTAAAATAAAGAAAAAAATAGAAAGATATTCTTCCCATTTGAAAGAATTGTTTCGGCAAAAGCAACCATGCTCCATTGTTAAAACAATAGCAGTGTAAAGACTAAGGTAATATAATTTCAACAGTGGCAAATACTTACTTTCATCTGTATTTTAAGAATAAATTTTGGGGGGCTGGTGCTGTGATACAGTAGGCTAATCCTCCGCCTGCAGCACCAGCATCCTACAAGGGTGCCAGTTCCAGTCTCGGCTTCTCCTCTTCCAATCTGGTTCTCTGCTGTGGGCTGGGAAAGCAGCAGAAGATGGCTCAAGCCCTTGGTCCCCTGCACCCTCGTGGGAGACCAGAAGAAGCTCCTGGCTCTGGCTTCGGATCGGCGCAGCTCGGGCTGTTGCAGCCATCTGGGGAGTGAACCAGCAGATGGAAGACCTTTCTCTCTATCTCTCCCTCTCGTCTGTAACTCTAACTCTCAAATAAATAAATAAAATCTATTTTTTTTTTTTGACAGGCAGAGTCAGACAGTGAAAGAGAGAGAGACAGAAAGGTCTTCCTTTTCCGTTGGTTCACCCCCAAGTGGCCGCTACGGCCCGTGCGCTATGGGCTATGGCCGCGCGCTGCGTCGATCCGAAGCCAGGAGCCAGGTGCTTCCTCCTGGTCTCCCATGCGGGTGCAGGGCCCAAGGACCTGGGCCATCCTCCACTACTCTCCAGAGCCACAGCAGAGAGCTGAACTGGAAGAGGGGCAGCCAGGACAGAATCTGGCGCCCCAACCAGGACTAGAACCCGGGGTGCCAGCGCCACAGGTGGAGGATTAGCCTAGTGAGCCTCGGCGCCGGCCAATAAATAAAATCTTAAAAAATAAGAATAAATTTTGTAAAGAGGTGGACTTCATTCTTAACACACACTTGTGGGTCACAGATTTTTGAAATTATAATGTAACTGAAAGATTTTTAGAACAGAAAAATTAAGGTAAGAGGAAGAAAGGGATGGAAAGAAAAAAGAATTAAATATCACTGATTAAAGGGACCTTGTATTAAAATCATGTATTTAAAACAAACTAAACAATGCTTTAAAAATAATTAAAATATTCTAAGAACTCACATTGGATGATTAGTGAGGCATACCAGCACAGAAAAGGCTCTGAACCTTCCTGCAATAACAAAATTTATCTTGATAGACTTATCCCAACATTTCTAATATTTCCTGTATCATAAAATTCTTTTTTCTTGGATTATCTCTACACATTTTGCCGAGCTATCTTTCTAAGTAAGATAACAGGAAATTGCTGGTCTAGAATAATCACTGAGTGTATCTAAAAACCCAGGGCCACGCCTTCAAACATCTGAATTCCCAGATTATCAAACTTGGGGCTTTTTTAGCCATCTACTTTTTTAAAATTGTTGTAGTGCGAACAGACTCTATGCCACTGACTCATTGTGTTAGACATGTGCACTCTTTCTTTTAGAGGGTCCCTCCCCCCACTAATCAAAATCCTAGTCATCCTTGGGACGCAGAAAAGGGTCCTGATTCTCCTGGGTGAAACTATCAACTTCATTCTCCAGGATCCTACAATAACTATGGCTTTTAATCTGTGTTACGGACTTTATTTGGCTCCTGAAATTCTGTTTTTTAGAATTAGATCATAACATATGAATTAAGATAATCCAGCACTTACATCATGCTGCCTTGTAATATCATTTGTCACTAAAACTAAGCTTCATCTTCTCTTGAATCTTTAAATTTTCCATTAAATTCTACAGGATGCTTATGTAGAGTAGACAGTCAAGTGCATTTTCCATTTAAATTGAATCATGACCGAGAATTGAGACATTATTTGAATCTACTCTAGGAAAGAGGAAGTTGCATTGATTTCCTTTTATCTCGATTCAGCCCCACACTTACTAGATGAAACTTCTTAGGACAAAAAGATAAAACAACATATTTTACCTTCTGACATTAAAGTATCATAGAGAAAGATCTATTTATATTTAATGACCTGGTTCTGAGAACCAGGTCGCTTGCATCTTATTATCACACAATTTGGGGATTTCAATATAGCCAGAGTGAAGATTGTAGAACAGCTAACAAATATATTCAAGTAAATGTAAATGTCAGTGTGCATAATTCAAACCAAAAACACTTTAACAACAGGCTTTATTGTCCCATGTTATCAGGAAAATTTCCTTTCCACTTAGTTCACTTGCCTTGGCACAGCTTTAGGGAAATTAATTTATGGATAATACTTATTTTAAATCAAACCAGGGAGAGAATCATGCCATTTCTCATTTATTTCCCTTATGTCTTATGTTCCATTTCACAGGAAAATATTTCCCAATAAACTGAAGTTAAAGTTTTGATGAGATATGATCTCACCAAAGAGCTCATTGAGTGCCATAGCCTTTCCAAGCACATGTAAACACCAGGAACCAGAAATCTCCCACACCTTTAATATCAGCTTTAACCTCCCTTCTCTAGTAGGCCAATCCCAAGTCCTTTGCAAATCCCCACTCTGTGGGCATTCCCTAATTCCTGTCTTGCAGCTCCCAAAACAATGACCCCTTCCTATTTTAGTTTAAATATTCACCAGATAGAGTAAAATTAGGTTATCTTTTACCATCTGGTAAATGCTAATTCTATCCTTTTACTTAATAGCATAAACATCAAAATTATATTTTAATCCTGATTTTCTTAAGTCTATATATTGGGTATATTAACAAATAATTTATTAAGGGAAAAGGTAGTGTATTTCCTCATTGGCATTATTCTTTCCACAGTCTTGGGGAAAATAATTTGGATCATACATGTTTTGTTAATAGCAGTTAACATTTATTAGGCACTATTAGTTCCTGATATGAATTTGTTCATTGAATTCCCCAACAATCTCACCAAGCATCACCATTTTATAAATGAGAAACTGAGGCAGAGAAGCTTAGTTAACTTGCTCCAGAGTAATCAGCTAATAAGGGACAGTTGTGATTCTGGAAACCAGGGAGTTTGGCTCCAGAATCCATGTTTTCTTTCTTTTTTTGCTAAGATTTATTTATTTATTTGAAAGGCAGAGTTAGAGAGAGGGAGACACAGAGAGAGCAAGCTTCCATCCACTAGTTCTCTCCTAAAATGTCTGCAATGGCCAGGGCTGGGAGAGGCTGAAGCCAGTAGCCTAGAGCTCCTTCTGGGTCTCCCACATGGGTACAGAGAATCAACCACTTGGGCCATCTTCTGCTGTTTTCCCAGCAGGGAACTGGATCAGAATTGGAGCAGCCAGGACTCAAACCGTCACCAGTATAGGATGCCAGCCTCACAGGCCGTGGCATCACCTGCTCCGCCACAATGCCAGCCCCCAGAATCCATGTTTTCAACTACTACACTGTGCTTCCTCTTTGGTAAGGCCCCTGGGCTTCTTCTTAGGTGATACCTCATTCCTTTTGGCCCCTGGTAGTCAGGGCGGCTCTTACAGGGTGGCTCTTACAGGGCAGCCCAGGTTTCCAAGAACAAATGTTTCAAGTGAAGAAATGGAAGTTGCCGTGTTCTTTTGGCCTCAGTGTGGAAACTGGCAGAACATGACTTCCACTGCCTTCTCTCTGTCAAAGCAGTCGTCAAGCCCACCTGCCCCCAGGGTAGAGCTCAGAGATGCTCACCTTCTTGTAGAATGAGTGCTAAGAAATCCATGGTCACTTTAATCAACCATCCCATGGTTAACATCATTTCTGCATCCTTTCAAACATGTCTATAGATGCATAGCAATGCATCTATGTATATATTATGCATTTTCCATAATGGAATTATGCGCAAAATGGTATTTTTATGGGCTCCTTTCTAGAGTTCTCTATCTTATTCAATTCTCTCCTGCCTGGCACATGTATTTCTTCCACCGAATAGCCAAAGCTAACAAAGTGGAATGCATTCTTTTCTGCAGTCAATAATCATGTTTTATACATGTGTGTGTGTGTGTGCGCGCTCCCGCACATACAAATCTTTATTCAGTCTTTTTTTTAAAGATTTATTTATTTATTTATTTATTTGAAAGTCAGAGTTACACAGAGAGAGAAGGAGAGGCAGACAGAAAGAGAGGTCTTCCATCCGCTGGTTCACTCCCCAGTTGGCCACAACAGCCGGAGCTTTGCTGATCTGAAGCCAGGAGCCAGGAGCATCTTCTGGGTCTCCCACATGGGTGCAGGGGCCCAAGGACCTGGGCCATCTTCTACTGCTTTCTCAAGCCATAGCAGAGAGCAGGATCGGAAATGGAGCAGACAGGACTTGAACCAGCGCTCATATGGGATGCCAGCACTGCAGACAGCAGCTTTACCTGCTACGTCACAGCACCAGCCCCTGTTTAACAGTTGATAGTGGCCCCCTCCTAGGCCAAACTTGAGTTGGGCTCCTCTAAGCTCTCTTCTCAACTTAGCTTCACCTTTATTCTTCAGTGTCCATCCTTTTTTATTTTTTCATTTTCAATTATCTTTATATACAGAAGATCGATTCGGTATATATTAAGTAAAGATTTCATCAGTTTGCACCCACACAGAAACACAAAGTGTAAAAATACTGTTTCAGTACTAGTTATAGCATTACTTCACATTGGACAACACATTAAGGACAGATCCCACATGAGAAGTAAGTACAAAAAAAAAAAAAGAGAGAGAGAGAGAGAGAAGTAAGTACACAGTGACTCCTATTGTTGACTTAACAATTTGACACTCTTGTTTATTTTATCAGTAACCTCCCTAGGCTCTAGTCATGAGTTGCCAAGGCTATGGAAGCCTTTGGGGTTCACCAACTCCAATCTTATTCCAAGAGGGTCATAGTCAAAGTGGAAGTTCTCTCCTCCCTTCAGAGAAAGGTACCTCCTTCTTTGATGGCCCCATTCTTTCCACTGGGATCTCACTCACAGAGATCTTTCATTTAGGTTTTTTTGTTTGTTTGTTTTGTTTTTTTGCCAGAGCGTCTTTGCTTTCCATGCCTAAAATACTCTCATGGGCTCTTCAGCCAGATCCGAATGCCTTAAGGGCTGATTCTGAGACCAGAGTGCTGTTTAGGACATCTGCCATTCTATGAGTCTGCTGTGTATCCCGCTTCCCATGTTGGATCGTTCTCTCCCTTTTTGATTCTATCAGTTAATATTAGCAGACACTAGTCTTGTTTGTGTGATCCCTTTGACTCTTAGACCTATCAGTGTGATCAATTGTGAACTGAAGTTGATCACTTGAACTAGTGAGATGGCATTGGTACATGCCACCTTGATGGGATAGTATTGGAATACCCTGGCACATTTCTAATTCCACCATTTGGGGCAAGTCCGAATGAGCATGTCCCAAATTGTACATCTCCTCCCTCTCTTATTCCCACTCTTATATTTAACAGGGATCAATTTTCATTTAAAATGTAAACACCAAAGAATAATTGTGTGTTAATTACAGAGTTCAACCAATAGTACTAGAATAAAAAAAATACTAAAATGTATAAAGTATTACATTCTACATCAACAGTCAGGACAAGAGCTCAGGACAGTCACTGTTTAGCACAGTGTCCACTTCACTTCAACAGGTTTCCCCTTTGGTGCTCAGTTAGTTGTCACCGATCAGGGAGAACATATGATATTTGTCCCTTTGGGACTGGCTTAATTCACTCAGCATGATGTTTTCCAGATTCCTCCATCTTGTTGCAAATGACCGGCTTTCATTGTTTTTGACTGCTGTACAGTATTCTATAGAGTATATATCCCATAATTTCTTTATCCAGTCTACTGTTGATGGGTATTTGGGTTGGTTCCAGGTCTTAGCTATTGTGAATTGAGCTGAAATAAACATTAAGATGCAGATCCATGAGCATGGAAGATTTTTCCATTTTTTGGTATCCTCTTCTATTTCTTTCTTTAAGGTTTTTTAATTTTCATCATAGAGATTTTTTTTTTTGACAGGCAGAGTGGACAGTGAGAGAGAGAGACAGAGAGAAAGGTCTTCCTTTTTGCCGTTGGTTTACCCTCCAATGGCCGCCGTGGCCAGCGCGCTGGGGCCGGCGCACCGCGCTGATCCGATGGCAGGAGCCAGGAGCCAGGTGCTTTTCCTGGTCTCCCATGGGGTGCAGGGCCCAAGCACCTGGGCCATCCTCCACTGCACTCCCTGGCCACAGCAGAGAGCTGGCCTGGAAGAGGGGCAACCGGGACAGGATCCGGTGCCCCAACCGGGACTAGAACCCGGTGTGCTGGCGCCACTAGGCAGAGGATTAGCCTAGTGAGCCGCGGCGCCGGCCCATCGTAGAGATCTTTAATGTCCTTGGTTAAGTTTATTCCAAGGTATTTGATTGTTTTCATAGCTATTGTGAATGGGATTGATCTTAGAAGTTCTTCCTCAGCCTTGGCATTGCCTATGTACACAAAGGCTGTTGATTTTTGTGCACTGATTTTATATCCTGCTACTTTGCCAAACTCTTCTATGATTTCCAATAGTCTCTTAGTATATTTCTTTGGGTCCCCTAAATAAAGAATCATATCATCTGCAAAGAGGGATAGTTTGAGTTCTTCCTTCCCAATTTATATCCCTTTAATTTCTTTTTCTTGCCTAATAGCTCTGGCTAAAACTTCCAGAACTATATTGAATAGCAGTGGTGAGAGTGGGCATCCCTGTCTGGTACCAGATCTCAGTGGAAATGCTTCCAACTTTTCCCCATTCAATAGGATGTTGGCCATGGGGTTTTCATAAATTGCTTTGACTGTATTGAGGAATGTTCCTTCCATACCCAGTTTGCTTAGAGTTTTCATCATGAAAGGGTGTTGTATTTTATCAAATGCTTTCTCTGCATCTATTGAGAAAATCATATGGTTTTTCTTCTGCAGTCTGTTAATGTGGTGTATCACATTGATTTGCGAATGTTGAACCATCACTGCATACCAGGGATAAATCCCACTTGGTCTGGGTGGATGATCTTTCTGATGTGTTGTTGCATTCTATTGGCCAGAATTTTATTGAGGATTTTTGCATCTATGTTCATCAGGGATATTGGTCTGTAATTCTCTCTCTCTCTCTCTTTTTTTTTTTTTTTTTTGACAGGCAGAGTGGACAGTGAGAGAGAGAGACAGACAGAAAGGTCTTAATTTGCCATTGGTTCATCCTCCAATGGCCACTGCAGCCAGCCACTGTGGCCGGCGCACCGCTCTGATCCATTGGCAGGAGCCAGGTACTTATCCTGGTCTCCCATGGGGTGCAGGGCCCAAGCACTTGGGCCATCCTCCACTGCAATCCCGAGCCACAGCAGAGAGCTGGCCTAGAAAAGGGGCAACCGGGACAGAATCCAGCGCCCCAACCGGGACTAGAACCCGGTGTGCTGGTGCCACAAGGCAGAGGTTTAGCCTAGTGAACCGCAGCACTGGCCCTGTAATTCTCTTTCAATGCTGCATCTTTTTCTGGCTTAGGAATTAAGGTGATGCTGGCTTCATAGAAAGAATTTGGGAGAATTCCCTCTTTTTTTGATTGTTCTGAATAGTTTCAGAAGAATTGTAGTTAGTTCTTCTTTAAATGTCTGGTAGAATTCAGCAGTGAATCCATCTGGTCCTGGGCTTTTCTTTGTTGGGAGGGCCTTTATTACTGTTTCAATTTCTGTCTCAGTTATGGGTCTGTTTAGGTTTTCTATGTATTCCTGGTTCAATTTAGGTAGGTTGCATGTGTCCAGGAATCTATCCATTTCTGATAGGTTTCCTTGTTTGCTGGCATACAAGTCCTTCTAGTAATTTCTGATGATTCTTTTTATTTCTGTGGTGTCTGTTGTTACATTTCCTTTTTCATCTCTGATTTTATTGATTTGGGTCTTTTCTCTTCTTTTTTTAGTTAGTTGGGCCAATGGGGTGTCAATTTTGTTTATTTTTTCAAAAAAACAGCTCCTCGTTTGGCTGATTTTTTATAATGTTTTTTTGGATTCAATCCTGTTGATTTCTTCTCTGATTTTAATTATTTCTCTTCTCCTACTAGATTTGGGTCTGGTTTGCTGCAGATTTTCTAGATCCTTGAGATGAATTGAAAGCTCATCTATTTGGTGTCTTTCCAATTTCTTGATGTAGGCACCTATTGATATAAACTTTCCTCTTAACACTGCTTTTGCTGTATCCCATAAGTTTTGGTATGTTGTGCTGTTATCCTCATTTACTTCCAGAAAATTTTTGATTTCTCTTTTGATTTCTTCTATGACCCACTGTTCATTCAGGAGCATGTTGTTCAATCTCCATGTGTTTGCATATGCTCTAGGGGTTCCTGAGTTGTTAATTTCCAACTTCATTCCTTTATGGTCTGAGAAGCTGCATAGTATGATTCTAATTCTTTTGAATTTGCTGAGACTTGCTTTATGGCCTAGTATGTGGTCAATCCTAGAGAAGGTTCCATGTACTGCTGAGAAGAATGTAAATGCTTTATGTGTAGGATGAAAAGTTCTATAGATATCTGTTAGATCCATTTGGGCTATAGTGTCATTTAGAGCTACTGTCTCCTTGTTGATCTTCTGTCCTGTTTATCTGTCTATTTCTGAGAGTGGAGTATTGAAGTCTCCCAGTACTATTGTATTGGGGTCTAAGTCTCCCTTTAAGTCCCTTAACAAATCTTTTAAATAAACCGGTGCCCTGTATTTAGGTGCATATACATTGATAATCGTTATATCTTCCTGTTGAATTGATCCCTTAATCATTATATAGTGCCCCTCTTTGTCTCTCCTAACAGTTTTTGTAGTAAAGTTTATGTTGTCCAATATTAAGATGGCTACGCCCGCTCTTTTTTCATTTCTGTTGGCATGGTATATCTTTTTCCAGCCTTTCATTTTCAGTCTGTATGGATCTTTGTTGGAAAGATGTGTTTCTTGTAAGCAGCAAATAGATGGGTTTTGTTCCTTAACCCATTCAGCCAATCTGTGTCTTTTAGCTGGACAGTTCAAGCCATTAACGTTCAATGTGACTATTGATAATTAGTAACTTTGCCCTGCCATTTGCCAAAGATATTTTCTAATATATGTTTTTGAACTTCCTGTGATCTTTTGCTGTGAGGTTTCCTTCCTTTACCTTCTTTCAAATTGATGACCGTGTTTCTGCGTTTCTGTGTGTAACACTTCTTTAAGCATCTTTTGCAGGGCTGGACGAGTGGCGACAAATTCTTTCAATTTCTGTTTGCCGTGAAAGGTCTTTATTTCACCTTCATTCACAAATGAGAGCTTGGCAGGATATAATATTCTGGGCTGGCAGTTTTTCTCTTAGTACCTGGGCTATATCTCGCCATTCCCTTCTAGCTTGTAGGGTTTCTGATGAGAAGTCAGCTGTGAGTCTAATTGGAGTTCCTCTGAGAGTAATCTGACGTTTATCTCTTGCACATTTTAGGATCTTTTATTTATGTTTCACTGTGGAGAGTTTAATTACAACGTGTCGTGGTGAGGATCTCTTTTGGTCATGTTTATTAGGGGTTCTATGAGCTTCCTGTACTAGGATGTCTCTGTCCTTTTCCAAACCTGGGAAATTTTCTGCTAATATCTCACTAAAAAGGCCTTCTAATCCTTTCTCCCTCTCCACGCCTTCAGGAACTCCTAGAACCCAAATGTTGGTTTTTTTAATAGTATCCTGTAGATTCCCGACAATATTTTTTAGATTTCTAATTTCCTCTTCTTTTCTTTGGTTTGACTGTATACTTTCCTGTTTTCTGTCTTCTAAGTCCGATATTCTCTCTTCTGCTTCACCCATTCTGTTTTTAAGGCTCCCTAATGTGTTTGTCATTTGATCTATTGAATTCTTCATTTCATTATGATTTCTCGTCACTATCACAGTTTCATGGTCTACTAGTTGTTTCATTTCATCTTGATTCCTCCTTAATATTTCATTTTCACGAGAGAGATTTTCTGTCTTGTCCATTAAGGATTTCTGTAGTTCAAGAATTTGTTTTTGAGAACTTCTTAATGTTCTTATCAATTTTTTGAGATCTGCCTCTTGCATTTCTTCTATCTCATCATCTTCATAATCTTGAATTGGGGTGTCTTTTTCATTTGAGGGCATCATAGTGTCTTCTTTGTTCTTGTTACCTCGGTTTCTGCGTTTGTTTGGCATAGTGGAGATATTCTTTGATTTCTTCACTGTGGTGCTTTTTCTCATTATACTATGACTCTATATTAAGTGGACTTCTGCTTTTGATGGATCCTTAGAGGCTGTGATGGGTGTGGCCAGAGAGCTCTGTTTGGTTCTTCAGGGTTAAGGGTGTGTCAAAGGTGACTCACCCAGATTGTTCTGTCGCTCGCTCGCTCTCTCTCTCTCTTTTTTTTTTTTTTTTTTGACTCAGTTGGGAAGTAATTCCGCACAGCTGAGTGGAATTGAGGGTAGCTGATGTATGAAATCTGGCTCCTGTGGGTATTCGTCTGCTCTACCCTGGGACCACACAAAGAGTTTATGCAGCCCTCAGTGTGATCTCAAATATCTCCACAGTCTCTCACCAGGTTGCCAAGGTTACCAAGTTTGTGTACTCGGTGAGTTCTCTCACCCCCCCCTCAGATTTTCAGTCTCAGTTTGTTAGCTCCACACTTTCACTAGGTCCTAACCTCCTGTTATTTCTCCCCACCAGAGTCAGGTTTTTCTGCTTGGCTTAAGGCGGGCACTGCTTTACATACGTAAAATGGCGCCTGCTCTTTTTCTTGCTCAGCTTTTTAAGGTGAGTGGAGAGAGAGGCTTGTGTCCGTGCCGGTTCCCCTTATTTATTCGTTTTTTTCTCTCCTTCAGTCAGCCTGGTAAACTTTCCCCAGCGGGGCTTCAGGCCTCATTCCCTCTAGGCTCTTTCTGCCTTTCCCCGCCAATGTCTCGGGTTACCGAGGTTTTTGTCTCACCTCCCCTTCCAGCGCTGGCACGCAGACTCTGCAGCTGGGCTTCCACACGGTGGGCGACCTTGCTCTCCCCATAGGTCCTCCGTGTCACATCCACTAGATCCGGAAGAGTTTCCTCTGCAATTTTTTCCTGAGCCTTTTCCTGAGGCTACAGTAACTCCACTTTTATTAAACTATCTTTTCCCGGACTATCGGTGCACACCCTCACTATTCCACCATCTTGGCTCCGCCCCCCCCCACAGTGTTCATCCTTGACAGGCCTGTATCACCCAGTCTGACAAGAATCCTGTGGATTCACTTTAGAAAGAATCCCCACCCTTGATATCTGATCTTCCTCAACATCCAATCAAACTCCTCATCTCCACCTTCTATATCTGATCACTCTGGCCTGTCTTCAGCAGGCATCCTGCCAGGTCAGTTTAGCCAGAGTCTCCCCTTGCCCCTTAGTAATTTCCTATTCCACTGACTTCTGATCCTTAGCCATAAGTCCTCGTGTGTCCATGCTATATCCAGAATTGTGCCCAGTTCTGTCCTGGGGTCTCTTTTCCTCTTTTACAATAGTATACAAATAAAATCCATTCTTACTGTTTAAATGAGTTCTGGGTTTTCTTCTACACAATGCGCTGGAAACTCTCTAGGCCACAGAGAGTGGAACTAACCCTCTGTTTATTGGATGTGTATCTATCCTATTAACACAAGAGTAATTCAAAAAGTTCAAGGAAACATGGAATTAAAAGACAAGTTGACTGGAATGGGTGATTGCCCTAGTAGTTACGATCTACCTGGGACACCTGTATGCAATATCAGAGTGCCTGAGTTCGGGTTCCAACTCTGTTCCCAACTCCAGGTTCATGCTAATACACAGTATGGGAGATAGCAGGTAATGGCTCATGGGGTTGGGTCCCTGCCACCCACACATGGGAGGCCTGGATTGAGTTCCTGGCTCTTGGCCAGGTTGTTACAGACACCAGGGGAGTAAATGAGCAGATGAAAGCACACTATCATTCTCTTTCCCTCTCTCAAGGAAGAAAAAAAAGATAAACATTATTTTGGCACAAAAACTCGTAAAATCTATGCAAATTTTTACAATGTACATGTCCATGACTTTTTGAAGACCTCTTCATACATCAAAATGTATTCAGCCATTCCCATTAAAGGTGGAATTTCATACCCAAGAAAATTATGAAGAGGAGGGTGTTGAGAGGAAACAAGGACAGTGGACTGAGCACAGTTAGTCCTGCTCTGTCCTACAGGCTTAATAAGGTTTACAAAAATTACTTCAAAGGGAATTTTCTGTAAATCATAAACCTACGATGAACAGGGAAAACAGAAGGACATGCAACTGCAGCAACTGTTGGGAATGAGAATACCAAGGTCTGTTTCTCAAATCCTGGGAGAGTCCCAGGAATTGAAAGCCTAAGAAAGCACTGAGGAAAGCCAAGAACAAACCAATTTATACTGGAAAATCCCCCAAAAGGATCAACAACCTACTTCTAGAAGAATGGGAGGCTCAAGTGGACTGGTTGAAAGCTGATTTAAGAAAGAGTTAATCCTAAAACTCCCCTCCGCTCAGAACAGGCAGAAACTACACTACTTCAATCCTGGAAAAACACTGGAGGTTTAGTCTTTAAAGAGGGTAAAACAAAATAGCTAGCAGTTGTAAAACCAGTTTCCTTCTTCTTCAGGACACACAACTAAATTGGACTGGTCAACCTGGCTTACAATGAGGTGTGGCCATGTGACTGAATTTCAGCTGTTAGAATGTGGCTGGGAGTGATGTGTTTCCCTCATCACCATCTCCCACAGGTCACTATCTCATTTGCTCCCTTTTATCCAACCAGATGCAAAGGACCCAGTGTAAATTTCAATGCCATAAGATTGAAAGAACCCAGCTCCTTACACAACTATAGAGATGGCTATCTGAACATCACATTAAACTTAGGTGAGCAAATGTGTTGATTTGTTTTTTCTTACTATAACAAAATACCCGAGGCTGGGTAACTTTTAGAGTAAAGAGGCTTATGTGGCTCATGATTCTGGTGGCTGGAGGGTCTAATCAGCATGGGGCTGGCATTCTGGTTAGGGCCCCCTGCCTGTATCACAACATGATGGAAAAGCAGAAAGGGAAATGGCCAACCCCCTCCATGAACCAATCAAGACCTGATTCCCTTTGGCTAGGCCCCACCCCCTAAAGTTTCTTGGACCTCAACACTGCCACACTGAGGACCCAGCTTCCAGCACATGAACCTTTGAGGGATAAACCACATCCAAACCGTAGCATCAAGATATAGACTTTTACTGCATGAATCCATTATGATTTGGAGATTTTTTTTGTTATAACAGCTATTTCTTATCCTAACTTACATAGACTTTATTACTCTAAAATGAGAAGCTCTTATAACAAAATTAAGATATGTGGGGTGGATAAGACATTTGATTAAACATGAAAGTCTGGAAATCTGTAGAACCCTGCAATGCCAAGTAAAACATTTGTTAAAACTGCCAGCTGTGATAACTTGAAAGACAGGCCACTGCTTACTAGGTCAATAGCTCTAGGGAAGTAACTGCAAAATTTTAGACTTACAATATATTGTGCCTACTATTTTTTGACCTCGTTATGGTGTAACATGAGACAGAGGAGTTAAGGAAAAAATTATCTGGTTTTCATACAATAACAGGAGAGAATGCAGAGTGTCCAAATTTCAAGGGTTCAAAATTATAGCTTTTGTTTGCCCAAATAGTAAAAGAGAAGATTTTTAAACATCTTAAGCAATAAATGAGACTTTTCAGCTATTTAAAGTGATTAGGTCACTTCATTTGTCAGAATAATACCATCTTCCCAACTAAGCCACAACTCAAAGTAACAACTCTCACATGGAGAGACATGAGAGTAAAGAAATAAACAAGAAAATCTGAAGAATGTTTAGGAAAAACCTCCTTGAACCATGACAAGCTCACAACTTACTGAAAGCAAACAGACTGAAAATTATCAATGCTTTTATGGAATTGACAAAGAACTCACAAGGCTAGTTTTTTAAAACTTGGTTTGGAAAAGTCTTAATACAAGGAAAGGACACCAAAAGCCACATGCATTCCCAGGGAAGACATACTCAACAAAGTCTCCTTCCGATGTGAACAAGATGGTGTGCTGGATGAGAAAGAACCTTCTAGAAAAACAATGAAAAGCCACAAGGAACCACAATAAAAGGAGTTCCTCTCTGAAAGATTATTCAGGGCAACCTCCAGCTGACGAAGCCTTTAGGAAGCTGGCTTAGCAGAATTTCAGAATCTATGGGCTGGAGCTAGCTGTTTGTCCCCCATTCTTTCCCTGTTGCAAACAGGAGTGATCTTTGTGTTTTCCTGTTTCTTCTTCCCCATTGCCAAAGGAATGCAGAGAGCAGACAATCTTTCCTCTGGTTCATACGTCAGTGGTTTCCAAGGAGACGCATCCAGTCCCATGGAGACTGGGGGTGAAGGAAGCAGTTGAATCACCTGGAGCTAATGGTTCCCATGATGTCAAGACCTACAGGAGATGGGTTTGTTCCCCCTTGCTCTGAAGATGCATGGACGTCCTGCCTGGACAAGGCTCATTGCAGCTGAGGAGGCCAAGGCTGCCCTAGACTGACACAGAGCTCATTATAATAAATTAGCATGCCAAATGGCACACCCACCAACTGCCATGACAGCAAAGGGGCGGCAGCCAGATTTCAGGAAACTTACACTGACTTCCCAGGAAAAGGAACACCGGTATGTCTCCCCTCATTAGAACGCAGCTCTCCTTTGTGTGCCACCCCTTTCATTACCCAAGGACTTGGGCCATCTTCTGCAGCTTTCTCAGGTGCATTAGCAGAGAGCTGGATCAGAAGTACAGCAGCCAGGACTTAATCCAGAGCCATTATGAGATGCCGGCACTGCAGATGTTGGCTTAACCTGCTATGCCACTGTACCAGCCCCTGCATTCCTTCTTGAAGTAAAGTCAAGGACCAGGGTACCAGGTAGCCCTTGCTGTCCAGTGCCACTCAGATAAGACTGCATAATGTCCAGAAATCTTGCCATGGGAGCTGAAGGCAACGACCAGTTTGATCATCTGCCTGCGGCATGGACAGATGGAGTTCCTGGCTCCTGGCCTTGGCCTGCCCCAGCACTGGTCATTGCAGCAATCTGGGGAGTAAAACAGCAGATGGAAGACCTCTTTCTTCCTCATCTTTCCTTTTCTGTAACTCTACCTTTCAAATAAATAAAATAACTCTTTAAAAAACAACAAATAAATAAAATCAAAAACATTTTAAATTATAGGTCCCTGAATAACTATGGAAGGAGGCAAGGAAAGTAGTGATAGCAAACCATCAACAAAGAATTGATAAACTTCCCTAGAATCAGAGGACAGACATAAACTCCGTCAAAGCAAAATTGTACCCAACAAAGTTAGACAGGAGAGGTAGGCTATCAAGGCTGTGCCACAGGAGAAAGAGCTGAAACTCTCAACTCCATTTAAACAAAGGCTTGAGAATTTAAAAAATAAAAAAGAAAGAAAGAAAGACATTTTATTTACTTGAAAGGCAAAGAGAGAGAGATTAATCTTCCATCCACTAGTTCACTCCTTAAATAGCCACAAACAGCCCAGGTTAGGTCAGATCAAAGCCAGGAGCCTCGAACACCATCTGGGTCTTCCACGTGAATTGGCAGGGGCCCAAGAACTTGGGCCATTTTCCACCGTTTTTTCCAGGTGCATTAGCAGGAAACTGGATTGGAAGTGAAGCAGCCAGGACTCAAACCAGGGCTTATATAGGATGCTGGCATCACAGACGACAGCTTAATCCACTGCACCACCATGCTGGTCCTTAATTTGAGAGAATTTAAGAGCTGGGAAGGGAGTGTGATCATGGGCCTTTATTTGCTAGGTACCCTGGTCCTTGACTTTACTTCAATGAATTTACGGGAGACTGCATGAAAGCAGGCACACAACTTTTAAATTTTAGAATCCTGGAGTAATTAGAAATCAAGTTTCTACAGAGAAATAAGAGGCCACATACAAAACATAAGGAATGTAGGTGGTTTGGGACTTTTCAAAGAAAACCTGGAAGCCAGAAAACAATGGGATGATTCCTGCAAAATTCTAGACAAACGAATATCAAAGAATTCTATACACAGCCAAACTATCCATCAAGTGTAGATAAAATAAAGTCTTCCACTCCTGCAAAGTACCCACCTGCTTCTTATGCCCTTCCTCTCAGGAATCAACCTCAACGAAGGTTTTCACCAAGGAGGAAGTAACTTAGGACGCAGGAGAAAGGAGATTAAATACAAGAAAAAGAAAAAAAAAACTCCAGAAAGATTAAATACAGAACAAAAAAATAATTTCCAGATAATGGCAAAAGATCTCGGAAAACAGCTGTGCATCAAGCATATGGGATGACCCGTCCAGACTGCAAGCAATCAGAAAACACTGAGGTTTCCCTACAACGGTGAAATTAATAGACTGTCTCAGGAGCACCAGAGCTTCTTGGAGAAGATTTAGACACATGGTGCAAGTTTGGAAGGGAATGAATTAAAGTAAATTAACAACTGAGCAAGCAAACAAAAAGCCATAATTATTAGTCTTTCAGAAATTTAAAAAATTATATAAGAGAGGAAGAGGGTAATCAAAGTATGCCAAATATCTCCGTGGTAAATAGCATTCACCTGTGTGAATTTTTATATTATTTTTATATTAATTTTTATATTATTTTTATATTATATTGAAGGGCAAGTGTTTGGTGCAGTGGCTAAGATGCCAGTGGGATATCAGCATCCCGTAACTGAGTGCTTAGGTTTAAGTCTTGGCTCCACTCCCAATTCTAGCTTCCTGTTTATTCTCACCCTGGGAGGCAGCAGGTGATGGCTCAAGTACCTGGGGCCCTGCCACCCACATGGGGGTGGCCCGGATTGAGTTCATGGCTCCCAGCTCCAACCAGGCCTGAACCCAGGGATTTTTGGAATTTGGGGAGTGACAGAAGACAGGAGACCAACCTCCCTCACTCTCTGATTCTCATAAATATTTTCAGAAGCATTTGACCGTTAATCTGTGTGCCTTTATTGTTTGATAAAACCACAACTAAAATAAACAGATAAGTAGAGGTGAATAAAAGAATGAGAGGATTTTCCTTACTTGATATTAAAGTCTGCTATCAAGCTAATGTGTTCAAAACAATTTGTTACTGCATGATAAAGAACAACTAGTGAAACATAAGAAAAGCTAAATTCAAACAGACCCCACTCTATCTAGGGAGTCACTTATTTAAAAAGTAATACATAAATTCTGTAGGAAAAGAATTTTTGGCTTAAGTGATCACCATATGAAAGAAAAGAAATTATATCTCTGTCTCTTGTAATCTACACAAATACATTGGAGAGATTAAAGAAAATATAAACAATATTATATAGTAGGCAATAATTTTTAGGAAAAATCTAGAAGTATATATTTATATATAACTGTAAATAAACATTCTTAAAGGTCTACTAACTATGGGACCGGCACTGTGGCATACTGGGTAAAGCCAGCACCTGCAATGCCAGCATCCCATATGGGCACTGGTTCGAGTCCCAGCTGCTCCACTTCTGATCCAGCTCTCTGCTATGGCCTGGGAAAGCAGAATAAGATGGCCCAAGTCCTTGGACCCCTGTACTCATGTGGGAGACCTGGAAGAAGCTCCTGGCTCCTGGCTTCGGATCAGTTCAGCTCCAGCCGTTGCAGTCAACTGGGGAGTGAACCAGTGGATGGAAGACCTCTCTCTCTTTCTCTCTGCCTCTCCTTCTCTCTCTGTGTAATTCTTTCATATAAGATAAATAAATCTTTAAAAAATTACTAAAAAAAGGTCTATAACTTTATAAAAAACAAATTATTATATGGCATAAGATACCTTAACAGAAATCAATAAAGAAATAAGTTACGGAAAAATATTTGTGATGCATTTATCAGATAAACAATCTCCTTGACATCAAAGGTCTTCAAACTTGAAAACAAAAACACAAATACAAAATACAAGCGAACAATAGGAATTGATGCTTTAGGAAGGGCAACTCCAAATGGCCAGTTAACCTATGAAGATACACTTGAACTTTCAGGTAAACAGAGAAAAACAAATTAAAGTAGCCATATTATGAAATTACCTATCCTTCAGGCTAGCAAATTTCTTGTTTGAAAACTCTATTGCTGAGGTTTTCACGAGAAAGTATTGCCAGCAAAAATGTAGGTTATTAAGAATTAAAAAAAAAAACCAGTTACACAAAAAGCAAAAATATCTAGAACTGTGTGAAGGTTTCAGAAAATGTTGTTCAGAAGCAATTTGACATTATCAATTAAACTTAAAATTCACACAGCCTGAGACTCAGGAATCTCTTGTGTGGGTATGTTCCATACAGAGATAGAAACACCAGTGAGTACAGGCATCAGGGCAAGGGTGTGTACCACAGCATTATCTGAAGTGGCAAAAGCTATCAACCTAGAAAGTAACTGCTTCAATCGGGTAAGCCACTTACACACTCTCCTTGACTTAGCACAAGGCGAGTAGTTTCCTTCCTCTCCTTTTCTACAGCCTGTATCTTGATTAAAGCTTTAAAAAAAATTTTTTTTATTTGAAAGTCAGAGTTACAGAGAGAGATGGAGAGACAGAGAGAGATCTTCCACCCTTTGGCTCACTCTCCAGATGGTTGCAATGGCCAGAACTGGGTGAGCTGGAAGCCAAGAGCCAGGAGCTTTATCCAAGTCTCCCACTTGGGGTAACAGGGGCCCAAGTACTTGGACCATCTTTCGCTACTTTTCTCAGGCCATTAGCAGGGAGCTATATCAGAAGTGGAGCAGCCAGGAGACAAACCAGTGTCCATATGGGATGCTGGCATCGCAGGCAGCACCTTTATCCACAAGCTGGCCCCTAAATGTAACTCTTAAAGAAAGGTCCTTCCATTTTGGCAACCTCTAAAACTTGAGCAACTCTCAACCCACTTCTGTCCAATAGCCATGTGTATAAGAGATAGATGCAAAAAAAAAAGAGAGAGAGAGAGAGAGAGAGAGAGAGAGAGAGAGATGCTAATATACGTACATAAGTAAGATTTTTGTCTAAGGAAGACTCTGAAAGCATAGCTTCAGGGAAATATATTAGCCCATAAAATCAAGTTACTGCTATTCTTATGTGGGAGCTTACTGAGAAATAAGTCTGTATAAAATTATAACATAAGTAAAGATAATAGGAAGCATCTTGAAGAAATCACATACAAAAGAAGCCATAATTCACTGGTAATGGGGGAAAACCCTATTGCATTTTGCCTTCCTAGGAAGAGATACATTGAATGCACCACAAGCATAGTATGCCAAAGAGGACTAAGTCTCCATGCAAACTGTCCTTTTGATTTAAAGTTATAGTATCTTGCCCTCCCTCGGTTCCATATGGCGTTATATTTCAGCAACGCACAGCACTACAGTGAGCTCATATAATACAGACAAGAACTATCACGGTCTCACAGTTGCAAATATCCTGATTAACATAAAGCAGTGTGAAGAGTGGTAAACCACACCAGCATAAAAGTCAACATTCTAAAACTGGACCTTCACTGGCTGACCTTGAGTGAGTCCCAGACATGGCATTCTCTCCGCAACATGGGTAAACCAGATTATCTCTAAATTTACTGCCAGAAATTCTATTATTTTGTGGCTGGCTGTAATCAGGACTGAAGAATTAACATCTTTTGTCCTGGTAAGATGCAATTAAGGACCTCCCATCACCACCCCTGGTCCCCATTCCTCAGTCCCTCGGTACACATACCCACCATTCTTCACACTCCTTGCTTCCACTTATTGACAGCTCCTGATTCCAACACTACCATCCACTACTCTCCAATAATTACAGTAGCATTCCTTGAACTCTTTCTATGTGCAAGACACTGTGCTGAGCATTTTATACTGTTATCGCAATTAATCCCCACAGCCACTTTATGTCATAGGAAACATTGCTTTCTCACTTTACCAATTATGAGCCTGAGACATGGCAAGATTGATTTTCCTTCATTCTGCCTACAGGTATGAATTAGACACCCCAATGTATACAACAGAACAATCATTAAACACCTTGAATAACGTGAACCATGGTGACAAGAATGAATGGACCAAATGACAGAAATCACCATGCCTCAGTTCAGAGCTCTGTTCACGGTGCTGAAGCCAATCCCTTGAATAACGCCTGAGGTTTACATGGAGCGGGTCAAGCTGCTTGGGGATGAGTTATTTCCCTGCCTCCCTACAACTCCTGCATAGCCCACAAGGTGTTTCAGCAACAACTAGAGTTTGTGTGTGATTTATATCTGCCTCCATGAAAACTATTAGATACTGAGGTATGCTCAAACACCATAATACCAACCTAATCACAAAATGATATCTTCTTTCCACGGAGTTCAAGAAAATCTGGTAAAATAACAGAAGCAGAAAGCAGTAGCTCCAGAGGCTACCAATGATGTTCATTTTTGCTACAAAAGCCTCTAGAGCCACCCTGTGGCCACACAGCACACAGCACACAGCCCAGGACCAAAGCAGGCTCTGCAGGTGTAAAGTCACGGCTTTCCAAAGGCTTCATTTGATACCAGTAAGTAGGATAGCTTCCTAAACTGATCATTGGAAGAAGAACCATGTTCCAGCTCAGATTTAAAAAAAGAAACAGTACATAAAAGTTTCTATGTTGTCCACAAATTATCTCTGGGTGTGTGCTTTATTTATTTTTTTTAAAATATTTTACTTACTTATTTAAGAGGCAGAGTTACAGAGCAAGGGAGAGACAGAGAGGTCTTCCATCCACTGGTTCACTCCCCAAATAGCCACAAGGGGTTAGGGTTAGGGTTAGGGCTAATTCAAAGCTGGGAGCCAGGAGCTTCTTCCGGGTCTCCCACGTGGGTGCAGGGGCCCAAGCACTTGGGTCATTCCCCACTGCCCTCCCAGGCCGCAGCAGAGAGCTGGATCGGAAGAGAGCACCTGGGACACCACCCAGTGCCCACATGAGAAGCCAGCGCCACAGGCGGAGGCACCACAGTGCAGGCCCCCTGCTTTATTTATCGAGTTAACCCAGCTCACCACTCACTCTCCCAGTGAAAGCTCAAAGTGGATCCTTAACATTCTCTACTGCTGTGGCATAGTAAGTCAGAAGAAAAACCCTATTCCATCTCAGATTTTAAAGAAACCGTACATAAAACTTTCTATGTTGTCCACAAATCTATCTCTGGGTGTGTACTTTGGCCAGTTGCAGCCATCTGGGGAGTACACCAGCAGACAGAAGACCTTTCTGTCTGTCTCTCCCTCTCTCTGTAACTCTACCCCTCAAATGAATAAATAAAATCTTTAAAAAATATATTCTCTGCTGCTACCTATACATACGTGAGATAGGCATGTTACATGCGTGACTGGAACAGAATCCACTAAGAGCTAAACAGAGGTGTGCACAACTGATACAGATTACAATGATGGTTTTTGAGGAAGCTAATCAAAATTTAAAAATCATAACTCCAGCAAGGGATAGTGGGAGAATTTAAGCAAACAAAGTTTAAAGACTTTTTTAAAAAATTTCCGAGGCATGCTCTCTCCTTAATGATAAGACCCCAAGATGGCTAACACCCTGTATTATATTGCTCACCCTGGAGAACTCTTTGAGAAATATTTAAAAATCACAGTCATAATACTGTGTAGAAGTTCCCAGATAGTTCACCATGTCCAGGGAAGGAATCGTCTTGTGTTTATAAAACTAAATTTATGGACATAAAAAAGCACATTGTGAGGCAGAAGGGAAGCTAACCCTTACGTACTGCTTCTGGTTGGGAGTGAGGAGTACCAACCATTCTCTTTCTTCTCCCCATTGGAAAACCTTTCTCTCTTCTGAGGCCAAGTTCTAAACATCCACTCTGCCATTAACTACTTCTGTCAGCAGACAAATCTTAAATCATTTCTCCACCAATTCTATGAATTCTAGGCACCCCATTATCCGATTACTCAACACTTGGTTCCAAGCAACTCTGCGTTTTTTCCACTAAATCCAATTATTCACAAATGTTGTCCTTCCATTTCACTCAAATAAAAGCTATAAATGTTGAAGGCAGGGAATAAGTCTTCAATTTTTAAGAAGTCCAAACCCTCCATCCCCTTCATCTGGTCTTGACTCCCACCAGTCTTGAGCTGACTTACTGGGCTTCATCCCTACCCAAAAAGTTGTGTACATTTTTTTTTTTTTTGACAGGCAGAGTGGACAGTGAGAGAGAGAGAGACAGAGAGAAAGGTCTTCCTTTGCCATTGGTCCACCCTCCAATGGCTGCCACGGCCGGCGCGCTGATCCGAAGCCAGGAGCCAGGTGCTTCTCCTGGTCTCCCATGGGGTGCAGGGCCCAAGCACTTGGGCCATCCTCCACTGCACTCCCTGGCCACAGCAGAGAGCTGGCCTGGAAGAGGGGCAACCGGGACAGAATCTGGCTCCCTGACCGGGACTAGAACCCGGTGTGCAGGCACCGCAAGGCGGAGGATTAGCCTAGTGAGCCATAGCCCGGCCTGTGTACATTTCAATTGCCATTCCTCTTCTTTATCCTAATACCTGAGAAAAAGGTGCCCCTGCTTCTGCCCAAAGGTAATTTTTCCACTTCTATTTTCTCCAGCATTTAATGTCACCGTTTATCCTCTTTTCTGTATTCAAGTATCCTGGATCTCTCTTTTTACAGAGTTTCCATCATGTCAATCTGCATGGAGAATCTAAGGACTCCCTGTTTCCTTTCTTACTCTTCCTTATTGGAAGTCTCCAGTCATGGTCTTCACTTCCCTCTCCCAATTTCTCCCTGACACACTGCAGCTGGGCTTCCACCCTAAGTATTTGTTCTCATGAAGTTCGCAGAATCCTCCTAAATATCAAATCCAATAGGCTCTTTTTATTTCCTGTATTAATTGACCTTTTAATAGCACTTGACCCTGTTGACCACTTACTGCTCATCAAAATTCTTCTCATAGCAGTCTTCATTCAATAAGTATTTGTCAACTCCTTGCTAAGTTTTATACTCCATACTAAGCATGAGGAGATAAATGGAAAGCAATGGCCCCTGCCTTGCCTGGCTTACAATCTCCCATGGAAGACTGAGTACCAGGTAAGGGAAGTGCAGAGAAAGAGGTGTCCTACTGAATCTTTCCACACTCCCTTCTCCCTACAACAAAAGGTCTCTCCAATTTTTGATCACATACCTTATCCAAGCATGCATCCCAATATACTTAGAAAGATATCCATACCTGTCGTTCCCCCTCTTCGTGGAGGAACGACACAGGACCCTGTGCTGCTCTTTTGTCTGCTCGGCCCTCCCCGGGTTTGCTGCTGGTTCTTCCCGGGTTGGCTACTGTCCCTTTCACCTCCGTGGAAGGGCGGTTCCCCCTGCCACTTTCCCCACTTCCGGGGGGGAGCGGCACACCGCTGGCCGGCTCTCTCGGGGGCTGCACAGGTGTTCCTCTTAGATGTTCCCCTTAGATGTTCCTGGTGCATGCTGTCTCTCTCCTCCTTTACAGTCCTCTTCCGCCAATCCCAACTCTGCTACCCACACGCCGAGCACGCTGCTCTCCTCCAATCAGGAGCAGGATCAGCTCCTGCAGGTCATCACTCAAGTTGGCAAGAGGCAGCTGCGTAGAAGTTGTTACTCCCTTCTCAGCGCCATATTGTGGGAGAGCAGATGCATAGAATAAGTCTTAACTCCAGTAACAGTCTAGTCCAAGTTGCTCCCCACACATACCCATATAAATATATATACTAGTATTAGATAATATCTCAGTACCACAAGATGGGAGTTGTTATTAGTTATGCCCGATATAAATCCACATTTCAAATAATCTTTGGGATGGCTTCCAAAAAACTTACTTGCAAATGAACTTGATAAAGCAATTAAACTTGAAATAAGAAAAACGTCAGCTCTGCCACCTTCTTCTTGTCGACAAATATTTTCATTATGGATTTTCTTTGCAAATTGCAATATCTTTACTGGAATTTTGTAAGCAACTGTTTGAGTTGAACTTTATCATACAGGATTTAGCACAATGTTGTGTATATACAGTTCAATTAAATGTTTATTAATAGATTGAAATAACACGCATTGGGGTTTAGATACCTTCCGTGCTAAGAAAAGGTCCTCAAGAAGACTAGACACCCAAGGCACTGTGAGAAACTGGAAACGCTGTTGAAACATACCTGGATTGATGGCTGGGTGCAAGTGTTCCACTCTTGGGAATATAACGATGCTGGACAGATAGAAATGCGCGGAACTGGAAAGATGTCACCTAAAACAGAATAAATCCAGTAAGAAAAAGATCATTAGGGGTTATTGGTTGGTCAAAAATAAATAAATATATATATTTATTTTTATGTATATATGTATATGTATACTTGTCTCCTTAATGCCTCTGGTATTGGTATTTCAGTATGGTACCTGCCTAGCTCTTTTTTAACTAAAAAGAAAAACAGATTCTCTGGTACCAAGGAGACCCATGGTGGACCCAGCCATGTTCCCACTGAGTTTCTCCCATGTCCAGGCATAACCTGGAGGGCCAGCAGGAAGACCACGTAAGGTAGCCCCCACACAGGATGCCCACTATCAGAACACACAGGAGGCTGGGCTGGCACCAGTGATCAGCCTCCGGTGTAAACGTGAGCTGTGAACTAACAGGTTTACACCTGAACTCTCACAAGGTTTAAAGACTGAAGCACGGCATTTCACCAGATGAAGGAGAATGCAGAAAGCTCATCTCCACCATGAACAGAAATTAGAGTTGGAGGTGTGAACATGGCAGTTACTTCTAGTTGATAACCAAAATGTGCTACCCTTTCCTCCACAGTAATAGACTTTAAATGCTGATTGCACAACTTGTGCTTCAGTTCTTGCAGGGAAATAGTTCACCTGCTACTTGTACGCATTCCCTTTCTCATGAGCTAGACTATGATGTGCCCGTGCCTTAGCCTCGATCATTATGCCAAGAACAGTGCACCTGGAGTCAGAAGTGTGACAAGACACAAGACACAAGGAGCTAAGATGCCTGAGTGACGCTGTGGAGCAGAACGACCCTGTCGACATGGAATGTTTCACTCCTCTCTGCAGGACTATTACAGGAGAGAGACACTGACTTCTCAAAACCTCTCTGTCTAGTTCCTCTTTGTTACAGCAGCTTACCCCACAGCCTGACACCAAAGGTACAGTTGAATGGAAGGGAAGATGCTTTCTATTAACTGTTACCCTCTTGAATCTTCCCGATTTGGCACAGCCGGAGGAAGTACTGATTCATTCTGTGTGGTCGAGAAGCAGTGAAGTGTAGCAGAGAGAGCCCTGGAGTCAACTAGACTTTGGTTGAAAATGCTACTTGACCTCTAAAATCTATACAACTTGGGTCAAGTTAAACTTCCTAAGCTCCAGTTAACCTATAACCTGAGGACAGTCACAATAAAGTAGGGATATTGTAAAATATAAATTAAGTAATATTTAAGGCTACATAAAATAGCCCTAGGAAAGAGCCATTGTTTCATAAACAAGAATGTCCTTTCTTGCATCCTTTCTTCTGGAGGCTCAAACCTAGCAGGAAGTAGGCATGGTTCTGACCGATCAAGCTTCTTGGACTACGCATTGGACTAGTACCTCCTACCCAACATTCTTTAGTTCTCTGCTCCCTATAGATCCAGACATCTAAGGCCTGTAGTTCCATGTTAAGGACAACCCTAGACCCATACTCTCTAGAACAGAAAACAAGAAGGATATGCACTAAGGAAGGTGGGTAAGAGAATGTTCCCCATACAATAAAACCTGTAGCAGATGGATAAGTGATTTAAGTGATGTCTAGACATTCATGGGTTCCTTATCCATATGCCTTATAAATTTACCAAGATGCAAGGCTAGTCCAGCAATCTCCAACTTGCAAGAGATACAAAGATAAAAGTGGTCAAGGCCTCTGCTCTCTTAGAGTTCACAGTAAGATAAACAGAGATACATATAAAAATCTCCAATACATATGGATTCTGAAAAGGGCTATAATGCAATACAAGGTATTATACAAAAAAGGTAGGGTATGGGCTATGAGACTATAACAAAGATTTAACCAAGACAGAGTGTTTTGAAAAAGAGAGTTTACTTCACTATCATGTAATGTTTGAGGTAGATATGTGGGAAAAGGAGAAACTGCCTAAAATAAATATGATTAAGGTGATGAAATCTGTGTTTTTAGCCTCAATACTTCACTTTCGGGGCCAGCACCATGGCATCGTGGGTAACGTCACCTCCTGCAATGCCAGCATCCCATATGGGCACCAGTTCAAGTCCTAGCTACTCTACTTCCAGCTCCATGCTAATGTACCTTTGGAAGCAACAGAAAATGGCCCAACTCCATGGGCCCTGCACCCATGTGAGAGACCTGGAAGAAGCTCCTGGCTCCTGGCTTTGGACCTGCCCAGCTCCTGGACAGTCCAAGTACCCGGGTCCCTGCACATGTGGGAGACCTACATGGAGTTCCAGGCTCCTTGCTTTGGCCTGGTCCAGCCCCAGAAATTGCGGCTATTTCGGGAGTAAAGACATGGATAGAAGACTTCTCTCTCTTTCTTTCTCTCTCTCTCCCTCCCTTTCAAATAAACAAATATTCTATAATTAATTAATTAATTAGATCAGGTTGTTGGGGCAGAGTGTAGTACAGGGTTTGACTCACCTCTTGGGATCCCTGCATCCCTTATCTGGGTGCCTGGCTCAGCCCACTCCTGTTCCTCTGCCTGGCTCCTCCCCCATTCCAGCCTCTTGTTAATGAGTAAGGGCTCATTAGCCTTTGATGACTTGAGCCTAGGAGGCTCAAGTACCTGGATCTCTGCCACTCATGTAAGAGACCCACAGTGAATTCCAGTTCCTGGCAACCACCTGACCCAGCCCCAGCTGTTGCAAGCATCTGGGGAGCGGATCAGCACAGAGAAGATATTTCTCTGTCTCTCTGTCTCTGCCTCTCTGCCTTTCAAATACAATGAAAATAAACAAAGAGATCAGGTTGTTTATTGGTCTGGCAAAAACACTTATGAGGGCCTGTGTTGTGGTGCAGCAGAGTAAGTTGCCAACTGTAACATCTCCATCCCATACCAGAGTGCCAGTTCGAGTTCTGGCTGCTCCACTTCCAATTCAACTCCCTGCTGATGCACCTGGGAAAGCAGCAGAAGATGGTCCAAGTACTTGGGCCCCTGCCATCCATGTGGGAGACCCAGATGGAGTTCCTGGCTCCTGGTTTCAGCCTGGCCCAACCCTGGTCATTGCAGCCATTTGGGGAGTGAAGCAGTGGATAGAATATTTCTCCTCTCTCTGCCTCTCCCAATCTCTGTCACTGTGCCTTTCAAATAATAAATGAAATTTTAAAACTTTAAAGTACTCATGGATTCTAATTTATTATATTTTCTCCATGACATGTTAATGTGAGTCACTAGCTTGGTATTTGACCTGAAATAACACTGCAGGTTGATTTTGCTAATAAGCTGTTTTGCTATAGTTTAAGTTTGTGACAAAATATTCTGAGTGATCCAAATTTGTTAGCAACTCACAGTTGAATTCCCACTTTAAAATCCTCTCGTTCTTATGAGTCATCCCAAAATGCACAATCTGCTTTTCAATATTTACAAGAGCGTAGCACTGTTTTCGACAAGCCATATGGGCTCTGAAATATTAGTGTTCAGGAGGCTGACTCAGAGCATCTCAGCCACTTTGCACCATATTTCTCAAAAACCGTATTTTCCTTCTTTTCACACTCAAATCACAGGTCGTTTGTATGCAAAAAAATGAAAAAATTGTAGCTACTTGAGCTGGGATATTAACTCCTGACAACTCAATAGAAACTTGTTAGTATACTGTGTTGCTTTCATAATATCTGCAAACTAGTAAACTGCCTGACATTTTCAATCATTTTACTTTGGAGCATACAATATTCACTAAACTAAAATATTCAGCATTGAAACATTTATAAGAAATGCAGAAATAGGGGCCGATGTTGTGGTACAGAGGGTTAAGCCACCACCTGCGATACTGGTATGCCAATTAAGCACCAGTTTAAGTCCCAGCTGCTCCACTGCCCATCCAGCTCCATGCTAATGGGCCTGGGAAGGCAGTGGAAGGCGGCCCCTAGCACCCAGGGGACAAACTTGGATGAGTTCCAGGCTTCTGACCTCAGCCTGGCCCAGGCCCCTCCATTGCACCCATTTAGGGAGAGAACCACAGATAGAATCAATCTCTCTCTCTCTATATATATATATATAAAAAATAATTCTGCCTTTCAAATAAGTCTTTAAAAAAAGAAATGCAAAAATAAAAATTCTTGCAGTCTAACCATGAAACAAAATTATCTGGGACTTGATTTTAAAAGTTTGAGTTAGAAGAAGAAAAGCAGCTGTAAGTGGAACTTGTAATATTACCTATATATAAATATAATAATCGCCTTGTGATCTGCGTATGAAAAAATGACATTTGTTCTACCAAATCTAGCAGAATGAAAGCACACAGCTTTGTCTAACCATTTAAAACCAGGGTCAATTAAAACACCCAACAACGCTTTAGGCGCCCTTAACAATTTGTGTTAATTGTGTAGCCTGTGCTACACACGCAGTTTTTTTTCTGTAAAACTTAGTTTTTTTCTAGTTTTACCAAAACGTGTAGGATTCTATTTCCACCACAAGGTGTCGGGCCACAGTCATTTAATCTTCAAAGGGAAAGCCCATGAGTACCAAAAAAAAAAAAAAAATGCGGTTTCTAACGAAACACGGACGGTCTCGGCGATGAGTCCAGGACAGCCCGGGAACGCGGCTGGGCGCTTGTTTTCCTTTGCTTTCTCCAACTCAGGTCCGTTCTGCAGAGCTGCAGGACAACCCCTTAGGTGCGGCCGTGGGGTCGCAGCCACTGCCCGGGGCCGGCTCCAGCGCGGAGCTCCGAGTCCTGAGTCCTGACAGCCCCCGCGCGTTAGGGACCCCCAGGACCTGAGGCCGGCAGAAAGGCGGGGGCTCTCAGACGCTCTCCGAATCCCTCGCTGCAAACCCCGGCCACTTGCGAGAGGGACGGGAGCCCGCGTGCGGAACGGGCCGCTCCGCTCCGGCTGGGCGCTGGGAGGCGGCCCGGACGCGGCCGGCAGGGGGCGCCGGGCGCGCGGGGCGGCGGCGGCGGAGGCGGCGGAGGCGGGGTCTGCCCGGCCGGCGAGCGGGCTCGGCGCCCCGGGGACTCGGCGCCCGGGCAGCGCCGCTGCGGCCGCGTCTTACCGTGCAGTCCCACGCAGGAGCGGGTGAGTCCCTGGGGCCGCGCCTGCCCGGCGGGGGCGCGCTCCCTGCGTCGCCGGGGCCCCCGGGGGACGCTGCGGGGCGGGCGGGGCGGCGGCTCCCTCGGCCCCCGGGGCGCGGCGCGGGCGCGGGGCGGGGGGCCGGGCACGCGCACGAGGCGAGAGCCTGGGGGCGGTGATGGATGTTGGTTACGTTTGGCGGAGTGCGGGTTCCGAGGGCCAGTTTTCCAGCCTGGCCAGGGCGCCCGCGTTTGCACGCGCCGTGGGGGAATGACTGGTGCGTGCAGCCGTGCGGCTGGGTCTGGGGTCTCCAATCCGGAGGTTTTTCTGCTGCCCTTCCAGGGTCTGGGAGGGGCTCGGGTGCCTCCGGAGTAGTCCCTCTGACTCCCGGCTTGTAGGGAGAGAGCGCTCCGAGGCGTGGAAGCTGAGCTCGGGGAGGGAGCGGTGCTTTGGAGCGCACGGGCACAATGAAGCGAGTGTGCGCTGGGAACGGCCCTAATGCCCGCGGTGTGTGCCAGCCAGGGAAAGGTTTCTTCCGCGAACAGGGGTCTGCGGAGGCGTGTCGACATGTAGCAGGAAAGCCAGCCCAGCCGCCCGGAGCAGTCCACAGAAGCGGCCGCCTCTCCCCGGGGAGCCGAGTTAGGAGACCCCGGGTCGGATTCCGGGGTGGTCTGAGCCCCCGGCCCGTTCCCTTCCTGGGGTCTTTGCCCTTGGGAAGAGCTTGCTGTGGGGTGTGTGTGCTGATGTCTGCTGGACACCGTGGGTGCTGTGTGTGTCCTCTGCCTCTCTGGCCGGCCTGGTTTTGCGCGCTGACTTTACGCAGGACTGGCAACGCCCGGGCTCATGAATGCCCCGGCCTCTGCTTCCCTCCCGTCCACAGCCAGACCTCTGGCCTGCTGGAAACGCCCGCCTGCTCTCCTGGGCGTCAGGGTCCGGGCCGTCTTGTGTGCTCCCTGCCTGCCACGGTTGTCCCCGGAGTTGATGAGCTCGTGTTGCACAGACGCGGCCGTGTCCACAGACTTTACGGTCCTGGCACTCTTAGGGTTGAAACTGCCCCCAAACACACTACACGCCTTCTCGTGCTTGATGTCAGGAGATGATACTCCCGTTCCTCACCCCGCCCCAGCTCAGCTTGGAGTTCAGCTAAGTCACCGGACGGTGTGGAGTGCCGTGTCTCAGAGAGAGAGACGTTGAGTTGGTCAGTGCTTGATTCCTGGCGATTCTTCCAAGGCCCTTGGTGAACAGTGCAGCTCTGACTTCCCCCGCTCAGGGAAGGCGTGGGCTCTGGCGGGGAAAGCCAGGCCTGGCCTCCCCTCTGCATAGTCACAGGGCTACTCTGTGTCTTGCCCATGTCTTGTTCTTGCTTCTGTTTGTTGACTTTCTTCTGTTCAAATAATGACGTCTTCCTCCACAGTTACCGCACAGAGAAACGGCTGGTGGCCTCACAGCACCCCTACTTTGTTTTTAAGTATTTTTAACTGTCCCTGAAAGAGCTTTCCTCTTAATGAAGTATTACAGGTGACCTGAAATTCAGAAATACTCTGAATATCTTCTGTCAATCAAATTGTGTGTCTGATCTTTTTTTCTCACTGAATTTCATAAAGAACAGATTCAAGATGTATTCCTGTGAAAATCATTTTAGAACTAGTAAAACAACAAATAATATTGTGACATTCTGTGTTTCCCTTCCCTAAAAGTTGGTCCACCAAGCCTGGCTGAAGATCTGTGAAGACCTTAGGGGAAATATTTCTTCAGCCAGCAGAAAGCTGACAGTTATTTCCCAGGAGGTGGACCCAGAGAGCGGGCCTGTCAGTGAGCACACTCCACACCCTCAGTAGACTTGGACCAGCTGTGCCCCACCAAGAGTGAAACCACGCTCTACAAACAGCACCTTCCTGACCTTTATGCCACCTTGGGTTCATTGCTAACAGTATCTATTCTGCTCGTTGTCTGAAACCCAGGCCACATTTCCCCACAAAATCCATCAGTGATTATTAGTTCTGATTCCATTGTCAACAGTCTGTTAAACATCTGACGACTTCCTAATCTGCTATTGCTGCCTCCATTGATAACATTGTTACTCAAAAAAAAGTGTTCTCAGTTCTGTTTACCTTTGAGGGAGTTGGTTTTCCCCTGTGTGAGAACCTAGAGCTAACCCTTCCTGAAATAAAAGGCACATCCCACCCTTGGTAGCTCACCGACATCCCACCCGTGGTAGCTCACCGACATCCCACCCGTGGTAGCTCACCGACATCCCACCCGTGGTAGTTCACCGAGACACCCGGGTCCTTCGTGGTGTAGGTAATGGGACAAAGCAGAGTGGTTACTATTGAAGTAAGGGCACTGGCAGGAAACTCTTGCACATTGTAAATGGGTCAATCAGTCACTCTCTGAGTTTTAGTTGTACTTTATTTACTGTAGTTCTTCAAGTACATTTTTTCATATTGTCCCATCAAACATTAACATCAATAGAAGAAATTTGAAGATTATTATTTTTATTTTTATAGGTGGCTTAAGCCATACTGTTTTGTAGAATTAATGGAGACCAGAAAAGATATGAGAAACCAAGAAGAACTTTGGAAAATGAAACCTAGGAGAAATCTAGAAGAAGATGATTATTTGGTAAAACAATAACTATAATTAAAATATGTAAATGTAGCTCATATGTCATTCTTTATCTCCCAGTGTTGCAATAGTGATTTTTTCACCCTACTCCACTGGTGAAATCTGTATTTGGATTCCTGTCACTAACACTGTGAGAGATGACAGGCAGTGTGGTATATGTGAGAGGAATAGTACCTTGATTGTCAGCAACTAAACCAACTGACTGAAGAAGTCACTGGAAATCCTGGGTCGTGATTTATTTACAAAGTGAAAGTGTTGTACGGGCCATCTGCATGGTTCTTCTAATTCCAACCGTCTGTGGTTTTAAGTTGGAAAAAAAAAAAAAAACAGTGTCTATATAGCAGAGATTTTGTAAGCAAACATTTTTCTCAGAGGTGCTATGGCAGCACACCAAGATATTACTGTAACCAAATACATTCACTCTTGGAGAATCTGTTATCTAGCGTTTAGCCAACCACAGAATTAAAGGCTTCTTACTGCATTACTGCATTGAAAACGTGGCAGGAATTTTTGTTTCAAACTCTTACCTTTCTAAATTATCTCATCTGCAGTTTTAACAGAAATTATATGTTTTCCTCTTGATTATTAGGCAAAATAAGAAATGTATTAAGACTCTATAAAAATAACAGCATGCATAAAATAAAATCATTTTCATTTTTTAAGTGTCTTGCTTGCTGTTTCATAATCTGCTCTTAACCATAAAGTTGATCTCAGTTGGTTATACTTTTTGTTTTAACATCTAGAACTGACAGAAGCTGTTTCACGCTCAACTCCCTCTAAATGGAGCAGTTGGAAAAAGCATTGGCTATAACAGTGATTTATTACTCAAAGTGAAGTTCACATACCAAGAGCTGTCATTTTTAACACTAGAAATTATAGAGAACTGTATGAGTTAAAATTACTCTGCATAAAATTAGATGAACAAGATAATCATTAACATGATTTTGGGTATTACAATGTTCTAGATCCACATATTGAGTGAGAAGGAACCTTATTCATAGTGTTTTGGTATTTCGGTCAGTGATGGAAATGACACATTATTCAATGCAGTCTTCTTTTGAATTGTTGACTGTCTAGAAATGCACCTGGATAAAGTGTAACGTTCTCAGGAAATAATCATTTCTGTGGGATTTAACTACTTATAGAGCCTTTTTTTAACCTAATATGTATGACTATCAGTACTTACACAGATGTTATTTTAGAAATAAAAATCAAATTTCAAGAGTATGTGAGATAAATTACATATTTTTATGTAATAGTAATAATGATTATATTATTTCTGATCCTTTGTATGAGTGAAGAATCTACTCTTCATTGCTTTGCAGACACTTGTCCAGTAATCAATAAAAATAAACTCATAGTTTACACATTTATTGTTTTTACCAAAGATTACATTTTTTAAAATTTCATTTTATTTATTTGAAAGAGTTACAGAGAGATAGAGAATCTTCCATTCACTGTTCACTCCCCAAATGCCAACAGCCGGGGCTGGGCCAGGCCAAAGCCAGGAGCCAGGAGCTTTTTCCAGGTCTCCCACATGGGTGCAGGGGCCCAAGTACTTGGGCCGTCTTCTGCATTCCCAGGCACATTAGCAGGGAGCTAGATGGGAAATGGAGAAGCCGAGACTTGAACCCACACCTATATGGGATGCAGATGTTGAGAGCAGTTTAACCCATTCTGCCACAACACCAGCCCTATTACTACATTTAGAAAAAAAAAAAAAAAAACTTCTTCAATTTTGGCTTTCCAGCTGCATTAGTTTATGTCTTCAAGTGTCTAAGCTTTAGCAGAGGTGTCTGAAGCATTTGTTTCTTTTCATGGAGAACTCCAGTGACCCTAGGTACACCTTCGCTCAGTGCCACGTTGGCTGCACTGTCCCCAGCAAGCCCGGCTCTGCAGGCAGGGTTCTGAATGCCCTTCCCCCTGAGAAACACAATGAGTGAGCAATAGGTAATGAAGAGAAGTACTTTGTTTTGTTGAGTGTTAAGATGTGCACTTTCTTTCCTTTGTAGAGCAAGGACACAGGAGAGACCAGCATGCTGAAAACACCCGTGCTTGTGCCCATGCACCAAACAGCGCACGCTGATGAATTCGATTGCCCCCCAGAACTGCAGCACACACAGGAGCTCTTTCCAAAATGGCGCTTGCCAATTAAAATAGCCGCTGTCGCCTCGTCCCTGACGTTTCTCTACACGCTTCTGAGGGAAATAATTCACCCGTTAGTCACTTCCCACCAACAATATTTTTATAAAATTCCAATCCTGGTCATCAACAAAGTGCTGCCAGTGGTTTCCATCACCCTCTTGGCACTGGTTTATTTGCCGGGTGTGATAGCAGCAGTGGTACAGCTTCATAATGGAACCAAGTATAAGAAGTTCCCACCCTGGCTGGATAGGTGGATGTTAGCAAGAAAACAGCTTGGGCTCCTCAGTTTCTTTTTGGCTGTCCTGCATGCGATTTATAGTTTATCCTATCCAATGAGACGCTCCTACAGATACAAGTTGCTAAAATGGGCATACGAGCAGGTAGGATGACGATGTTGACAGTACTACCAAACTAACAAGTCGGGGTCGTCTAACACATTAATCTTTTCTCATTGTGATACCAATGCCCCAAACCTCTGTTGAAACCATGTGTTGAGAAAGTATTAAGCATTTAAAAATATTTTCCATGATAACTTCACTGGGTCTTGGCTAGACACTTTTACATTGAAGAATGTGTTTTAACCTGAAAATAAAGCACAATGTTAACAACATTGAAAAATATAAATATTTGTTCATAGATAGGGATGCCTCTAATCCTCTACCACTCTCCAAGCTTACTTTTTAATGCTAATTGTCCTTGTCGTCTTACTTACCATGTGTGCATGCATATTATGATTTTATTATAAGGTAATAAAACAGATGAGATACATGTTGTATTCCAGAAAAGATATTAATAGCTGCCGTGTAAAACTTCTGTTAGAAGAATCCAGGAAAAAAGAAAAAGTCATCAATTATGGAGCCCTCTTTGTTTTCAGGGCCTCCCTTGTAGACAGGAAGTGCAGAAGGAGACACATGTGGGAAGTGAGTATTGTTTACGTTCCATTTTTCCTCTTTTACTCCCTGATAGGTCAAGCAAAACAAAGAGGATGCCTGGATTGAGCATGATGTTTGGAGAATGGAGATTTATGTGTCCCTGGGAATTGTGGGACTTGCAATCCTGGCTCTTTTAGCGGTGACATCTATTCCATCTGTGAGTGACTCTTTGACCTGGAGAGAATTTCACTATATTCAGGTAAATGACATGTAAAATAACTCTGCTCTCCCCAAGAGATAAATCTTGTTTGTGCTTATAATATCAAGTGCCCTGACTCACCCAACAAAACACAAGAGATTTTCCAATAGCAAAGATCCCACAATTGTTCTAATTAATAATATCCTCTCTCATCATTTTCCCTGTTATTTCTAAATAGGAATAGTGTTTCTAGACATAAATAAAAGGCAATACTCAAAGAAAAGTACTCTAATAGTTGAAATTTGTTACACAACTTGCAGGCAACCAAATAACTACAAATATGATATTTTAGGAATCTAATATCCATGGTCTATCAGTTCTCCATAAATAAGAATATTATGTTACCTGTCTTCTGACTTTAAAATCTGTGCTTGAAATGCAGAGTGTTATCTACTGAGCTATTCAGGTATTTCATTTTAGAAGGTGCTTTTCCAAGTTAAATTTCATGTAGCTTCCTCAGGAGTTTCTAAATATTCTTGAAATTCAAAAACTATCACCGACTTACTGAAGTTTATCTCTTAGTGGTAGATTACACTTCATCAGAGCAGTGTGCCAAGATGCAGAAAGAGACCCATGTCTGACAAGGCTCAGAGGACTAAATTTAATTCCGTTATCAGCACTGCCAAGATTTTTCAATTACAGGATTTTGGCCTTTATAGGTGGACTTCTTTGGAAATTTCCGTTAAGTCAGACGTCCCTCACTGTTCTTTCTGCGTGTCCACAGGTTCACTTCAGCAGACATAAGGGCACCTGATTAAGCTGGGAAGTGTGGCTCCATCAGAACTAGTGCAGTGCAGCTCAGATAGTGTACCGCATTCTCCAACACAGTATTTTCTCATTTGCAGGTTCAGCCTGTAGGAGTGCTCTGTTCCTCCAATAAGTAGCTTTCTTCCTACATTACTCCCCCATCACACATATCTGAACACCACTCTTCAGCTTCGATTGGTAATTCAACCACTGCATCATAGCAACTGATTCCATTTCACTCAATGTGCAACACCTTGTCCATGAGACATATATAGAACACATTTATTCAACTTATTTTCAACCAGGAACATGTATTTTTCAATTACTAACCCTGAAACTTTTAGAATCCAAGAGCTGGTTCTGCTATGATTTACCTTAGAGGTGCTTATCCCGAAATATGAACTGAGCTATTTGATGGTATTCATTGAGGCTTGAGAGTACGCCTGAATAATTGTGAGTTAGATTCATTCTGGCAGGCTAATAATCATTTCCAGTACAGTGAGTAGAGGTCAGAAGTCATCTAGTGGAGCTGTTGTCAGAATGCCATAAGATTACATAGGTGAATAACTATTTGTAAGCAAGTTCAGCGCCAAAGCAGGCTGAAATTTTTCTTCATATTTTTTTGTTAAAGTATTAAAATAATCATCAGTATTTTTCCATTCTATCGGAACGTTTGAGTTTTTTAATCATAGGCCAAATTAATTCCCTTTGATATTCATTCACCAAAAACAGAGTGAATTACATTAGTTGCCTTCACATTAATAAAGATCACTGAGATCAAATTGACTTTTGCAGCAATCTTCAATTAAAGCACAAATATTGACTGAGCAGCTAACAAGTGCAAATCGTTGTGTTGATTCTGCAAGGATGCTGTGGTCAGACACGGTCCCTGATCCTCAATGTCTCCTAATAGAATTCAGGCAGATGCACAAGAGACAAAGTACCGTAAGTGTCCTAGAGAAATGAACAAAGTGCTAGGAAAACAGAAGACAGACTCATTGGTCACCTGAGACTAAAAGGATGGTAGTGAATTTTCTCAACTTAGACAGCCAGGAGGCAAGAGCAATATCCAAGGAAGGTGGTGATGGAGAAAATGTAGAGAATGGCAACACGTGACTGAGCGTTGTTGAGAAACTCAGTGGGAAAACAATCAAACATGAATGAAAGGATTTCCAAGCCTCTGATGACGTAGGATAGTATAAACTCGTATTGAACCGGTTTTCACCAGTATACTTTTGTTTTTCTTTTGCAGAGCAAGCTAGGAATCGTTTCTCTTCTACTGGGCACAATACATGCACTGGTTTTTGCCTGGAATAAATGGGTAGATATCAAACAATTTGTGTGGTACACGCCCCCGACATTTATGCTCGCTGTTTTCCTTCCCATTGTTGTGCTGATGTCTAAAGCCGTACTGCTTCTGCCATGCTTGAGGAACAGGATCCTGAAGATCAGACATGGTTGGGAAGATGTCACCAAAATTAACAAAACTGAGATGTCTTCTCAGCTGTAGAATTACTGTTTACACAGTTTTTTCCATATTGGTATATTTCATCATAAACATTTCAAAGTTGTATTTGTTAATAAAATGATCACTTGAGGATATTAATGTATCTCTGTTTATGGGAGAGTAAGTTTGAAATATATATATATATATAAAATTCCTTGCAGATTTGATTCTAAGCAAAAATGTCTTTTAAAATACAAATCTTCAGCATATTCTCTATGTTTGATGAAGCTAAACACAACAGAACAATCACATCTGCTTTGCCAGACTGCCAAGCATTACAAATAATAAAAGACCTTATTATACCAGTCCTTGCTTCCCATTGCACAGGTATCATGAACCATGTTTATCTGAATCTATGATACTAGTATGTCCAGTGTTTGTGGTTTTTTGAGAACTTTTATTCTCATGCAGCCAGATTTTATTCATGGAAAACCTGTCTCAAAAAGCACACAGGAGATGAGTGGTTTAGATGCCAGATGCAGTGCCCATGTTCCGTGTATGAGTGCCCAAGTTCAATACCCACCTCTAGCGCCTGTCTCCATCTTCCTGGTAATAATGGCTCAAGTAACTGGATTCCTATCACCCACATGGGAGACCTGTGTATACACACACACACACACACACACATGCACATCCAGACAAAACTGAAGCTATCCAGGATAAAAAGGAAATTCAGTAATTCCCACTTGAATATATACAACTTAGTTGAACTTATTTCAGTACATTGGTGAAAGCATACCAGGAACCAGTTATTGAAGAGGCAAACTGTACTTCAGCTGTCCATGACTTGGTAACTCAATCTGTTGTATATTCAGAGGTTTCTAAAATTAGCAAGAATCATCACAGGCCTTATCTTTTGTACAGAGAGGCTACTTATGATTAAAGACAGTAGAGTCAATGCTACTGACCCAAATTAGGAAAACAAATTCATACGTTCACTAAGTGGAGACTGTTTCTACTTTTTTGTTCTATTACAAGGGTAATTATTCATCATTACATGGGGGCTGAGGAACCTCCTGAGTTCTAAGTTTGTGTGCTACTGGAGTTCAGACAGAGACATGCTTGCAGACAGTGAAGAAAGGAGTTGGGAGCAGCACAGTTGGAGACGAGAGACATGATTCACCATAAGAAACAGGAATCTAGGGTTTTAGAGTTGCAAACCAGATTCAAAAGTTGACTTAATATGGGATGAGTCAATTAAGCAGGACACACATGCATCCTCATCCGCCTCTGAGATGCAGCAGTCGAGTGCCTGCGCCGTTACCTGCAAGGGAAAGTGCCAGCACCTTCCGGACTAGCAGGAGACATCAAGTGCTGGCCTTCCTGGTACCAAGGCAGCAGTGATGCTGGAGCTTGGAAATGAGTTCCAACAAAGTGCACCTCAAGCAAGCTCTCAAGGACAACATCTGAGTCCTGGCTTGGTGACTGGAGCACTGTTGCTGAGTCAGGTAACAAGCAACGTCAGGCCTCTTCTGAAACGTGGAATAGACCTCTTTGGAAATTCCCAGTGATAGCAGAAAAGGAATTTGCAAGGCTTTAGGAGGAAGACACAAAACATCTATATCCAGTTTATAGTCATAGATTGATAAAAACTAAATAACTGCAATTTTTCTAAATTTTTGATAATGCTTGTATAGTATTTTTATAGGCAGAATAAAACGTTTGTGCCTGGTTGCCCCTCTTCCAGGCCAGCTCTCTGCTGTGGCCAGGGAGTGCAGTGGAGGATGGCCCAGGTGCTTGGGCCCTGCACCCGCATGGGAGACCAGGAGAAGCACCTGGCTCCTGCCTTCGGATCAGCGCAATGCACCAGCCGCAGAGGCCATTGGAGGGTGAACCAACAGCAAAAGGAAGACCTTTCTCTCTGTCTCTCTCTCTCTCTCACTGTCCACTCTGCCTGTCAAAAAAAAAAAAAAATTTTTGTGGTAACCAATACACAGAGTACAAAAGTATATAAATGAAATTGACATTTTGAGATCTGATTATTGCTTATCGCTCTTATCTATACTCTTGAGGAACAGTGGTTTTTCCACTTGTTTAATTCTTTAATGAAGGGTTAAGCTTTGATTATAAAGAAAATTGAAAGTGTGTCATTGTAAAATTTTTTTTAACTAAGAGGTAAGGTGAGAAGTATTATGTATTTCATAAACTGTATATATGAAATACATGAAATTTGTTCCCTTTATAGAAATAAAAGTTATTATATTTTTAACAAAATATATTCTGGTATAAGTTTGGATTTCCTTTTTTCCAATCAGTATCTATAAACCACCTCCCATATTCAAGGCCAGTGCTAGACAGAGGATAAAGCAAGATAGAAATGATCTAGTAGCTACTCAAAGACTGATAGGGAAGACAAGTTTAGGAGAGCAGTGGATTCTGAGAGTGCTGTGTCACTGAGGAAGGCAAGTCCAGTTTTGTTTAGGAGGGCAAAGTTGGGAAGATGTGCAGTTGATGAGAGAAAAGAACTATGTGAGTGTTGAAGTATAAGTAGACTTCCTTTAGGCAGAATGGGAAGATAGAGTGGGATGGGAGGGGGTGGAAGGTCTACTTCAGAGTGACTGGAACAGAAAATACCAGACTTTGTGGGGAAAGCAATGCCAGGTTAGGTGCGGACAAAGGCCACCTAGGTCATCATATGACATGAAGCTGTCTCTGGACATTTTCCATCGAGGAGTAGGGAAGTCAGTGAGAAACTCAAAACAGGCTTAAAATCATCTGATTTGTATTTCAGAATGATTTATCTACAAGCCATGCAGGAATGGGTTTGATGGTGAGGGCCAAGGGGTGACGGCACGTTGGGAAACTGCAAGAATATTTGGGAGATGAGTACAATGTTCCAGGAAGAAATAAATTCCCATATCAGGGGGATTACAGAGGGGATGGATAAAACAGTGGAGCTAATGAAATGCGATAAGAAGAGCAGCTCTCCAAGAGTCTGCGAGCAATAGAAAATGAGGAGGGGGCAGGCATTTGGCACGGCAGTGCGGATGCCATTTGTGATGGCTGCATCCATATCAGAGCCCCTGGGGTCAAGTCCCAGCTCCATTTCTGATTCCAGCTTCTTGCTAATGCACAGGAGATAGCTCACGTACTCAGGTCCCTGCCATCCACGTACAGATTTGTCTTGAGTTCTCAGATTCTAGCTTTGGCCTGGCCCAGTCACAGCTGTTGCAGGCATTTAGAAAGTGATCAGTGGGGCCAACGCCGTGTCTCACTAGGCTAATCCTCCGCCTTGTGGCGCCGGCACACCGGGTTCTAGTCCCAGTCGGGGCGCCGCATTCTATCCCGGTTGCCCCTCTTCCAGGCCAGCTCTCTGCTGTGGCCAGGGAGTGCAGTGGAGGATGGCCCAAGTGCTTGGGCCCTGCACCCCATGGGAGACCAGGAGAAGCACCTGGCTCCTGCCTTCGGATCAGCATGGTGCGCCGGCCGCAGCGCGCCGGCCGCGGCGGCCATTGGAGGGTGAACCAACGGCAAAGGAAGACCTTTCTGTCTCTCTCTCTCTCACTGTCCACTCTGCCTGTCAAAAAAAAAAAAAAAAAAAGTGATCAGTGTACAGGAGATATCTCTGTTTCTGCCTCTGTCTCTATCTATACAGACAGTTAAATTAATCTATGTTAATTTTAAATTTTTAAAAAAATGAAGAGTGAGAGATAAAGCATTCAAGGTAACATTTTTAGCATTCTTTTAGCTTGGATGATTTAAAGAATGACAGCTTGAATGATTGATTGATTGATTAGAACAGGAGAAAGAAAGATATCTTCCATCCACTGTTTCATTCCCCAAATGGCTGCAACAGCCAATGTCTGGACCAGTTCAAAGCCAGGATGCAGAACGGCATTCTGGTCTAGCACATGAGTGACAGGGACCCGAGGACTTGGGCCATCTTCCATTGCCTTTGCAGGTGCTTTGGCAGGGAGCTGGATCAGAAGCAGAGCAGCTAGGACTCGAGCTGGCACTCCTGTGTCACCAGCACTGGATTTACCTGCTGCACCACAACACCGGCCCCAAGAATGGCAACTTTAAATATGATAGAGAAATCTGCAAAAGTAGCAAATATATTTTAATGAAAACAAAAATAGGTGTGTGTTCTGCATAGTGTATGTTGTTTGCAATAATCTTAGTTGCTAAGAGATACAACTTTTCTTTGCAGTTTCAAGGTACAGAAATAGAATTAAGCATACAGTTTGGGCAGTGGGAAGGAAAAACAGATGGTTTCTTGCTCCTTTGAAATGGCGATTTTGAGAGGCAGAAAGACAGGCAGACAGAGAGCTCTCATCTGCTGGATCACTCCCAAAATGCCCACAAGAACCAGAGCCAGGCTTCAGTGAGGCCAAGAGCCAGGACCACAGCTAGGTGGCCCATGTGGGAGGCAGGAATCGTATTACTCGAGTCATGACCGCTGCTTCCAGAGTGCATTGGCAGGAAGCTGGAGTCATGAAATCAAACCTAGGCACTCTGATGTGCAGCATGGGCATATTAACCACTAGACCAAACGCCCACTCCTGCAAAGGTGTTTTTAAAATAAAACTTCTGGTGTGGGTCACACAGTCCTGGAGGACAGTCACAGCGTCTCCCTGGAGTGAAAGGACCAGCACCTGGGTTGTCACTGACCAGGAACCCAGAGCCTGCCTTCCCCAAGCAGAGTTCCTTTTCCTGCTCAAAATGAGTCCTCCTGGTGTTTATTTCCTTTTTTTTTAAGATTTATTTATTCATTTGTTTGTTTGAAAAGCAGAGTTACAGAGAAGCAGAGGCAGAGAGAGAAGTATTCACTCCACTGGTTCACTCCACAGATGGCTGCAACGCCCCAGAGCTGGGCGGATCAGAAGCCAGGAGCTTCTCCTGGGTCTCCCACATGGGTGCAGGGGCCCAAGGACTTGAGCCATCTGCTGCTGCTTTCCCAGGCCATAGCAGAGAGCTGGATCAGAAGAGGAGCAGCCGGGACTCTAATAGGCATCCATATTGGATGCTGGCACTGCAGGCAGTGGTCTTATCTGCTACACCACAGTGCTGGTCCCAAAATATGTCATTTTCCTTGAGACCACTAACTCTAGAATTTTCTTCCAAGGAAATGAGGAAATGAACAGGATGCAATAAAAAAAAAAAATCTGCCTTCAAAGTGAGCGTTAGAAATGTTCCAGCGTGGATTTAATGGTAAACCTTGCTTGGTTAATCAGAAGTCCTCTCTCCTCACGCTAGTTTTTCCAGATGTTTTCAAGAGGCCCTTTGAAGGGGTGGTAAATTATTGGATCTTTGATTTGTTGAATATGATCCTGTGCTTGAATAATTAATGAACCACTGACTTGTGACCATGTCACGTGCCCTGAGGCCAAGGTGCGGGACCTCCTGCACTGATCCTCCTCCTTCGGCCGGTCGGGGTCCTCACCAGGTCAGACTCCAGGAATTGTGCATTGATGCCCATTTTCACTGAGCCAAGAACAAGCTGCCAGTTCCTGCAGCTGCAGAAGTACTGAACTGGAAGAGGCTGGCGAGGCCACCTGAGCTGTGTAATCCCTGCCTAGAGCCATGATCCCACCAAAATGAGACTTCCCGTGGCACTGGCTTTGCGTTTCTGAGCAACACTCAGAGAGAGCGGGGACAGGAAAGGAACGTGGGGACCAAAACGGTAATGCTAAGAACCCGTGCATCTCCTTAGAGCCAACACTTCTGCCTGCTCCTCAGCCTGGGCAGTGACCGCTTGGCCCAGATCTTCAAGAGAACCAGGAAGCTACGCCTCAGGACCCAAGCACGACCCTGGGAAGTCATGTCTAACCCACGCTTGGCTGTAACTTGAAGTTGTACTGCCACACACGAGAAATCTTAATGGACTGCATAGCGGAGCTCAACACTGTAAGAGTGGGGGAAAGGGGCTTTGTTTGTAATTTTTAATAGAAGGAAACTTTTTGAGGAAAATCTCTAACGGAAGGTGAGCTACACTAGAGGTCAGAGTTGAAATGGACCTCAGGACCAGGTTTGTTACTGCCCTGCGTTGTTACTTCTTCCATCCCACACACAAGCTCCTGTGACAACACAGGCTCCATGGTGCACAGGTTAAGACGTTTCCTCAGAGCCTGTGTCAGGGCATGCAGCCAGCCCGTGTGGGCGCCGGACCACGTCCTGCCTGCCCTCCTTCTGATCCAGCTCCCTGTCATGCCTAGATGTTGCTGTTGATTTCTCAACAATGTTGCAGTGGATTCGTCTCTGAGAGGAGGAGCCTGGTGGGGGCAAGAGGTGCAGAGTCACCACACAGACCCCAGGAGTCGGGTGAAAGCGAGCCAGAGGCGAGCAGCCCGCAGACTCATTTATTTCAGTTGGTACCACATCTTATATAGCCAAGACTAGCCAATCTGGTCAAGGGGCGGTCTATGCCCCAGCCAATCCCAGCCTGTTGCCAGGCAGTTTCCAAAGCCATCCAATCACAGCCTGTTGCCAGGCAGTTTCAAATCCATCCAATCCCAGCCTGTTGCCAGGCAGTTTCAAAGCCATCCAATCACAGCCTGTTGCCAGGCAGTTTCCATTGCCAGGTGGGTTTCAAAGCCATTCCTGAGTAACTGATGCTCGCTTGCCAGTGGCCACCTTGGCATGGCCTTCTCATTCCACCACACCCGGAAAATCAGCGGAAGATGGCCCAACTCCCTGGGCCCCTGCACCCACATGGGAGACCCGAAAGAAGCTCCTGGCTCCTGGCTTTGACCTCACCCAGCCCCAGCTATTGTGACCATTTGGGGAGTGAACCAGTGAATGGAAGACCTCTCTCTCTCTCTCTCTCTCTCTCTCTCTTTTTCTCTCTCTCTCTCCCTCTCTCTCTCTCTCTTTTTCTCCCTCTCTTTAATAAGTAAACAAACCCTTCCTCTTTGACCCAGAGTGGTTTAAGTCACCCTAAGTTCTTAGAGACTGAGTGGCAGAGGCAGATCAATGAGCCTTGTTGAATTAAATGTGATTTTCACTAGCCCAGTGTTTTCCCCAGGGATTGACTATTTGCAAAGCACCAAAACTCACTCAAACAAAGGGGAGACACCAAGACCCTAATAGGAGTCACTGACCAAACCTACAGTTCCAGCAAATGACTTAACTTCACGCCCTGGAAGCCAGAAGCTGAGGAATGTCCGCTCATTCTGTCTCTGCGAAGGGTGTAACAATGCTGCGAAGTCCAAAGTGGGCTTTTTCCCATTTTCTCACATTTGACAACTAGGCCAGCAACTGAGAACCAAAGGTGTTAAATGATCCTCATCTTAGTTTCACAGAGCAACCAGCCAGGCGGGGCCTTGTCTCACCCACCTCCCTGTGAGGGAGGAGCACAAACCCTCCACCTGCCCTATGCCCTCATCGAAGAGGAGGAACTTCCCTGGAAGCGACCAAGCACCACCGCACTCATTTCACTTTAAGTTGGCAGTCACAGGGACTCCGTGGATGCGCGGCACTGCCTCATCGCCCTATGTTTCTGTTCTTAATCCCTTTTTCCTGTTGGTAAACCACTTCGCACCTTCCCTCTGCTCAAACAACAATAGCCTCTCCTCCTTCCCTGAGCTAGTAAATCGTTCTCAGAGAACAGATGCAATCAGAAGAGAATGATTGTGGCCTCTCGCCAGCAAATCTATCTACCAAAGCACATCCGTCTGACACCCACAGCCCCTATTACAACAGAAAAAAATATGCCTGTTCCTAAGGCCGACTCTTCCATTTCAGCACTGGGTCCTATTCCTTTGCTAGTCGAAAGGCTTTGCTATGAAATCGTACCACACTGTCCTTGTTATCAGTTTACGTTTACCCCTCTCTGCTGTGTCTTTGCCATTGGCTGCACAAGCATTAAAATGTAATAGTTAATAGGGGTGGGGATTTGGTCTAGAAGTTCAAAGAGCAACACTAAAAGGGTGAATTTGAAGGGAGGGCATTTGGTACAGCTGTTAAAATGCTGCTCGTGTCACCTGCATCCCACATCACAGTGCCTGGATCCCAGCCTTCCTCCACTTCGGATCCACCTTCCTGCTAAAGCGCACTCTGGGAGGCAGGTGATGGCTCAAGTATTTGGATTCCTGAGAGGCCTGGATTGATTTCCTGGCTCCTGGCTTCAGCCTGGCCCAACAGGGTTGAACCAGCAAATAGGAGACTTTCTCTCCTCTCTTCTGTCTTCTGTCTTCTGTCTTCTCTCTCTCTCTTTTCTCCCTCTCCCATAAACAAACTTTCAGAAAAGCATGGGGGAGGGGGACAGCACTGTGGCGTAGTGGGTAAAGCCACTGCTCGCAATGCTGGCATCCCATATGGGCACTGGTTCTAGTCCCAGCTGCTCCATTTCTGATCCAGTTCTTTGATATTGCCTGGGAAAGCAATGGAGGATGGCCCAAGTGCTTGAGCCCCTGCACCCATGTGGGAGACCTGGAGAAAGTTTGTGGCTCTTGGAGCTTCTCTCTCTCTCTATCTTTCTCTCTCTCTGCCTCTCTCTAATTCTGCCTTTCAAATAAATAAACCTTTTTTTTAAAGCATCTGGGGAGAGCAGAAACAAATGAGTTCAGATTAGAGAAGCAAGTTCCAAGTCTCAAGATCCACAGAAACTTATTGCAAAAAGAAGTGATTGTTCCAAAAAAAAAAAAAATCAAATCATGCATGAGTTTTTTGCTCCAAGTGAACCAAACCAAGTCATCTCTGGAAAAAACCACTGGGTACTCAGCCAGAAGCTATGGCCAGTTACCTTTCTATCCAAAAACCATTGCAGCTGGCTGTTGACTTCTTTTTTTAATATTTATTTATTTATTTATTTATTTATTTATTTATTTGAGAGATAAAGACAGTGAGAAGGAGAGAAAGAGAAAAAGGTCTTCCATCTGCTGGTTCACTCCCCAGATGGCCACAAAGGCTGGAGCTGAGCTGATCCAAAGCCAGGAGCCAGGAGCTTCTTTTGGGTCTTCCATGTGGGTGCAGGGGCCCAAGGACTTGGACCATCTTCTACTGCTTTCCCAGCAATAGCAGAGAGCTGGTTTGGAAGAGGGGCAGCTGGGACTAGAGCTGGCGTCCATGTGGGACATCGGCACCGTAGGCGGGGGATTAACCTACTGTGCCACAGCGCTGGCCCCTGTAGACCTCACTTATAAACTCAGCTAAATGTCTTTGGGAAAGTCTCCTGGCTCCTTTGGTGGGGCTGGAGAAGTGGAGTCCAATAGACTTCTGCAGTGACAGCAGAGGCACAGACAGCTACCTTTGGAGTGTTTGCCATCAGGTTCAAGTATAACACACAAGTGTGACCTCTGCAATAGGAGACTCCCAGAGGGTTTCTGGGACAGGAGAAAGAGGACAATGCACAGGGAGGGTGGAAGCCCACCTTCACCCAGTGGGCAAATGAGTCTCCACTGTTATGGGGTAAACTGTGTCCCAGAAAAAGACATGTTAGTAGTGAGAATGTGGAAATCAGCCATTGCAAATACGATTGATTTAGATGAGATTATAATGGAGTATGGTAGCCCATTAATCTGATATGACTTCTGTCCTTACACAAAAAGGAGAGAGACCCAGAGAGGAAGAAGCAACGTGAAGACCAGAGACACACAGGCATCGACCATGTGAAGACAGCCCCAGGGTTGGAGTCGTGCAGCCACAAGTCAAAGAGCACTCAGAGCTACCAGAGCCGAGAGAAGCAGAGTGTCTTCCCCTAGAGGCTATAGCAGATTCACGGCCTCAACAACACCTTGACTGTGAACTTCCAGGCTCCAGAACTGTGGGAGAACATGTTTCTATTGGCCATCAATTTGTGGTTTGTTAGAGCAAATGAAGAAAACTGATGCACCAGCCATCTGGGCCACAGATTCTACTGCTCCTCCTTTGTCACCAAAAATGGAACCTGAATTAGCAGCCAAGTAAACAGGAATTCTTATTCAGCCAAGGACATAGACTCATAGCCATAGGAACAACTAAGTCATCACCAGATACTTGAGGGAAATCAACACTTTTAGAAAGAATCATCTGAACAACAAAAGCCTATACAGAGTTGATGGAGAACCAGGATGAGACTTTAAAATATTTATAGCTAATTTACATGCAGATATTTGAGAATGTTATATCCACTAGAAAAACATGACTGCTATGAAACAAATAAAAAATTGGGAGCCAGCACTGTGGCATAGCAGATAAAGCCACCACTGGTGATGCTGGCATCTCGTATGGGCACCAGTTCTTATCTTGGCTGCTCCACTTCCAATCCTGCTCCCTGCTAATGGCCTGGGAAAAGCAGCAGAAGATAGTCCAAGTGTTTGGGCCCCTACTGCCCGTGAGGAAGACCCAGAAGGAGCTCCTGGCTCCTGGCTTCGGCCTGGCCCAGTCCCAGCCTTTGTGGCCATCTGGGGTGTGAACCAGCAGATGGAAGACCTCTATCTCTCCCTCTCTCTCTCTGTAAATCTGCCTTTCAAATAAATAAATAAATCTTTAAAAAAGTGAAGAGGAAAAAAAAAAGCAATTTGAGTTCCTTGGAATTAAAATTATGATTGCCAAAATTTTAAAAAGATGTATTCTACATATAATACTATTTATTAAGAAAAATACTAACGTAAACAGCAAAATAGTTTTAATATACAAAAATATATGTGTATTCAAGAACATTCCACGTAGAAACAAGGTTAGAGAGAAAGAGAACACAAATCAGGAATGAAATTGAAAATATGAATGAATGAAATAAAACTCTAACATGCACAAATTATAACATTGTGCTATGAATAACCATGTTCTAATTATGCCAACTGTTTACACTCAGGATTCAGAAAAGAAAAAATTTGAACATTAATATAGAAACTAAATTCCATAATTGATACTATTGAAGGTTAATTTACATAATGAAATGACTAAACTGAGAGATTCTCCCAAAATGCAATGCAAAAGAAAAAAATCCATGAATGTAATGAAACATTAAAGAAAAGTAAGAGACATGGAAAAGAGATTCGAATGATTTCAAATACATGTTGTGTAAGTCTCAGAAGGTTGGAACAGAAGCAATAAAGTGAGGAAATAAATAATGAAAGAAAATCTCCTAGAGTTCAGAAAGGCACTAGACTTCAGATCAAAGTCTCTGTAAAAGAGGGAAGGAGAAGGTGTGCTTGCATACAACCTTGGTGAAGTTGCAGACCACCAGGGAGAAGGAGAAAAATCCCAGAAATTTCCAAAGAAGAAAAATATACTATTTTTTTGAGGGAAAAGGCAATCTAGAGTCCAAGGAATTAAAGAGTGAAAGTAGATGACTATGCACATTGCTAAAGTGTGTCTCTAGAAAAAACCTGGGCAGTAGATGGCTTTGCTAGAAGGGATATCATTAAAACTGAACTAAGGATAGTAAAATTATCACTTTCCACATAAAGTGTCATGTTCTGAAAGGAACACAATTATAAACCTGGTCCCAATGCATCATCATCCAAAGTCAGCCTACCCTCCATCTCTCATTAAACCCAGAGTTCATAAATGATGTTCTACTGTCTACACAGCCATAATCTAGAACACTTTCAGTAAACACTGAGTTGCATCATTTCAAATTGTAAATCCCCTATTAAGTCCCATTTTTCAGATGGCACTGAGGCCGGGGAGGGGTGACTTTTATAGAGTCACGCATTCATGGGTGGTAGAACGAGGCCTAGAACCCAGTGCTCCTGCTTTGCAACCAGCATTGGGGCCACACAGCATTTGCCAGCTTAGCATTTTGCCACCTTCTGCATTTTGCATTGGGTCGTCTTTGGAGGGAGGACATGCGTTTGTGACATTAGAAGGGTTTGAGGAGGGTCCAGAGACCCTCCATATCTGCAGACATCCTCACTGGCTTCTGAGCTCACTGGTTGGGGACAGGAAGTCCCAAGACCGCCTCAGGCTGCCTGAGGGAGAGGCGCCTAACCCTGCTGGGCAAGGAGCCACGTAAGGAGCAGGCGAGTGAGACAGTGCTTATGTCACCCTTTGTGTACCCACAACCCATATCTGATTGCCTGCTTCAAGTCTTCCCTACTCTGCTTCGGATCCAGTTTTCTTCTGATGGGCACCCTAGGAGGCAGCAGATGATGGTTCAAGTAACTCGGGCCCCTGTCTCTCACGTGAGAGATCCAGATTGAGTTCCTGTCTCTTGGCTTCTGCCTTGGCCAAGCCCAGCTGTTGTGGGCATCTGGGGAGTGAACCAGCAGATGGGGTGTGTGTGTGTGTGTGTGTGTGTGTGTGTGACTGTACCTTTCCAATACATATAAATGACTAAGTTAATGTTCTTTCCAATACATATAAATGACTAAGTTAATGTTTTCAAAAGTCCCGTGAATTAGTCAAGACAGTGAGCTATGCTTTCAAATGAAGAACCACTATTTCTTCCTTTTAAGTTTGTTTTGGGGGACTGGCATGTGGCATAGCAGGTTAAGCCACCGCTTAGATTGCCCATTTGGGCACAGATTTGAATCCTGGTTGCTCCATTTCCAATCCAGCACCCTACTGATGATGCCTAGGAAAGCAGTAGAGGATGGCCCAAATCCTTGGGCACCCACACCCATGTGGGGGACCCAGAAGAAGCTCCTGGCTCCTGGCTTCATATTGGCTCAGCTCCAGCCATTGTGGCCATTTAGGGGGTGAACCAGTGGATGGAAGATCTTTCTCTCTCTCTCTTTCTCTCTCTCTTTCTCTCTCTTTGTGTCTCTCTGTGACTCTGCATTTCAAATAAAATAAAACTTTTTTTTAAAGTTTGGTTTTTAATTTTTTAAAGATTTATTTATTTACTTGAAAGTCAGAGTTACACAGAGAGAGAAGGAAAGGCATGAAGAGAGAGAGGTCTTCCATCTGCTGGTCACTCCCCAATTGGCTGCAATGATCAGAACTGTGCCAATCCGAAGGCAGGAGCCAGGAGCTTCTTCTGGGTCTCCCATGCAGATGCAGGGACCCAGGGACTTGGACCATCTTCTACTGTTTTCCCAGGCCATAGCAGAGAGCTGGATAGAAAGTGGAGCAGCCGGGACTTGAACCTGTGCCCATATGGATGCTGGCACTGCAGGCGGCAGCTTTACCCACTATGCCACAGCACCAGCCCATTCCTTAATTTACTGAGAAGCAAATCTAATGCAAAATGAGTTGAATATTGTTTTGAAATTTTGAAATTAAAATACAAAATACTCTATCAATGCTTTGGTTTTCTATACCTACTGGAGTTCCTAAGTCCCTATTATATAGTTTATAGAATGTATCTATTATCTTTATATATACATCCAAATCTAGTTCCTTTGAATTCCTTTAAGGGCAACAGTTTTCACAATGTAGACCAGTATCTTACCTCTCTATTAGTCAATCCTAAAGATTTCCTTCCTCACAATATCCCTTGGACAAAACAAATTATTTTATATTCTCAGAGAATAAAGCAGAATATGTGCCCAATTATAAGAACTCAGTGAAAACCAAAATTGGTTTTCATTACACTTGTACAGTGTTGCTAGTAGAGGAGGGAAGGATTTGCAGACAACTTTCTAGAAGAAAACCAGGAGTGGGTAAAATACCAAGCCTATTTAAACAATTCCATGATGGAATTCTGTTTTCTCCGTGGCAACCAAATGCTTGATTTTCAAAATTCAACATATAATTTTTAAACTAGGGCAACCAGACTTGCAACACAAAAACTGGGATTTTATTCTTACATTACACTGGTATTCTTCACAAGTCTGACCAAAAGAAAAAGAAAAATAAATTTTTAAGTAATCTTCCCCAAAGAATCTTCTCCCCGCAGCGGCTACAGAGAAAAGAACACTTTGTCAGCTGAAGGCTGAGCTAAATTTGTTTTATTAAAGTTGGTGAGATCCATTTCTCACTTCTAAAGAAATAAAAGAAGAAAAATGCAAAATCTTTAAGAAAACCCATAACGGTGCCAGAATGTTGCCTCCCACTTTGGCGTTCTGCCTTTGTCCTGAAAGATAATATCTTCTCCATTATAACAGGCTATCATGAAATGAATGTCAACAAGAGGAGAGAGGCTGGAGTGAGGAACAGAGGAAAAGAACAGCACCGTGAAAGAAAATCACGGAGCCGGTTGACCCATATACTCTCTGGGTTTGCATGTATTTATGTAGAGATGTAAAAAGTCTAATAGCCCCTTTTAGCAAGGTGCAGTGTAGTCAGAAAAGACTCATGGTGGATTCTTCTGCTTTCCTCATACAACTTATCAGTGAATATTGCATCAGTCTGATTTTTTGATGTTGCTAGGTAGCATAAGAAAACTTTTTACTTCCAATCATTAAAAATGTGCTGTGTGTTTTAGAAAATCACTAAAATTTTCACTCATTTTGCAAGCTCTTTCAACAATGGCCAAAACAAACATTTTCAAAGAAGTCTCTATCTTTTCATTAAAATGTTGGACTAAATGCAGAAAAAAAATGAAAACTACCTAGGGAAGGCACTCACCAAATTATACAAGCAAAAGAGTTTTTGCCACTTGCAAGAGAAAAGTGTCTGGGAATCCAAGATGTGGGGCAAGGGAGGCAGGGAAATGAGGCGAGAAAGGGAGAGCCCGTGTTCTTTGCCTTGTCCCACTTCCTTGTTTGCTGTGTTGCATAAACCCTATTGAATATCAAGATTTGTCCTGCTCTGAATAAGATACTCAATAGAAAATTATGTTAGCTTTGTCAAACCCATAAGTGTCTTTTAAATGTTCGTAGTATTTTACAACATTTTTTGTGAAAAAGCATCAAACAAAGCTTGTATTAATTGTATCATTAAAAAGATTTTCTATTCTTATTCAAGGAGTTCATTGATGCTAAAACAAGATATTTAAGAATGACTACTAAGTTTATGAGCTAAAAGGAATCTAGCAATTGTCTAGCTTAACTTCCTTGTTTGCATTTGTTTTATTTTCTCCACCCTATGTATTTTGTTTGCCTCATGACAGTGTTAAAGAAAAGGACTTTTTGTTTGTTGGTTCTGAGAATCAAGGAAGAGATCATTGTTTTAAAGGGAAAGAAAATAAGACAAAATGAATTAAAGTGTTCTAGGCAATATAGGGAAAGATATTTACAGGGCATAAAATCATTTCTAATGAAAAAAAAAAGACACCTGGGATTGCCATTTTGCCAGGATATATTCTGTTTCTCTGATCATCTTGTAAAATGGCCATTTTTTTCTCTTTCTCTTTGCATTTTCTGAGATGGCCAGTTTAACAGCACATAGAATCAAATAGTAGCGAAACCAAAGTAATTTGCCAGGTTGAGAGATGAGTGTGCCTACAAGTCCCCTGATCCTAGTGCCAGCCTGTCCACCAAACTGGGAATGCTCCATCGAGATCAGCAATCACCTGACACAATCAAAGAGAAGGAGAGAAAACTGTGAAGAGGCCATAGCGAGAGAGATGTAGCTCTTGCCACTGTTTATTTTTAGGGTCTCTTCACGCCAATGTATGTGTACATATAGATGTGTGTGTGTCACAGCTAGTAGAAACAGAATCATCGAATCTCTTAGTTGGCAGTGACTTTGATGCTATATTATTACAGTAAATTCAGATGTTGTGACATCGCTAAATGATGTACCTTTTTGTCAAACTGGGTACTCCCTCCTAGCTACACGTCCACTCAATTATCAGGACTTGTTGATTATATTTTGCAGTCTGTAGCATCTACGCCTACCCAGGTGCATAGACAATGTACCATCACTTCTGCGTTCATCTGTCACAGTCCAACCCTGACACGATATGGAAGAGAATTGTACCAAGGCATGAACCTCAGGAGGAGACACTGGGGATCATGTTGGTGTCTGGCTGCCACAATGTGACAAGGAAAAAGGCTACTGACAGTGTCCTGACACTGAAGGAGTCTTTCCCAATGGAGCTGTTGTGGGCTAGGGCGTCCTCAGCTGGCTTTATTCCAGGTTTCTGTCTCCTCACGTGGAAGACCAAGTGGAGGCATAAAGATGATCAGGGAAACAGGATTTACTCAAAGCAAAGGTAAAGTTCAGCCAAGCTCAAGAGAAAGAGAGAGTGAACAAAAAGGCAAAACAAGAAAGGACCCCAAAGAAGGCAAAAAAACACTCACAAAGAAAACTCCCCCTCACCAACACCATTGTTTTATATTATCTGGAGGCGAGGGGGATGTGATGTCTGGAATGGAGCTTCATTGAATATTCAAAAGGGGGCAGGGTTTGGGGTGGGACTTGAGTATTGCCCATTTCCATGCCATTGTATGGAAACATTGCAAGTGTCAGGGCATGTCATGCTCACGCATGATGGGACTGGTAGCCCCTCCCATGGTAATTTTATTATAAGTAGAATGACATTATAGTGACCTAAAGGTCATTGCAGGGACACACCCTGCAGCCCTATGGGTATTTCCATCTAGTGCTGGTTCTACATTTGTAACATGTGAAACTCACAGTTTCTGCTACCTGAAAAACCAGTGAGGGCAGCGGAAGGGGCGTTGGCAGAGCTTGGTAGTACACAGAAAAGAAGGCATGCAAGGTGCCCAGAAAAGGAGTTGCCACGTGGGCTGTCAGGCTGTCCTATGGACCAGGCCAGGCTGTTACGCAGGGCTTGCTGCGGCTGTCCTGCAGTGGGTTGGCCACGGGAGCTGTACCGTGGGAGGTGCTGCCATAGATGTATGATCCGGGGCTGTCAGTTAGCAGCCCACATGACCTCATGGTTTGGCTGCCGCTGTCAAACCTCACAGTGCTCCTCCCAGCTGCCTACCCGTCCACATCACATCAAGTCTAGCAGGACAAGATCTAGAGTTGTCTCAGTTAGCTCAGTTCACATCACGTGCCCATCTTTGAACCAATAATTGGGATCAGAAGAATGGACTCCCTTACTTGAGCAGCCCTGGGTCATGTGCCCTACCTGTGGCTGTTGAGGGACAACGGTGTCCCCTGAACCACATTCAGAAAAGAAAGGACGATGAACAGGAAACAGCTGCTCTCCTCTGGTCTGCCTTATGTCAGTGGTTTCTTCAGTCTTCTAAACACTCTCATAGGCCCTGTCTCTTACCTCCCCTTTCAAATGGTACCTAACTGACAAGTTAACTTTCCTAAAACTCAGCTTGGATCAAGGCTTTTCTTACAGCATATATTAGCAAGTATGTAGCATATACTATCAAAATCCTCCCCAAAGGTGTCCTTGCTGCCCACAAGTCTTACCCGGCATTCACACTCTTCCACAGTGTGATCCCAAACTCCTTTTCTAGTTCGGTCTGTAAGTTTTCAGCTCCCTAAAAAACCAGTTTTTCCCAAAACAACTATGACTCCATGGTCTTGCACATACTGTTAACATTTTTAGCCTCCAAGGTTATCTTTTTCTCTATTCTCCCCTTACTCCAATTCCACCCATTGTTCAAGTACAACTCAGAGTCTACCTCTGCAAAAATGCCTACTGTCAACCCAGTCCCAAGCAACTCCTTTCTCTCCTCTTGTCTCTCTCGATCATATTTTTGTTATATACTTCTTTGACAAAAATGACACACTGACTGTCTCACACAAGTTCATATCTTGACAAGTCGCACTGAGGCCAGTGCTGTGGCATAATGGGCTAAAAAGCCTCTGCCCGAGATGCCCGCATCCCATATGGGCACCAGTTCTAGTCCCGGCTGCTCCTCTTCCCATCCAGCTCTCTGCTGTGGCCCAGGAAAGCTGTGGAGGATGGCCCAAGTGCTTGGGCCCCTGAGCCTGCATGGGAGACCCAGAAGAAGCTCCTGGCTCCTGGCTTCAGATCCAAGGTTGCAGCCATCTGGGGAGTGAACCAGCGGATGGAAGGCCTTTCTCGCTCTCTCTCCCTCTCTCTCTCTGTTACTCTGCCTCTCAAATAAATAAATTAAAAATTAAAAAAATAATAAGTAGCATATATTATCAACCCATCTATATTACAGACTTCTCAAAGAAAAGAATAATGGCTGATAAAAAAGGTCTTCAAAATTTCATGGAAAATGTTTTAGGAAAAAACTATGCGTGGATTTCAAAAAAATTTTGTGCCAAAATGAGCTTATTTTTTAATTTTATTTTTCCACAAATTTTTAAAGTACTCTCCTGTTTCTTTTCATTCCATGATAGGTTTATCTTGAAACTAATAAACACTTAAGAAATATAGATATTTCTCTACCTGGACAATTAAAGGTATGAATTATTAACCCAATTTAGGAATTACTTTCTAAACCATGCACACATGAAGAAAAAAAGACAAGTTTCTGCTGACTTCTTCCTTTAGTCACTCTAAAATGATGCTTACTTTTCAAAAAAAAAAAAAAAAAAAAGGCCCACACACCTGCTTCATCAAAAACCCACACGAGAGGAAAGCACCGCGGTGTAGCGGGTAAAGCTGCTGCCAACAGCGCCAGCATCCCATATGGGCGCCAGTTTAAGTTTCAGCTGCTCCACTTCCAATCCAGCTCTCTGCTGTGTGTGGCCTGAGAAACAGTGGAAGATGACCCAAGTCCTCGGGCCCCTGCACCCACACTGGAGACCTGGGAGAAGCTCCTGACTCCTGGCTTCGGATTGGCGCAGCTCCAGCTTTTGTGGCCAGTTGGAGACTGAACCAGATGGAAGACCTCTCCCTCTCTCTCTCTCTCTCTGTCTCTCTGCCTCTCCTTCTCTCTGTGTAACTCTTTCAAATAAATAAATAAGTCTTAAAAAAAAAAAAAAGAAAGAAAGAAAGAAACATACTCTTGGGGCCAGTGTGGTAGTGTAGTAGGTAAAGCTGCCACCTGCGATGCTGATATCCTATAAAGCTGCCAGTTCATGTCCCAGCTGTTCCACTTCCAATCTGGCTCCCTGCTAACAGTCTGGGAAAAGTAGCAGAAGATGGTCCAAGTGTTTGGATCTCTGCTACCCACTTGGGAGACTTAGAAGAAGCTCCTGGCTCCTGGCTCCTGGCTCCTGGCTCCTGGCTTTGGCCTGGCCCAGCCCCAGCCTTTGCTGCCATCCAGAGAGTGAACCAGCTGATGGAAGATCCATCTCTCTCTTTCTCTCTCTGTGTGTCTGTGTGTGTGTGTGTAACTGACTTTAAATAAATCAATGCTTTTTAAAAAGGAACATACTTTTTATTCTAAAAAGATGTGCACTTTCTACTATGTGTCTTCAGAAAACAAATTGTGACTTTCCAAAATGAATTAGATGGCTGAAGCAATAATCTAGTTGATATCAGCCAACAGTTGAATGCTTTCGCTGTAGACAATGATTAGATTCGCTGCATACCGCTGTGTTGCTTTTAAAGGATTCTATCTGAACTGAAACACAGTCAAGGCCAATTTACTTCTAGGAAACCAATTCCGAGAGAATTTCGTCGTTTTTATCTCTGGCCAGAATTCCTTGAGTTTTGGCTTTTCATCGCTATTTTGCTTTCCTGTCTTAATAGTATCTTTGGCAAGAGTGCCTTGCCAAAAGGAAATTCACACTACTGTACTTCACCGAGACAGGACAGGAGCGCTCGCAGGTAGACTGTCGGCGTGCACTCTGCAATGACCCCACCCATCTTGTTCTTATCCAGTGTCGTCCAAGACGCTCTGCTAAGTGCTGTGGACAGGTGCTGAGCTAGCTGCAGTCGATTGGCAAAATCATGAAGTGCTTAGCCCAGAAAGGGCGCAAATAGAATAGTAACATATTCTAAGTCAATAATGATAAGTTTTGTAACAGGAGAAGGTACAGTTTGGGGTGGGCTTGGAGAACTCAAGAAAAGTTTCAAAAGGAAAAGAGTCTAACCAGTGGGTCACTTAACTGATGGGATCATGTAGCAGGGACCCCTCTGAAAGGGAATGAAAAGTGTCCTAATCAAGGCCAATAGGACATAAACTGAGGACTTGCGGACGTGATGACTAAACGATGAAGCTGAGCAATTTGGAAAGTCATTAAAAAAGAGTTTTAATATTCTGTATATTTAAATATTTTCATTTATTTATTTTATTTATTTGAAAGGCAGACAGATAGATCTTCCATCTGCTGGTTCACCCCCAAATGTCTGCAACAACCGGGACTGAGCCAGGCCGAAGTCAGGAGTCCAGAACTTAGTCCAGGACCCAACACCCTGAGCCAGCACTGATGCCCCCCACACTACATTCGCAGGAAGCTGGAACAGAGAGCAGAGCCAGGACTTGAACCCAGACACTCTGATATGGGCTGGGGCTGGCATCACAAAAGGGGTCTCAGCCTGTGCACCAAGCACCACCACCACACTCTTGTGTTTTATACTACAGATTACGGAGATCTGTGACTTTTCAAGCACCAAATAGTGGCTTACTATCAGATTGAGAGATAATTAAATCACTAAAGTAATTTTGAAGAAAAAGAAATAGACAATTAACAAACAATCTGTCAGCCGGCGCCGCGGCTCACTAGGCTAATCCTCCGCCTAGCGGCGCCGGCACACCGGGTTCTAGTCCCGGTCGGGGCGCCGGATTCTGTCCCGGTTGCCCCTCTTCCAGGCCAGCTCTCTGCTGTGGCCAGCGAGTGCAGTGGAGGATGGCCCAGGTGCTTGGGCCCTGCACCCCATGGGAGACCAGGAAAAGCACCTGGCTCCTGGCTCCTGCCATCGGATCAGCGCGGTGCGCCGGCCGCAGCGCGCCAGCCGCGGCGGCCATTGGAGGGTGAACCAACGGCAAAAGGAAGACCTTTCTCTCTGTCTCTCTCTCTCACTGTCCACTCTGCCTGTCAAAAAAAAAAAAAAAAAAAAAAAAAAAAAAAAAAAAAAACAAACAAACAAACAAAAAAAACAACAAACAATCTGTCTCTCATGTCCAGAATGACAATGAAGGAACCAGGGCGGTGCCCGTGTGTCTGCTCACAGCACAAAGTGCGCCCCTTGTGTGGAAGCAGGAGGTCGTTAAGCAGTCACCAGGACTTTTCTGAAGTATCTCTGAAGCCTTAGTGCTTCCCAAGCTGCACACAACACTGCATTACTGTGTGAGGTGTGACATTCACAGCGAGGCAGTCAGGGAGGGATCTAGAGAAACCTGGAAGACTGGAAGCCCAAGGAGACCTTCCAGCATTGCCAAGACCTCCACCAGAGCCCAGACAAGGAACTGAGTTCTTAAGGACTAGAGAAAAACCAGTCCTCTGGAAGAAAATAAAATGAAAATCGCACTCTTACATATACCTCGGAAAGGAATTAATAAAGTTCAAAGTCAAGATTATTAGTAAGAAGCATAGATTCAAACATAGTGGTTGGATCATAAAATGTAATAAATATTTCAGCAGTTTTAGTGACCTTTAGTGTTTTTTCCTAGTTATAAAATAATTCATATTCCTTGTTTAGAAACTTCCTTAGAAATTTTAACTATTTGAAATAGAACTGAAAATTTGGTGAGAGGAAAAATTACAATTAAAAATCTAAAAGCTGTTGTGATATAAAGAGATATCGGAAATATTTACACTAGGGGCTGACACTATGGCATAGAGAGTATGGGTGCCAGATCGAGACCCGGCTGCTTCGCTTCCGATCCAGCTCTCTGCTATGGCCTGGAAAAGCAGTAGAAGATGGCCCAAGTCCTTGGGCCCCTGCACCTGCATAGGAGGCCCAGAAGACACTCCTGGCTCCTGGCTCCTGGCTCCTGCCTCCTGCCTTCAGATTGGCCCAGCTCCGACCATTGCAGACATTTGTCTCTCTCTCCCTCCCCCTCTACCTCTACCTCTCTGTAACTCTGACTTTCAACTAAATAAATAAGTCTGTAAAAAGAGAGACAGAGAAAGAGAGAGAGAGAGAGAGAGAGGATATATATACATATAGAGAGAGAGAGAGTGAGAGAGGAAGAGGCCGGCACTGTGGCGCAGCAGGTTAAAGCCCCGGCCTGAAGTGCCGGCATCCCATATGGGTGCCAGTTCTAGTCCCAGCTGCTCCTCTTGCAGTGCAGCTCTCTGCTATGGCCTGGGAAAGCAGTAGAAGATGGCCCAAGTCCTTGGGCCCCTGCACCCATGTGGGAGACCCAGAAGAAGCTCCGGGCTCCTGGCTTTGAATTGATGAAGCTCCAGCCATTGCAGCCATCTGGGGAGTGAAGCAGCAGATTGAAGACCTCTCTCTCTCTCTCTCTTTCTCTCTGTCTTTCAAATAAATAAAAAATAAAATCTTATTTTTATAAAAATAAAAAAATATTTTTAGTGAGAAGTTCACTTAGAACCTGTTACCGACAATTTTAACATGATTATATGAAATGCTTAACTAGTTTATCAGAATGTAGCACTTTAGATACCACAATTTAGAGTTGGACTTTTAGGTACCAGCATATTGATAGCATTAAAAAGTTAAAGCTGACAGTGGGAGACCAAAAAATCAGAAAAATGTTGTGCTCCTCAGAGTAGTCCTCTTAAGTATAGAAGCAAACAGCTACTTGCATCTAAAATTATTGTAATTAAAACAAAGTAATTTACATTCCTAATGAGCCTGAATCACGAAGGGGACATAAAATTACATGGCATTTAATCTGTTTAGGACTTTGAAGAGATTACTATCTGGAATAATTTTTTTAACTTTTGGACTTAAAAGAGAAATTTTCAATTATCTAAATAAGTCCATAATTATTATAGATAAATGATAAGATATGATCATAATTAGCTTGGGAAAGTTCTATGTTATAATGACATTTTAAAATTGGAAACGCATTAAAAATTAAAGTAAGGTAACATGAAATGAATGAAGAGTTGCAATTATATTAAGAGTCAATATGGCACTAATTATGACCTGTAGAAACATTTGGAATGCCACAGAGAGGATCAGAAGTCACTTTTTATTTTTTTTCAAGAGAAGGTTTAATAATTGATAAAAATGTACAAAAATATTCAAATCAGAAATGCTTTAAAATGTGTACCAGGAAAGAAGTCACTTTTTAAATAAGTTTTTAGTACACCTTCTATAAAGAATGTCATCACACTTAGAAGAGCTTATTATTGAATCGAAATATCTTTCTAGCAAAAAGTTAAAGCATAAGTTGGAACGTGATGGTTAGAAGATAAATAAGGGATATAATAAAACCATTATGCCTCTTAATACATTTCATTATAGCTAGAAATCCAGGTTATCAAAAGGGAAGTGGGGGAACAAGGATTTTAAAAGATGAACATAAGGTGAGAAATACTAACAGGGTCCGGCGCTGTGGTGTAGCCGCCTGCAGTGCCAGCATCCCATATGGGCGCCGGTTCTACTCCCAGCTGCTCCACTTCCAATCCAGCTCTCTGATGTGGCCTGGGAAAGCAGTAGAAGATGGCCCAAGTCCTTAGGCCCCTACATCTGCATGGGAGACCCAGAAGAAGCTCCTGGCTCCTGGCTCCTGGCTCCTGGCTTCAGATCAGCACAGCTCCAGCCATTGCAGCCAATTAGGGAGTGAACCAGCTGATGGAAGACCTCTCTCTCTCTCTCTCTCTCTCTGTAACTCTTTTAAATTAATTAATTAAAAAATAAATACTAACAAAAACATTTGTGTTCCTTGTATTCTTTGTGGCTGTGGACATCTACCAGTGTTTCCTGCTCAGACTCTCCTTTCACTGGTCATTCATTCTGATAGTCATCCTTTCTGAATGTAGCCCACATGCTCTGAAGGAAGCAGACTTCTCTTGCTGTATGTAGACTCTGGATCAAACCACACCTTGGCTCTCCCACCACTAGTGTTTCAATTATGAAAGCCAATACACTTTGATTTTTTTTATTTGAAATCTTTGCATAGGTTGTTCACAATACACAATTCCCATGAACTTCACAAAAGTGTTTATTTTCATTTTATTTCCAATCAGAGAGAGAGAGAGAGAGAGAGAGAGAACTCTTGTAGCCACTGGTTCACTATCCAAATGCCCACCATGGCCAGGTCTGGGCAAAGCCAAAGCCAGAACCCGGGAGCTCCACCCGGGTCCCTCACCTGGGTGACACAGACTCTGTACCTGCGCACTCATCTACTAGCTCCCCAGCACATCTGCAGGAGGCTGTAGCAGAGGCAGAGACAGAGGCAGAGGCAGGCCCATCTGAGACATCGACGTGGGATGCATGTGTCCCAAGCAGCTTCACCTGCTGCACCACAACACCTGCCTCACACACTCTTACTGTTTGGGTTGTTTTGAACAGAGTTTTATATCAGTAGAAAAGCATCCTTTAAATCATATTTTTGCTAATGTATATATGTGGACGTACCCGTGAGCAGCCTAGGCAATGAGCGCCAGTGTCTCAGAAGGCCTCTGGCTGCCTTTCCTTGCAGCTGGCTCCTCACCCAGTGATGTCGCGCATCTCGATGTCTGACCTATAGTCCCTGGCTTTCCTTTATCATTTTTCCTCCTAGCTACAAACTCTCATGCAAAAGTATTTTCAAAATAATACTAAGATGTTATGGCCTTTTCTATTTTCATTCTCTCTGAAATGAAGGGTGTTTTCCAGGGCAGCATGGCGGGGAATAATGCATCAGATTACACAGGAACACAGATAGAAGAATGCAGCTGTCTTCCACTAAGCCACACAGTAATTTGCAAAAGTATAAAACTGTACCACCTTCTCCCTTTGTTGCAATGTGTGTGTTAGTTTAAGGATGTCCACATTGTCTACAGCCTCACTGACTTTTGGTCTGCCTGAGATATTAATGTCTCAAAAAAATGTGTTAAAATTTCTTCCTGTTCTGGAACTTTTTAAAAAAAATCCAGTTATAGTTCTACCATATTTTGTTTTGTGACTATTGGATTAAACACATGCAGCTTTAGATTCACTTTATTTTCTCTGTAATGACCTCTTTAACTGCAATCAAGTCATTTTGTCTGAAAGCATCTACTCACACCGTGCTTCATTTAACTGGTATTCACTTTGTATTTCTACTAAACTCTTGATTTGGGGCTTTACTGTGCCCCTGAGCTTTATGTCTGACCTTTATGAATAACATAAATGAGCATTTGTTTCATTCTAGTCTGAAAGTTTTTTTTTTTTTAAACTGGAGAGTTTTTTTCCATTCTTATTTGTGATGATCAGTGAGACATTTGGATTTATTTTCACCTTCTTATTATATCCCATTTTTCCATGTCTTTTCCTCTTTCCCCAAATTTCCCCTCTTCCTCATCCTCGCTCCTCAGCTGACAACCTTGCTTCTTACTTCCTTGAGAAGCTGTCTGAGGGAGCTTCCACAAGCTCACCCTCATATCTAGCTACCTCACTGTATCAGGACCCGCTTAGAGTGCTTTTTCTGCTGGTGAGGGTACACTGTTAAGTTTCCCAGCAAAGAGCAACCTCATCTCCTTTGCACGAATTCCCATCCCTTCTTGCCCACCTGTGGCCTTTCTCCAACGAGGCTGCCCTCTCTTCCGGACCACGAATCCTTTGCTCTCTACTGGATCTTTCCCATCTTAAAGTATCCCCTTCTCTGGACCTTATCTTTTCCTTCAGTCACTGCAACATTTCTCTTCGTCATTTTACAGCAAAACTTATGCAGAAGAGTGGTCTACTCTGTTCTTCCATTCTCTGAGCCAGTTCCCACCAGGTGAGTTACCGACATTCACATTTTAAATCTCATTTCTCATCCTACTTGATGACTTAAAAACCTTTGACACAGAGGATTATGTCTTTTCATGAAACACTCTTCACTTGGCTTCCAGGATACCTGTTATTTTTCTCCTACATCACTAGTGGCACCTTCTGAGAGTCCTTTACTCCTTACCTCCATCACCATCAGGTGTTGGGATGCTCCATTGGTGACTTCATGGTTTAAACATTTTACATGCCATTAGCCACAAAGTATCTGTATACACCACACTTCTGAAACCCAGGCTTAGGAATCGAAGCCTCCACTTACCATCGCTAACCTAACTGTCTCAAAACCGAGCTGATCCTAACCTGGTTTTGACACAGTCTCCCCCTTCTTTCTGCATGCCAACTCAGTGCTCCAAATTGATCAGGCCTAAAACATTGGAATTATCCTGAACAATCTTTTTTCAGACCCTGTATCCAACCCACCATTGAGTTCTATGTACTCCCCCCTGAGAATATATGAAGAGCGTTTGCCCTAACTCCACGCCCACCATCTGCCTCTGTTCCACCACCACCTGTCACCTGGATTATTATCATAGCCCTTTAGCTAGTTCTTCGATTTCCATCTCTGTCTCTCTTTGGTCTCTTTTCAATACTGTAGCCACAATTAGTGTGTTAAAATGTAAATCAGATTCTGTCACACCTACTTAAAATCTTCCAAGATTTCTCATCTCATTTGCACAAAAACTAAATTTTTTACATTAGCCTTGGGCCCTAAACAGTTGGGCCTACCTGCATCCCCATGTCCCACCCTCTTCGTAAGCTTTCTGACCTCACCTGCCATGGCTTGGTCTCATTCACTCTGCTCCAGACAAGCTGGTCTGCTCTCTGGACACAGCGCCTTTCTGTTTGATTTCACTCCAACTTGAATGCTTTTTCCTAGCTGTCTACATGGCTCCCTGGCTCACCTCTCATTTCCACTAAAATGCCACCTTGGAAGCCTTCCCTGGCCACACTTCCTATTACACATTCTTTATTTTTCCAATAGAGTTTATCAACATTAAACATGCTCCATCTTTTTATTTTGTAATATAGATTGCTTATTATCTGTCTTCCACAAAGTTAAAATTATTAGTTACTGTGTTAAAATAAAACATGAAGGGCAGGTGTTTGATACAGCAGTTAAGACACCAAGCAGGATACCCACACCTCATTTCAGAGTGCCTGGGTTTGAGTCTGGATTCTGCTCCTGATTCCGGCTTCCTGATTCCAGCTTCCTGCTCAGGTGCACTGGTAAGACACGAGATGATGGCTCCAGTGGTTGTGAGATGGGTAGGAGGTATAGAGGGACTGGCAAGAAGCTGAAGACCAGGCCACCAACACCCAGTTGCAATGCACACCCAAATCCCATCACCTTCCATGCTGATTGAAGACTCTCATCAGCTAAGGTTCACTTTCTTGGGGACCACCCCGTGTGCCACAGCCCCACCCCCAATCCTTTCTCCTTTGGACATTCAATCAGGCCCTGCTCCAAACACCATCTCTTAGACTAAAAAAAAAGGATGATCGCAGCCTGGGTGGGGGCATTTCTCCTTCGTAAGGCTGCCCATACTCACATCTGAGTGTTTATTACCCCCTTGGCCTTTCAATAAACCCTGCTTTCTGCTCTCCTCTCTTTATGTCTCCCAGTTGAAGTCTTATACACAGGAACACAAGAACCTGGACTAAGTCCAGCTGGGGGTCTCTCTAAGCCCCAGTGGGACTCTCAATTCCCACACCATAATTCGGGGATCTGGAGCCCACGACAGTTGGATCCCTACCACTTACAGGGCAGACACGGGCTGAGTTCAAGTCTCCTATCGTCAGCGTGGCCCAACCCTGGCTATCACAGGTGCTGAGGAGTGGGCCAGTAGATCGATGGGAGGTCACCTGGGCGGGCCGCCTGTTCTGGAAGATCTCTCAGTTGATCGGTCCATGCACGTGTGTCTCTCCCTCCTCTGTGTGTGTGTGCCTTTCATATAATAATACATACATAAATCTAAAAAATAAAATGGATCCTCTTAATTCAATGAAAAAACCTGGAAAAGATGGCTTCAAAACAGTAATGATCTTCTTTAAAAGGATAAATTTACTGCTGTAAACCAATCCAGGAAATAAGACAATAAGCCCTGGGATACCCTTTGAATGTTCGAAAGTCTGAAGAATACCTTACTGTATAATTGTATAATAAAAGCAAACTCAAGAAAAACACTTCTAGTATCTTTAAGTCGGTGGTCTCTTACTTGCCTCCTTGACTGAGATAAAAAATTTTAAGGAAGTCTTGTAAATGCAAAACCTTCGGTGATTTATTATGATGATGATTATTAAAATCAATAAACAGGAAAAAATTAAATGTCTCTAGTTAGCATTTGTCCCATTGTCTGTTTACTAAATACATTCTTCTTTTTTATTGAAATGTTCATTCAATTCTTTTGCCCATTTATTGGAGCTTCTTTTCTGTTTGTGTGAGCTGTTTTGAATATATAAGACACTGTCAAATTCACAGCAAATACTTTCCCTATGTTTTTAAAAAAATTATGCAGAATTCTACATATTATTAAGTAAAAATTAAAAATGTTTATCTTTGTGGCTCACTTGGTTAATCCTCCGCCTGCGGTGCTGACATCCCATATCCCATATGGGCACTGGGTTCTAGTCCCGGTTGCTCCTCTTCCAGTCCAGCTCTCTGTCGTGGCCCAGGAAGGCAGTGGAGGATGGCCCAAGTCCTTGGGCCCTGCACCCGCATGGGAGACCGGCGGGGAGGCACCTGGCTCCTGGCTTCAGATTGGCGCAGCGCCAGCCGTAACGGCAATTTGGGGAGTGAACCAACAGAAGGAAGACCTTTCTCTCTGTCTCTCTCTCACTGTGTGTAACTCTACCTGTCAAATTTCAAATAAATAAATAAAAATCGTTAAAAAAAAGTTTATCTTTGAGATTGTTTCCATGAATACAACCTTAAATATTCCTTTCCCACCAGAAACATACCAAATTTTCATTTCTGTTTTTTCTAATTTTTATCACATGGCTTCTAAATTTTATATTTCAACCTAGGTAGTGCATTTCTTTAAAAAAATTTATTTATTTATTTTGAAAGTCAGAGTTACAAAAAGAGAGGGAGTAACACAGAGACAGAGAGATCTTCCATCTGCTGGATGACTACAAAAGCCAGTGCTGGGCCAGGCCAAAGCCAGGAGCCAGGAGCTTCATCCAAGCCTCCCACATTGGTGGCAGGGGCCAAAACACTCGGGCTGTCTTTCTCAGCTTTTTCCAGGCCACTAGCAGAGAGCTGGATTAGAAGTGGAGCAGCCAGGACAGGAACTGGTGCCCATGTAGGATGCCCGCACTGCAGGCAGCAGTTTTTTTACTGGGCCACAATGCTGGCGCCCTAAGTTGTGTATTCCAATCTAAATAGCTTAGTGTATGACACTGAGCATGACAAATCATTTTTTCATTTATAAACACTGTAATCAGTCCTTGTAACATTTGTCTGGAAGTAGACAGCAGTCTCTTTTCAGATATAGTTGGATTTAGAATCATAAAATTCCAACATTTTAAAAAACATTTTAATTGTATTGAAATGTATTTTTAAATAAATGAACTAGGTCAAATATAATTTAAAAGATAACAAAACAGATTAAAATAGATTCCTGTTTCATTATCTCTTCCATTACTAATCTTGTCTTATCCCTTTACAGTCATGAAGGTCAAACATTTGTTTGTAGAAACAACAGTTCCGTTTGTTTCTTCAGGCTGGTTTCAGATACTGACAACAGGATTTGTGATGTTGGAGACTACTCAATTATTCCTGGAACCTACAGTCTTAAACCAGGTTTCAAAAAGATGATGAAATGGTATGAAACCATGAAACAACAGCTTTGTAATTTTCAAAAATAAAAAACAAAGGAAATATTCGTCTGAAAAAGTTTTCATACCTGTACTTTAAAAGTCTTAAACCGGCGCCGCGGCTCACTAGGCTAATCCTCCACCTTGCAGCACCGGCACACCGGGTTCTAGTCCCGGTCGGGGCGCCGGATTCTGTCCCGGTTGCCCCTCTTCCAGGCCAGCCCTCTGCTGTGGCCCGGGAGTGCAGTGGAGGATGGCCCAAGTGCTTGGGCCCTGTACCCGCATGGGAGACCAGGAGAAGCACCTGGCTCCTGGCTCCTGCCATCGGATCAGCGCGGCGGCCATTGGAGGGTGAACCAACGGCAAAGGAAGACCTTTCTCTCTGTCTCTCTCTCTCACTGTCCACTCTGCCTGTCAAAAATAAATAAATAAATAAATAAATAAATGGCAAGTGTGGGCATCTGGTGCAGCAGTTAAGGGTCTGCTTGGGACACCTGCATCCCATTCCTCTAGAAAGCTTGGAAAGTTTCTCCTTCCTACAGGAGTGCCCAACAATGGCCATCCTTAGGCTCTAGTCAAAGTTTGGCTCCTCTTTCCAACGATGTTCTTGAATCAACTTTGCTGACCTATCCCAGCAAAACAATGCTTATACACTGATTTTTCTAAGCATAAGATAATTTTTTTGATTACCACAAAATTAGCTTAAAAGAATTGAGAGACCCATTGGGAAGGAAATAGCTTTAAGGCCTCTATTGGATTAATAACCAAAGTGACCCAAATTCTTTTTTTCCTGTGGGTAAATTCCACACATCTTAAATCTTCCTCACTCTACTTAAGTAACTAAAAATAATTTAAAAATGCAGTGCCAATGAGAGGAAGTTAAAAGACAAAAACACTTCTGCATTTTTCATAGGTTTTTGGTTGTTACACAAAGAAATATGTGAATATATAAGAAGAAGCTATAATTTCTTTTAACTCAATAACCCCATGTTTCAGAATATATCCCAAAGAAATACTCCTTCCACTTACTACCTCAAGAAGTACTTTGTTCAATAAGATTAAAGTAATGTTGCTTATAGTAAGTGGGTTAGAAAATTATTTTCCTACAGCTTAGGGTTAAGAAAGCTATGCTTTATCAATATTATGGACTACACAGTCATTAAGAATTGTGAACATATGGAAATCGCCATTGTTACAACAATAGTTATAAAATATCTGTTTTGTACAGATGTAAGTTCATATGCTTTCATAGGGCCTGGTGTTTGGCTTAGCTGGTAAGATGCCACTTTGGAGGCCTCCATCCACTTAGGAGTGCCTGGGTTCAAGTCGGGGCTCCGCTTCCTGTTCCAGCTTCCTGTTAATGTGCACTCTGGGAGGCAGTGCGGACGGACGGCTCAAGAACCTGGGTCCCTGTCACCCACATGGAAGATGTGATCCCGTTCTGGGCTCCCAGCTTCAGCCTGCGGGCGTTTGGGGAGGGACTCAGCAAACGGGAGCATACCCTCTGCCTCTCAAGTAAATAAACAGAAATTTGCTTCAATTATCAAAGCCTTTAACCCATGAATACGATCATGAATCTCTAAAATGAAGAGATTGTTCTTACTATTTATCTCAAAATCTACCTTCCTATCATAACTGACATTTATTGGCCCAGTGTAAGGGAGTTTGTGTACATCTTCCTCACACTCCTCTACTGAGTATCTTCGAGGAATTCTTGCAAATTCTTTCCAAGCAGCTTACTTTTGCCTCTGCCTCCAGCAGTGTTCCTGGAGCTCCAGCCACTGCGCATAACACGGACTCAGTAAATTTTTCTGTAGTAAATGAGTTGCCAGAGGAACCTATGGGTGCACAAGGGCTTAAAGTTACACACTTTGGGAACTACCACTCTGAAGTTATTCAGTAACTTCTAAGAAAAAATTGTGTTAGCAGCACTAGGCCACCAGAGATCCATTTAATAAATTATTGCTGCGCATGGCAGAATCAATTACTACTTCAGGGAGCTGAAGAGATTTCTCAGAGAGTACTTCGTGACCTGGAAAAGCTGGGCGAAATAATTTTTATACTCTGAAACTCCAACTGAAAAAACAATGGTGGAAATCACTGTTCAGGAATGAACCAAACGGCATCGTATATCAACACCAGCGAATCTTGGCCAACGTTTGGCAACACTGGGCTGTCTGTCAAGGACATTTGCTTATTTTAAAAGTTCAAGTATGGAAAGTACATATTCCTTCTGGAAACTGGAAATGGGTGATTCATTGTTTCTCTTCTTCGTATTGTGTTTATTTATGTATTTTTTGGATCATCAAAGTCCATGTTAAGACAGCTTTCCAAACTGTTTCAAATAAATGGTTTACTCATGTGCTTTATACAATAATTTCTGGTGTTAGGGTAGACAAAAATGATGTATCTTTTCATAACCTTTCATGGAAGTTATACAATGCTATTCCTTTTAAAAAGTGGGGGAAAAAACTTTTCATTTTTCATTTACTGCTAAGATTCGTCAGTTTTCTACACCAGTTCTTCAAAATGCTCAAGAAAAACCTGTGCATTTCATTATGAGAGTGGCTGAAGTGAAATAATTTTACCAGGGGTCAACACACATCACTAAACGTTTGGTTTATGCTCACGCCGAGCCCAGGCAGTACTGAGCCTGGACGACCTGGCCTGCTTCCAGTCGGAGGATGTAACGGCCCGGCAGCCTTTGCAAAGGTTCGTGGGCACATGGGCTACAAGGGGAAAGTGCACTGCCCCAGTGACCCAACCAGGACCCCCTTCTCAGGTTTTTTTGTTTGTTTTTTGTTTTGAGCCTGGTTAATAAGCCACCGGGAGGGAGAACTTCTAAACTTTCTCTGATGAAATGGGAGTCTACTCAGTCATGGGGAAAAAAATTACCTAAAAAATGAGAATTTCGGGTGCACTAAAAATCAAAGATCTTGGAAAATCAAAGACCTGAACTTCTAAGCTGACACCCACTGGACACACAAGGCCATGGACCCGCGGCTCCGGGCTGCGGCCTGACCCGCTTGGCCGCGCCGCCAAGGTCAGAGGCAGAGGCTGAAGCCGCCAGCCCGCGGGCTGCGGGATCCTGCTAGCCAGGCGAGCGTTACAGCGTGGCGCGTCAGAGGACTTGTCTGCGCAGTGCATTCCAAGGACACACTCCAGCCTCAAGGTGCTTGGAGCTGGGTCAAGATGACAGGAAAGCACAGGCAGGGAAAAGGCGCAGTTTTCTGGCAGGCTTGTCGGGATCCGTGGGTGGGGAGGTGGGCAATGGAGAAGGGGGCGCCATAACCCGCTAGTCTAGAGCGGAAAGGCGACCACGTATTCCCAAAGCATTGGTGTGTGGCCGCGGCTCCCACTTGCAGGGCGCGCAAAACTGCGGAGCCGCGCGGCCCTCGAACTCTTCCTCCCCAGCGCCCGCACGCGCCACGAGCGCCCCGATTCGCCCGCGCGCCCCGAGCCCCGCCGGCGCCCGGCCTCCCCGCGCCCTGCCGGTGTGCAGCCCCTAGCGGCGCGTCACGGCGCGGCGGGCCTCGGCGCGCCGGCCTCCCGCCCGCCCGCCCGCCAGCTCTCCAGCTCGCCCCGCGCGAACCAGCTGCGGAGGCTGGGAAGCCGCCCGAGCCAGACCGCCGCGGTAGCCGCCTGCAGCCGCCAGTCCGAGGTGCAGGCCCCGGAGCCCCGGCGCGTCCGTGAGGGAGTGGGCGCCGCGCCCGAGGAGCCGCAGAGCTCGCCTCTGCACGGCGCAGAGGGCGCGGAGGTGAGCGGGTCTGGGGAGAGCGCGGGAGGCGGTGGCGCGGAGTTGCGGGTCCAGCCCCAGGGGCCCCCGCGGGATCCCGCGCCCGGTGCGGCCGTCAGCCCCGCGCAGCCGCTGCCCCCTGGCCGCCCGGGCGCCCTGCCGGGGGCGGTGGGGACGGTGCGGTGGGGTGGCCGTGGCACGCAGTCCACTCCCCAGTCCTCTGGGTCTTCCTCGAGCTGCCTGGAAGTCCTGAGGGTGGGCCCAGGAGAAAGGAAGCCGGGAGCAGCCGTCCCAGGTAGGACGTGCCCGGGAGGGAGCGGGCAGGCGCGTCCCCCTGCCTCCCTGAGGACGGGCCGGGGTCACCTCGTGGATCACCCGGGGGATGTCGGCGTGGCGCGTCTAGGCCATTTTGTGTCAGGAAGTCATCGGCATCTTCGTGGACTGTTCTCGATTGTCGTTGCGCTCTGCGTTCAGCTTCAGCCAAAACTTGTTGAAAATTCTGCCCTAAAAAAAAAAATGTTGCTCTTATAAAAATAGAGCGGAGAGCGATCTGCGAGGATTTCCTTTAGGAATTGCCATCTCTTGTCTCTCCCCCACGCCGTGGCGCATAGTTTTGTAGGTAGGAGAACTTATTCGGGGCCAAGGTGAAGGCTTGCGCATCACCTTGGGAGAAGTGGGGTCCAGGCGCCTGCCCCCTCCCCAGGCTCCTGACTTAAATTAGGGTCGGATCCTGTGTGCAGCCCCTGCTGCGCACCCGCCACCTCCCTGCCTCTCCAACCCCTTATCGTCTCTTCATTTCACTGATCAGTTCCTTTCTTTCTCTAACCTGCGTGTTTTCTCCTCCTCCATCTCTCCCTCTGCTGCTTCTAAGCATAGAGGCCATTTAAAGAAGGAAAACACCCCTCCTGGATTTTTAGAAAGTAAGAGCAATTGCGTATTCTGCTTAGGGGTGGCTGCAGGTTCTGCTCCTAGCTGCTCCGTTTATCAATAATGATAGATGGAGCTAATTGTGCAAGGAGATGAAAAAGCTTTATCCAGATCACTTCTCACCATTCTGGTGCCATGGAAAATGCCCTTACGGTGAATGAGCACCACTGTTTTTTATTTCTGAAGGACAAACAGCACAGATGAAGGCAAATTTGTAAAGGATCACAGATAATATAGAAGAGAAAGAGGACACACCAAAACTTTGAAAGACTAGGCCCTGGATGCAGTGAAATTCACAGGACGTGAGGAGCTGCATTTATTCTTTGCACAGGCAACAACCATGGCATTGACCTATCACTGACTCCCTTTGGGTCCGCCTGTCTTGATAGCAAAGAGAGGTCTGATCTAGAGGCCTACTGCATCTCTTTCGGTCCTGACATTTCTTGTATGCATTCAGTAAGAGTAAGAGTGGATGTTTGTTGCATGCTTAGTCACTGTGTACCACACAGTGCAGAGGCGGTGACGGACATGGCTCTGCTCTCAGGGAGCTTGTGGTCTGATGGGAGAGATAGGAAACAGTCCCATAAAATAAGTATCCAGGAAATTTAACAAGGAGTGACAAGAGAAGGAAAAAACAACTGGGGTAAATCTACTGCAGAGAGAGACTACCATACGCAAAGTTCCCAAGGCAGGAAGCGGATGGGTCTTTTCTGCTTCTAGAAAGGGAGGCAGTGGCTGGACAGCAGAGTGAGAACATGCAGAGGTGAGAGAGGCCGGCCCGGTGAGGGCCTTTCACACCAGGTCAGGAAGGTGGCTCTGGGTCTGAGCACAAGGAGGAAGAGAGAGCCCTTTGGTGACAGTGTCTGCTTGAGGACTGGCTTAGATGCTGGGTGGAGAATGGCTTTGAAAAGGGTGAAGGAGAAGGTAGGCCACCCTGTTAGGAGGTGTTTGTTAGGTGAGACACCGGACCAGGCAGGTGTCAGGGAAGAGGGAGTTAAGAAATGTAGAGGACAGGAGTTGCTGTGGGATTTTATGTCAAGGGTGGGGGAAGCAAGGGCGTGAGACCGGCTCCCAGACTCTGACTTGAGTGCCTGAGATGAGGAAATTGTGGTGAGTGGAAATAGGGCTGGGTGGAAAAAGAGTGCAGGTTTGGACCTCTTATGTTAGAGCTCTCACTGAGAGGGGGCATGACCAGAGCCCCCTGCAGGGAGAGAAGGCCTGGCTTCCAGGGCAGAAGCAGAGAGATGGCCCTTGATAGGTGAAGTTGACGAGTGTGGGTTTAGGGTAAAACTAATGAGCTCAGAAGTTTGACTTGTCTTCAGCAGCCTTCACCTACCTGGGTACAGAGACAGGGACAATGGCTGGCTGGCCTCTTCCAGAACTAGGCTTTTGCCAGGTGAATATCAGGGAGAGTAACAGAGTGGAGATCTGTCCAGGGCACTGGCTGCACACCCACTATGAAACCTAGACTGAGTATAGAGAAACCAGAAGCAGGTGAACGCAGAGTGAAAAAGTAATGGGACGAGATGTCAACAGGTCGGATTTCTTCTGTCTAGAATTCTCTATCTGAGTGTTCACACTAAGATTATTAGGAGGCTAGGGGATAATGCTTGGAGATAATAGGCAGTGAGTGAGTGAGTGAGGCGGGGTGTAGGCAAAGATTCAGCGCCTTTGATGAATGAGTCAAGGAAACAAGAGGCCGTGAAGTTGAATGGTTCTTCCCCGGAAATGATGAAATTCTGGGGAAAGCAGACAGCTACTGGGGCAGAAAGGATGATCATGTGTGTACTGGGGGCTGGGGGCTCCAGGAATCAGCTAGACATAAGTGGGTGAGAGCAGTGAGGGCAGTGAGAGGTGTCGTGAGGTGCCGTGAGCCTCAAAGGAGCTGGGTGTTTGCAGGAGAGAAGGAGAAGAAGGTTCGGATGTGGGCTTGCTAATTCAAGAGTACAGTCCCCTCGGCTCACGTCCCTGGGGGATTTCATTTTCTGGATAACCTGTACACGTCAGCAGGTCGGTTGTGTCATCGAGAAGTCTGAGGACAGCTCTGAGTCCTTCACTTGATCTCAGCCAAAAGGCCAAGAAGCAATTACCGAGATACCTCATCTAATGATTAATGCCCTAGATGTTTATGAGTGAAACAAATAAGAATCTGTTTCTAATATAATCTAGCACCACAGCTGCTGTTCAGCTGGAGGAATGTCCAGGAAGTCCGTCTAACCTTGAGAGCCTTAGGAGGCTGTGTAGCTGAGCATAATTGAGGCTTTTTTCACCTTGATAACGCACTCCCATGCATTGGATACTTAGAGCAAGTCGAAAGTTTATCCAAGAGAAGAGGGTCCTTGAAATTTCAGGGAGTCGTGAGCTACTTAAATTGTTTTTAGATGGGGCTGTTAAAGGTTGAAGTGTTAAATGTAGAGTGGTGACACACCACTACTAAGTAGCTTCAAGACTTAGAAACCAGAATCCTTGTGTTGGAAAGGCCCACAGGAGTTAAATGCCATCTTTTTATTTCTCATTCAAGAAAGAAAACTGAGACTTGGAGAAAGAGAATCAAGGTGACTTCAGGAGGCTATACCTGTCGCTTTACCTTGAAATCCCCAAACCAAAGCTTTCTAAAAATGACATGATTTTATCATTACATAATGTGGATTACCTGTGAAAACCATCCAATGAAAAGGTAGAGAGACGGCAGAACTTTGTTAGTCAAAGTGTGGCCCATGAACCAGTTCTGCAGGCATCAGGTGGGAGTTGGTAGAAGTACAGAATCCTCTGCCTTCCAGCTCAGGCTCTGAATGTGCATTTTAGCACGACCCTCGGGTGATGCTGCTTGCATTGACCTTGACAAGTGCTGTTCTAGAGTGAGACAGTTCACCTGCCGACTCTGATCTGCTAGGTCAGCAGGGCCATCATGCCTGGAACTGGGGAGAGCAGGCCCTGATAGGACAGAAGGAAGAGAGTTATCATCGGCACATCTTGAATTCTGAGTGTTGTAAAACAGCAGGAACAAAATGTGCTGTGTGGTGGGATGACACATGTGAAGGAATGACATTGTCCTTCCCACTAGGGAAGTAAGGAAATTACAAACCGGGAGTGGACCTTCTGATTCAGTTCCTGTCTGAGTGGGAGAGGGAAGTGGACTGCACACATGGTCTACAGCTTCTTGTACTCAAGGGCAACGATTTCACTCTTGCAAGTGTCATTTTTCATTATTGCAAAACATGATGTAAAATGCACACAGGAGTCAGAAAACCACATCTGCTATCTCCAAATATCAAAATAATATTAAATTGGATCCTGGGTCTTTTGAGAGTTGTTTTCAATCATGAATGCCAATCAAAACAAGTGAAGATTGTTAAAAAAAAAATCCTAATGTCCTGGCTGAACCCTATGGTAAATAAATAGAAACCAGGGTGGAGGAGCAGTGAGCAGGGATCACTGTACTGGAGCTCCCAGGGCTTTTCAGTGTGCACTTGAGGTTGAGAATCATTGCTGGGCCGGCGCCACGGCTCACTAGGCTAATCCTCCGCCTTGCGGCGCCGGCCACCGGGTTCTAGTCCCGGTTGGGGCGCCGGATTCTGTCCCGGTTGCCCCTCTTCCAGGCCAGCTCTCTGCTGTGGCCAGGGAGGGCAGTGGAGGATGGCCCAAGTGCTTGGGCCCTGCACCTGCATGGGAGACCAGGAGAAGCACCTGGCTCCTGCCTTCGGATCAGCGCGGTGCGGCCATTGGAGGGTGAACCAACGGCAAAGGAAGACCTTTCTCTCTATCTCTCTCTCTCACTGTCCACTCTGCCTGTCAAAAAAAAAAAAAAGAGAGAGAGAGAGAGAGAGAGAGAGAGAGAGAGAATCATTGCTTTAATCGCCGTCTGTGACTTGGGGGTGGGGGGGCAGCTCTGTGATTGCAGCTTTGCCTCCCCACCTGCTGAAACACAAGGACTCTCTGTTGCTACCCTTGGCTGAAGCCAAATCCCTCAAACTCAGGTCACTGGCTGGAAGGAAGTAGAATCATTTTGTAAGAAAAGGAGAATTTATCCTTGGCCATTTTTTTTTAAATTATGAGCAGTAACAGTTACTATGAATGACAGTATTCTAAAAGTAAAATGTGGTGATGGTTGTATAACTTGGTAAATTTGCTGCAAGTCATTAGTTTTTATAGCTAAAATAGGTAAATTTTATGTGTAAATCATACCTCATTAAAGTTTTTTAAGTTGCTATGTACACTTTAATGTTCATAATTTCATCGTATTGATTAGATAACCAGGAAGCCAAGGCTTGTTTTATGTAATTGGTGTATCAGCACTAGCTGAATGCCTGGTGGATAGAGCTCAGTGAGATGTTGGCTAGGTGAATGGTGGATGGATGGATGGTTGGATGATTAATATCATTATGACCTTTGGTGATGGACTGATTCCTAGACTGTCAGTCACCAGAGATCCTTACAGCTGACAGCACTCTGTGAGCCCTGGTGCCTCAGGCACATGTAACCTATTAATTGGTAAGGCGATGGGATAGGGAAGTGGACTTGCATTGAGGCCAGAGTGCCAGGCCTTACGTAGCACTCTTTACAGAGAAATGGGTGCAACACAGAGAACTTGAGTTTGCTGGCCAGTAAACATAGTTCCATCTGCAGCAAGGTTATCTGAGGGGGAAGTTACCTGAGCCCTGCTAGGACGTGCTGTGCCCTGCTTCATTTTGGACATACTTTCTGGTCATGTTAATTTGCCACGTTGAGGAAGGCCAGGGATGCGCAGGGCACACAGTTCTGCTTGAGACAGCAGGCTGCACTTGTAGAGGGGCGGACGGACACACCAGTCTCTGCCCCCAAAATAGAAGAACCATGAGTGAGGCGGCATTGAGGTGTGGTTGTTTTAATTTATTGAAGAGGATCCTAACATTTTATTAACTGAAATCCTTGGGGGAAACAAGTTAAGTGAAATTCTGGACTAACCTAGATTTAATCAGAAAGGCTTTTTATTGAATCTCTTCGTAATTATGAACCAGACTGCATTCCTGTCCTAGTAAGTGGAATGTAATAAACATAAACAATTTTGGTTTGGTGATTTAGGGTCTAGAGATGCCATAAATCACACCTAAATGTACGTATTGAATACATATTGAACCTAGGTAATAACTTGGAAATTACTTGTTATTTTGAAATTTCCTCATCAAAATTCTAGTTGAGTTTGGAAGCTTGGATTTAGTCGACTTTAGCTGTAATGCTTTATTATTTCTTTCCTGATAGTTCCTTGCTTGGTGCTATAAAACATGAACCAGCACACTCATACTGAGCATGAACTATCAATAAGTTATTTGTAATTGCTGCAGTTTATAAATTGAATTTCAAAGAATAAGCTCATATTTTAATAAAACTACTGTTCACTCCTAATTATTGGAGAATGATTTTCAGCTGAGGGAAACAGTTTAATAATCTGAAGTAAATGGATTTTAATGTAAAAACAAGCAGTAAATACCGGCCAGACTGCAGTACACCAGGGCAGTTGTTCCCAAAGCTTGACCTGCATGGAATCACCTCGAGGGTTTTTTGTTTTGTTTTGTTTTTGTTTTTTTGACAGGCAGAGTGGACAGTGAGAGAGAGACAGGTCTTCCTCTGCCGTTGGTTCACCCTCCAATGGCCGCCACGGCCGGTGCACGGCGCTGATCCGATGGTAGGAGCCAGGTACTTCTCCTGGTCTCCCATGGGGTGCAGGGCCCAAGCACTTGGGCCATCCTCCACTGCACTCCCTGGCCACAGCAGAGAGCTGGCCTGGAAGAGGGGCAACCGGGACAGAATCCGGCGCCCCAACCGGGACTAGAACCCGGTGTGCCGGTGCCGCTAGGCGGAGGATTAGCCTAGTGAGCTGCGGCGCCGGCCCCGAGGGGTTGTTAAAACACAGGTTTCTTGGCTCCACCTGTAGGGTTCTGACCGAGGAAGGCTGAGTGGGGCCTGCAGATTCGCACCTGGAGCAAGTTCCAGGTTTTGCTGATGCTGCCAGCCCAGGGACTGCATTGGAAAATCACATTCCTACCTTCAGGGAGAATTGCAGTTTTGCTTGCAGGACTTTCTAAAGGGCTGAAGGCTTTCCAGGGGCAGGTGTTAAGACATCTGCATCCCATCCCAGCGTGGACTGAACCGGTGGATGAGAGATCTCTGCCTGTCTCTGTCTCTTCCTGACTCTAGCTCCCTGCTGATGCAGACCCTGGGAGGCAGCGGTGATGGCTCAAGTCTTCCTCCCATGTGGAAGACCTAGAGCGAGTTCCTGGCTTCAGCCCCACCCCCTGCCTTTGCAGGCATTTGGGGAGTAAAGCAATGGATGGGAGACCCTGTCTACCTATTCTCTCCCTATCCCTTCCCTGTCCCTCCCTCTCCCCCTCCCCTTCCCCATTCCTCTCTTTCCCTTCCTCCCTCTCAAATAAAAATAAGTAAGAATTCCCAAAAAAAAACAAAAACTCCAAAACAAAACTCCACTTTTCTCTCTTGTTGTCATAGATATAAAGTGTTAGATTTTGTCTATTTTAATTCCAAGAGAATTTAGGGGCTATTTTAATCCAAAGTGTGATGGTAACAGTCAACATCTAGTTATAGAAGATCCAGTTTGGGGAGGGGAGGGGTTAAGCTGCCACATTTCAGCTGGCATCCGGTATCAGAGCGCCAGTTCAAGTCCCTGCTACTCCATGCATCAGATCCAGCTTCCTAACGCACCTAGGAAAGCTGCAGGAGACACTCCAGGTACCTGGACCCCTGCCACCCATGTGGGAGACCCGATGGCGTTCCTGACTCCTAGCTTTGGCCTGACCCAGCCCCAGCTGTCATTAGCCGTTTTGGAGTGAGACAGCAGATGGAAAATACTTCTGTCTTTCCCCCTCTCTCTGCCACTCTGCCTTTCAAATAAATGACAATAGATGTTTGTAAAAAACCCGACTAGGATTTTTGACACTTCGCCTCAGAATGTGGCCCTGTTCTTGGATGTCATTAAGCGCACATATCCAGTGTCAGGGCTGGGGGCAAGGGTCCTCGGTGCCCCCCCCCAACCTGTCCAGCGGCTGAAGGAACAGTTTCAGAGAGAGGGCTTCTACCACCTGTGAGGGCAGAGGTCCTCAGACTTGCAGATGAGTAAAAGAGAACATAGGAAAGAATCCATGCGGGATGGCCAACTCAGACACACGGGGACTGTCACCATCATTTTATGAGAAAGGACCCTGACCCCTACAAGGAGGAAAGACATGCTCTCAGAGGACAGGACAGTTCTTTTAAGTTGAATAATTTTAATGAAAAGCCCCCTACTCTACCCGTGTGTGTATGTGTGTGTGTGGAAAGGCAGGGAGAGACAGAGACAGGCAGAGATCTCTCATCCACCGGTTCAGTCCACAGATGGCTGCAGCAGCTGCCTCCAAGGGTGCACATTAGCAGGAAGCTGGAAGCTGGAGCGGAGCCGGGACTCGAAACCAGGCACCCCTACATGGGCTACGGGCGTCCCAAAGTGGTGGCTGAACTGCTACAGCAAACTCCTGGCTCTATCCATATATTTACTATTTAAGAACCAGTGCCCAAACACTCCTTAAGGTGAGGTCACACAAAAATTCACATTATTTAAGGATCTTCTAATTTTAAGCTAGGTGAATTTGTACTAAAGTGTCATCAAATTGATTTGAAGAAATTCTGTGCAAATTAGAGATTGTTTTGCAAATGTCTTTGCTAATTTTTTTTGAAGATTTATTTATTTATTTGAAAGTTATAGAAAGAGAGAAGGAGAGGCAGAGAGAGAGAGAGAGGTCCTCCATCTATTGGTTCACCCCCCAATTGGCTGCAACAGCCAGGAGCCAGGAGCTTCTTCCAGATCTCCCACGCAAGCTCAGGAGCCCAAGGACTTGGGCCATCTTCTGCTGCTTTCCCAGGCCACAGCAGAGAGCTGGATCAGAAGTGGAGCAGCTAGGACCTGAACCGGCGCCCACCGGTGCCCACGGGATGCTGGCACTGCAGGCAGCGGCTTTACCTGCTACACCACAGTGCCGGCCCCTACTAGTTTTCTTACATACACACACACACACAAACGATGGCTTGGGGTAAGGAAACACACTGTGAAAAATTATCTCTTCGCTGACTTTCTAGAGTATTCTCTGATCATACAATCTAGCTCTTAATTTTAAGGGGATGAGAAGATTTTATTGCACTTTTTAATATAAGTACATCCTGTCTCTCCCTACTGGAATGTAAATTACATCGGTGTGAGCACTGTGTCTTCTTCCGCCTTTTATCTCTTAGACACAAAGCACACAGTGATCTGACTGCATTCCTGTTGGGCCACAGAGGGTAGATCCGCTGTTAGATTATTGTTGCTGCATTCCTTGTTACTGACAAAGTTCGTGTGTTTCTACTATTCTTTTTCGTAAATAGATAAACTTCCTTCAGATGTTGACATTATTCTTCTTTTAATCACACAGAAATCTTTTTTTAGACAATTTATTTATTTGAAAGGCAGAGTTACAGAGAGAAGGAGACAGAGAGATCTTCCATCTGCTGGTTCACTCCGTAAGTGGCCACAACAGCCAGGATTGGGCCAGGCCAAAGCCAGGAACCTGGAACTCCGTGAGGGTCTCCAAGATGGGTGGCAGGGGCCCAAGCGCTTGGGCCATCTTCTGCTGCTTTCCCAGGCCGTTAGCAGGGAGCTGAATTAGAGGTGAAGCAGCAGGGACTCAAACCAGAGCTCACATGGGATGCCGGCTTTGCAGGCGGTGGCTTAACCCACTCGCCATAATGCTGACCCTGACATCATTCTTTTATTTTATTTTATTTATTTATTTTTTTTTTTTTTTGGACAGGCAGAGTTAGATAGTGAGAGAGAGAGACAGAGAGAAATGTCTTCCTTCCATTGGTTCACCCCCCAAATGGCTGCTACAGCCCATGCACTGCACTGATCCGAAAGCAGGAGCCAGGTGCTTCCTCCTGGTCTCCCAGGCAGGTGCAGGGCCCAAGCACTTGGTCCATCCTCCACTGCCCTCCTGGGCCACAGCAGAGAGCTGGACTGGAAGAGGAGCAACCAGGACAGAACCAGCGCCCCAACCGGGACTAGAACCCGGGGTGCCAGCGCCGCAGGTGGAGGATTAGCCCAGTGAGCCGCAGCACTGGCCAACATCATTCATTTTTATGACCCTTTTGTTCCCCACATGAATACCGTGATGTTAACTTCAGCTCAGCTGGTAACTAAATGATCCAACAAGACTAGGTTAGCAAATTACAAATTGAGGCTAATTTGCCCCAGTGTCTCAGCACCAGATGATCACCCATAGCTCTTTGTCCTAGATATGGGTGAAACTAAGAGGACATGGACACACTTCTAGGCCTTTTTCCTTTCTCGCCCTCTAAAACAGTATGCATCTTCATAGTGTCTGCAGAGACTACAGAAGACATGAGAGTTGCTGTCCAGGTTTCTTTCATAGTTACACAGCAGCCAATCACGTTTTGTTTCATAGTATTAATAAATATAGGTCATTTGTTGGTTTTGATCCAAAAGGAGGGGTTATTTCCACCATATTAAAATGTGTTTTATAACTAAAATTTCCAAATGTACACCTCTGGATATATCTACGACTACTCTAAGCTGTGGGCCATAGTTTAATTACAGATAGTATCATTTTTAGAAAGCATTGTGAGTGACATTTGGAGATGCTACACAGTTTGAATATTCTCCGTATAAGGTAGACACTGCAAGTTTTAGTATTCCCCATAAGGGAGACACATAAGCAAGATTGGAAGACTTGTATTTGAGTCCTGCTGTGTCACCACAAACTGCACTGTAATAGGCAAATCACTCAAGTTCTGAGTGTCTCCCTGACTCTAAGATAGGCATAATCTCTACTCCAAACCATTTCAGAATTAAGGGAATATTATATTTGAAAACTCTGAATTATGAAAAGGCACACAAGCATATGGTGTTAAATGCCTGCCATCTTCCAGATCCATAACAGAATTGCAGCTGTTTCTCTCTTGCTTGCTGGCTCTCATTTTCCCTGTCTCTGTTTCCCTTTCTCTATTGGGTGCTTTTACATACATACCTTAAAACTGTCATGAAAAGAGTCATTTATTAGGCCAACTTCTGTTTGTAGCCATAGCCACACTATTAAAGGGTTTGGTTAGAACTTGCCCTTGGAAATCTCACACATGTTAGACCAGAGTCGCCCATTAAAATGTATCAAATATGTGCCATTACAAGGGACTCATGGTGATATTATAAGATCCTAATGTATTTTTTACCTGTTCATATTCTTATTTACAGAAGGGATTTGACTTACTTTTTAAGGTAATCAGGTAACATATTTGTGTTTGTAGCTTGAAAAGACATTGATCATCCTCATTGTTAGACTTAAAGGTTTGGTAGTTCTTTTACTTTGGTAGATGATTCAGGGTATACTTAGAAGAACTCAGGACTGTGCTATAAAGGCCATGAGCTCTTTGTGTTAATCTAGTGACCTTTTTCACCCCTAGATAATACATAGCATCTAAGTGTTGGTCACTTCATCCTTAAGATTCAAAGGAAATGAACATTAATTCCATTATTTCTGGTTCCTTTTACTGCCCCTGGTCCTGAAGACAGTCAGTAGTATCTCCAAGATGATGCTGATGGTTTGGTACTACCCTGGTACATGGTACCACTCTTAGGGGAAAGCAGATGTATAGCACTTCTTCTGTCCTGAAAGGTGTGAAATAAAATGGGCAGTCGATCCTCAAATCAGTTTTCTCTGTTCCCAGTTCCTAAATTAGACATTAGATCACTAGGTAAAGCTGAGAAGCCATGGAATGACCGAAGAAGAAGCAGTGTACGCTGTTACGAGTACAGCCATAACCTTCCCACACTATTAGCTTTTCATTCACGACTCAAACACCTGAGAGGAAGTAACTTATAAAGGAAAGGTTGATGTCAGCTCGCTTTTGGAGGTTCACAGTCCAAGAGCAAGCACCCCATTTGTCTGGTGTCCAATGAGGGTGGAGGCTGGCAGATGGAGTGTGTGGGGGAGGAACAGTCACGTGGCCAGCCTGGAAGCACAGAGACAGGGAGCACACACATCCATCCAAGTGGTCCCTGGTTGAAAGCCACCATGGTTTGATCACAGGGCCCCATCTTAGCAACCCAGTCCAATTCAATCCCATCCCTAAGGCCCACCCTTCCCCTCCCCCTGCCCCGTTTTTTTTTTTTGTTTTTTTTTTTTTTTTTTTTATTTCCCTCTGCAACTACAGGAAAGCACATGCTTGCCCCAGGAGGAGCTCTGGATGCCAGCTCAGCCCAGCGAGGGGCCCACACATTGGCCCACCAAGCTCTCCCTGTGGCTGTGCTGGCCACTGCCCCCTGGAGTGGCCATGCTACCAGGGAGTCCTGCTTGGCTCCACGCTGGCCACACTGTTGTTTGAGTCACCTTGGGGATTCTGAAGGCCCAGCCCTACCGAGGGGCCTGTGCGCCCCTGCACCTGCTGCTGGAGGGGGATGGGTGGGCGTTACAGAGCTTCAGATCCTCCTCCTATCATTGAGCCAAGCCTCCACCCGGTTAGCACCATTAACATAAGACTCTGGAGTTGAAACATGTGTGAGTTGGGGAGTCGAGTCATGTTCAGACTGTCACACCCATCCCTTTGTCACTACCCCCAAAAAACCTTTCTTAGATCTCTCACATCCACCCAGATGACACCTGTCTTGGCTGGACTGCCTGGGTTCTGATCTGGGCTTCCTCCCTTCTCTTCCTCTTCTGCAAAATTGACATGACAAAGTTAGCACCTGTCTCAAGGGTGGTTGTGCAGATCCAGTCAGTCAGTGTCTGCAGAACACTAGGCTGAACTGAAACAGTGTGTGCTGTGGAAGAACTAGATGATAGTACCGACAGTAATGTCTTTCAAGTTTGATTTATGGATGTTTTCAGTTATTGAATGTGATCCATTTCTAGGGTAAAAAGTTGAATTTTCATGACTCCAGTAATTTGGGGTTTCATTTAGTACAGACCTACAAAACATGCTTGTAAAACATTCCAGCAGTGCCTGTAAAACTCATTAACCTTCTGAAGTTGTCCACATCTGGTGTTAACATAAAAGAAATTGTGCAATGGTGGAATGGAGGAGTATTTTTCGTTTAGACCCGTTTGTGACACTGATTCATGGCCGTCTGACAAGGTTATACAGATGTGAACTTTCTTGAGAAAGTTATACAAATAGGAACCTTTCAGATGTTAGTCACTTAATAAAAAATAACTTGACAACATTTTCCAGGAAGAATTGCTGCATCATGGGCTTTGTAGCCAACAAATGAAAGGGCAAAAAAACGATTTCACAAGTGCTGTATAATTTAAGACTGTGAACACATTGCTAACTCCTTTGCCGTAGGGAAGCTATCTTTCTCAGTAAGTCATAGGATTCAGGGTGAAGGATAGAAGTCTATGGTATTTAATTAATCCTTTGCTATATTTTGATACCCATGTTTCTTTTCTACTTTAAAAAATATTTATTTATTTATTTGAAAGGCAGAGTGACAGAGAGAGAGAGAGGAGAGGGAGAGAGAGATCAATCAATCTTCCATCCAGTGGGTCACTCCCCAAATGGACACTGCAGCTGGGGCTGGTCCAGGCTGAAGCCTGAAACCAGGAACTCTTATCTGGGTCTCCCACATGAGTCCAAGCACTTGGGCCATCATCTGCTACTTTCCCAGGCATATCAGCAGGGAGCCAGAGCCAAAGTGGAGTAGCCAGGATTCATATCAGTGCCCATATGGGATGCTGGCATCGCAAGTAGTGGCTTAAACCTATTGTGCACCAACACCGGCCCTGATGCTTATGTTTCTTAAAATATCATTTCTTAAATTATACCAAAAATATCATTTTCTTAAAATATAGTTAAAATATTTTCATTAAATATAATTTTATTAAACTAGCAGAGGTCAATTTTTAAAATATTTATTTATTTAAAAGGCAGAGCTACAGAGAGAGGAAGAGAAGAGACAGAGTATTTTTCATCCATTAGTTTAATCCCCAAATAGCTGCGACAACTAGGGCTGGGCCATGCCAAAGTCAGAAGCCATATGGGTCTCCCACATGGATACAGAGGCCCAAGGACTTAGGCCATCTTCCACTGCTTTTCCAGGCATATACATAGGGAGCCGGGTTGGAAATGGAGCAACTGGGACTCGAACTGACACCCTTATGGGATGCCAGCATTGCAGACGACAGCTTAACCCGCTACAGTACAAGGCCAGCCCCAAGGGTTCATTTTTATGAGCTATTTTAAAGCCAGTAGTGTGCATGGGAGAGTTTGTGGACCACACCACAAATGACTATAGTTTTGATTTAGAGTTCTCTTTTTAAACAGTGTATCGTCTTAGTGGTCTTGTGTGCCATGTCACCTGGTATCAGGGTCCTTCTGTGTGCCTCTTATCTGGTTTGCTGCTTCCTCTGACCTGCTGAGATGCTGGGTTATCACACTCCTTACAGCTGTATTTGGAAACATTCTGGGTGTAGACTTCAGTCTCTTCCTTTTCTGCTCCAGGAACCCTGTTGCTGCTCAGAGAAGGCTCTGTAGAGCAGCAGCACAGCATTGCTTTTGTTAGAAATGCAGAATCCTGAGCCTCGCCAGACCTGTAACAGCTGGGGCGGGGCCAAGCTGAAGTCAGGAGTTGGGAACTCAATCAAGTCTCTCACATGGGTGTCAGGGACGCAACTGTCTGAGCTGGCACCAGCAATGGAACTCAGGTACTCCAATACGGACATGAGCATCCCAACTGTTGACTTAGCCACTAGGACAAACAGCCCAGAATCTACTGTGTAATAAGATTCCCAGAAGCAGGCTACACAGCAGACTCATAGAATGATAAGCACCTAAAACAGCACTCTGACCTCAGAATCAACCCTCAAGGCATTTGGATCTGGCTTAAAAGCCCATAAGAGCATTTCAGGCATGGAAAGCCAAGACACTGTGGCAAAAAAATGATCTACATGAAGGATCTCTGTGAGTGAGACCCCAATGGAAAGAAGGGGCCATCAAAGAAGAGTGTACTTTTCGCTGAAGGGAGGAGAGAGCTTCCACTTTGCTTATGACTCTGTCTAAATACTGACGAGTTTGTGGATTTAGAAGGCTTCCATAGCCTTGGCAGTTCATGACAAGAGCCTCAGGTGATCACTGATGTCATAAATAAGAGTGTTGATTGTTAAATCAACAACAGGAGTCACTGTGCACTTACTTCCCATGAAGGATCTCTGTCCTTAATGAGTTGTAACATGAGAATTAACTGTAAAACTTGTCTTCAAACAGTACTTTATACTTTGTGTGTCTGTGTGGGTGAAAACTGTTGAAATCTTTACTCAATATAGAGTTGATCTTCTGTATACAAAGATAATTAAAAATGAATCTTAATGAAGAATGGGATGGGAGAGGGAGTAGGAGGTGGGACAGGAGTGGGGTTGGGAGGGCAGGTATAGGGGGAAGAACTGCTATATTCCTAAAGCTGTACCTATGAAATTTGTGTTCATTAAATAAAAGCTTTCTAAAATAAAAATAATAGAAAAAAGAACAACAACAACAAAAAAGATTCCCAGGTGATTCATGCATACATTAAAATGGGAGAAGCCCCATTTTGGCTCATTGTCTTTGTGGCAGTTAATTTTTCTATTTAGAGATTTTTTTTTTTAGGTTGCAAATTGTACCTTGATAATAGTTTACCTCTAGAAATGTGGAATCTCGCTAAATTACTACAAGCATTTTTAAGCTCGGTAATAGATAACTGATGGACACTTCTTGTTCTCTGTCCTAGGATATTCCCGGTGATCTTGGAAGAGTCGTACCATGGAATCCATCTCTATGATGGGAAGCCCGAAGAGCCTAAGTGAAACCTTTTTGCCTAATGGCATAAATGGCATCAAAGATGCAAGGAAGGTCACTGTGGGAGTGATAGGAAGTGGGGATTTTGCCAAATCCCTGACCATTCGACTGATTAGATGTGGCTATCACGTGGTTATAGGAAGCAGAAATCCTAAGTTTGCTTCTGAATTTTTTCCTCACGTGGTAGATGTCACCCATCATGAAGATGCTCTCACAAAAACAAATATAATATTCGTTGCTATACATAGAGAACATTACACCTCCCTGTGGGACCTGCGGCACCTGCTCGTGGGCAAAGTCCTAATTGACGTGAGCAATAACATGAGGATAAACCAGTACCCGGAGTCCAATGCTGAATATTTGGCTTCATTATTTCCAGATTCCTTGGTTGTCAAAGGATTCAATGTTATCTCAGCTTGGGCCCTTCAGTTAGGACCTAAGGACGCCAGCCGTCAGGTGTGTATTTAAATTTTACCGTTACTCATCTGGTGTTTTATAGTTAAACAAATACCAGACATTTAAAAACAAATTCTGACTCCCTTCAGTGATTGTTTTGTAAACTACATATGAGTGTCTGGAAATGCATGTCATTTCCATTCTCAAAGCCATATGGAAAGCAAGGAAAGTTAGGAAAGTTACGTGGTCTGCCCTGACACAGCCAGTTAATTAAAGACAAGGTGGTGCTGGCCAGTGAATAATGAGGTTCCTTGCACTGGGTCTCTCCTGGCTCCCCTAAACACAGAAACAATAACAAACCTGTTTTCTTCTTGCTCTTTTCCTCCCTCTCCCTTCCCTGCCAAAATTTGTTCCCACGGTATTCCACCTCCGAGCAAGACATGAATCTCAAGAAGAATGCTTTATGAGAGCCTTTTTATTATACATAGATAAAATATTCATAGGATTTTAAAAAGTACAGTTGGAGTTTTTTAAGGATAGATTTTAATCTGTGCAAGTAGAGACAGGCTGGATGTCTTTTAGCTTCCCTCTGAGCGTGCAAATCTATGTAGCACTTTATCTAATTCTACTTGAGAATACAGCAGGTGGCGAGTGCTGTCCGTATCTTTGTGATATGAGTGTTTCCATGAGACATAAAAAAGGATGCCCTAAGAATCTTGTAAATATATGCATTGTAATTGAGCACTATGATAAATTGCATTTATTACTCCTGTCTGTAAAGACAGTGGATTAGATTCCCTACAACATGAATATGAAGTTAGTGGTGTTGTGTGCTGTACATCAGACTCATGATACCCATTTCATTGTCAAATCTGTTGCAAAGGCCAGCAAAACAACCTGTACTTTCCTGGAGGCTATTGGTATACTCTTTTTTCTTTTGTATCTCTGCTGAAGTTTATCAATAGCTATGGAACAAGTGAAATACAGCCAGGACCTGTGAGACAAGCCTGGATTTAATCCTTTATCTACATTTGTGATTGCTTAAAATGTTTAACAGATAAAAATTAAGTAACAATGATTAAATCCAAAATAAGCTATGTTAGTAGTTTGATTTGTATTCTCAAAGTGCTGGTGTCCTTATTTTGAATGTTTGATTCATCCTTTTAGATTTATTATAAAATTTTGTAGTCTATAGACATTTTATTCCTAAATGAAAAAAAAGTTTACTGTTGTCACAACGCTCATAAATTATTTTTCCTTATTTCTTTGGCATTAAAGGACTTCCATTTTAGAAGTTCATGAATGTTTTTATGATAGTATAGGATTTGTCATTCGTTTTGGCTGATGTTAGTAAAGATTAAGAAACCAAAGAGCCCCCGCATCATCCCCATTATGTAAATAGGATTAGCATGCAGATATTTCAGTGTGGCGTATTTCAGAGCCCTTATACAAACATCTTCAGGGACATATTTAGGAGTTTGTTTTACTAGACATTTCTTGGAGACTCTGTAGCAATCTTTCTCTTGCCCATATACGGACCCATGAAATAATATACCTGAAACTGGCCATGGTTTTTCAGGGATGCTCAGCCAAGTTGGTGTCTAAGCCTAAAGCTAAGTGTCAGACACATTGCCCAACATCATGGCAAAATGTTGAGGTTTTCCTTGCTGAGGCCCTGTCCATCCTGTCTCCTGCTGAGTATCTGTATCTGAGCAGCACTTGCAACCACTTTCGTAGGCAGAATCACTGTAATTCTAGAACAAAGATTGTCCCCAATGCAGGGAGAGCCACCACCCCCCGCTTTCCTAGGGGAGTTAGCCTCAGGGAGAGAGGCAGAGCCAGCAGCTTAGAGTCCACCTGCACCGCAGGAAGGGAGGCTTCGCCCTGCGACCCAGACAGCGCCACCTTTCTTTCCACCTGGCTCGCTGCTCCTCAGGACTCTCCTCTGAGGATCCCAGGTTGCAGCTGGATCGTCCCACTTTTTTCCCCATGTCATCCCCAGGTGACAAGGACTTTTTTGTTTTTATGGCACCATTTCTAATCTATTAATAATAGGCTAATAAATGCTTTCCCTCCTTAACTTGAATCATTTGCATCACTCAAGGCTGTCACAAGTGATGAGATTGAGAGGAGCACGTGCCCACTGCCATTATTTTAAACAACAATCATTAGGGGCTGGTGTCCTGGCGTAGTGGGTAAAGTCGCTGCCTGCAGCTCCAGCATCCCATGTGGGCACCGGTTGGTGTCCCAGCTGCTCCACTTCCGATCCAGCTTCCTTTTGATGCACCTGGGAAAGCAGTGGAGGACGGCCCAATTGCTTGGGTCCCAGTTCCCCTGTGGGAGACCCAGAAGAAGCTCCTGGCTCCTGGCTTTGGCCTGGCACAGCCCTGGCTGTTGCAGCCATTTGGGGAATGAACCAGCAGATGGAAGATTCTCTCTCTGTCTCTCACTCTCTCTCTCTCCCTCTCTCCCCACCCACCTCTCTCTCTGTGACTCTGACTTATCTTTCAGATTAAAACAAACACATACCACAACAGTCATTAATGATGAGTCTTTTTGTTCTTCCTGCAGGTTTATATATGCAGCAACAATATTCAGGCTCGACAGCAGGTCATTGAACTTGCCCGTCAATTGAATTTCATCCCCGTTGACTTGGGATCTTTATCATCTGCCAGGGAGATTGAAAATTTACCCCTGCGACTGTTTACCCTCTGGAGAGGGCCAGTAGTGGTGGCCATAAGCCTGGCCACGTTTTTCTTCCTTTACTCCTTTGTCAGAGATGTGATCCACCCATATGCGAGAAATCAGCAGAGTGACTTTTACAAGATCCCTGTTGAGGTTGTGAATAAAACCTTGCCTGTCGTTGCCATTACCCTACTGTCGCTGGTGTACCTAGCAGGGCTCCTGGCAGCTGCCTATCAACTTTATTATGGCACCAAGTACAGGAGATTTCCGCCTTGGCTGGAGACCTGGTTGCAGTGCAGGAAACAGCTCGGATTACTAAGTTTTTTCTTCACTGTTGTCCACGTTGCCTACAGCCTCTGCTTACCAATGAGACGGTCAGAAAGATACCTGTTTCTCAACATGGCTTACCAGCAGGTACTGAGCTTCTGCTTGCTACTCATCTGATGCCAGTGAATGCCTTTGCTAGTACAGACTGTGACGTTGTGCATACCTCCTAATGCATGTTTTCTTTTGGTTTATTTAGGGAGGAAAAGAACTGTACTCTGAATAGTATTCTGGCTAAGGGTGAGATTTGGCCTATCATTAAGATGCTGGTTATAGGTCAGTGCTCTGGCGCAGTGGGTTAAGGCCCTGGCCTGAGGCACCGGCATCCCATGTGGGCATGGGTTCTGGTCCCGGCTGCTCCTCTTCTGATCCAGCTCTCTGCTGTGGCCTGGGAAGACAGTGGAGGATGGTCCAAGTACTTGGGCCCCTAAACCCATATGGGAGACCCAGAAGAGGCTCCTGGCTCCTGGCTTCGGATCTGCGCAGCTCCAGCTGTTGCAGCCATCTGGGGAGTGAAGACCTCTCTGTCTCTACCTCTCTCTGTAGCTCCATCTTTAAAAAAAAAAAAAAAAAAAAAGAAAGAAAGAAAGAAAAAAAAAAAGATGCTGGTTAGGATGCCTGTGTCCCATATCAGAGTGCTTAAGATTGATACTAGGGCCGGCGCCACGGCTCACTAGGCTAATCCTCCGCCTTGCGGCGCCGGCACACCGGATTCTGTCCCGGTTGCCCCTCTTCCAGGCCAGCTCTCTGCTGTGGCCCGGGAGTGCAGTGGAGGATGGCCCAAGTGCTTGGGCCCTGCACCCCATGGGAGACCAGGATAAGTACCTGGCTCCTGCCATCGGATCAGCACGGTGCGCCGGCTGCAGTGCGCCGGTCGTGGCGGCCATTGTGGGGTGAACCAACGGCAAAGGAAGACCTTTCTCTCTGTCTCTCTCTCTCTCTCTCACTGTCCACTCTGCCTGTCAAAAAAAAAAAAAAAAGATTGATACTAGGCTTCTCTTCTGTCTGCAGTGATGATGGCTCAAGTAGTTGGGTCTCTGCCACTCACAGGGGAGACATGGACTGAATCCCCAGCTCCCAGCCTTCAGCCCCAGATTAAGGCTATTGTGGGCATTTAGAAGGGTGAACCAGTAGATGGGAGTTCTGGCTGTCTCTCTCTGCTTCTCAAATAAATATAAACAGTTTTAATAAAAAAATAAGAATTATTTGGGTAAGTCAACATCAGGTTAGAAGCTGCTACCATCTCTTGCTTTGCAGAATATAATTTAATAAATAAAATGTTGATTTTTATTTTTTTTCCATAGTGTTATGATTGCAATGGTTGCTTTTATCATTGAATGATAACATTAATCATTTATGTTACAACAGCATTATATATCTTTTTTTAATATGGTAGACTTTTTAAAAAAGATTTATTTATTTGAAAGACAGAGTTAGAGAGAGAGATCTTCTCCATCTGCTGGTTCACCATCCAAGTGGCCACAATGGCCAGAACTGGGCCGATCTCAAACCAGGAGCCAGGAGCTTCTTCTAGGTTTCCCATGCAGGTGCAGGGGCCTGAGGACTTGGGCCATCTTCTACTGCTTTCCCAGGCGATAGCAGAGAGCTGGATTGCAAGTGGAGCAGCTGGGTCTCAGACAGGCACTCATGGGATGCTGGCACTGCAGGTGGCGGCTATGCCACAGTACCGGCTCCAGCATTATATATCTTAATGTAGTTTTATAATTGGCAGTCCACGAAATTATCAAACAACTGTCAGTAAACATGGACAATAAAATTAGAACCAATAACAACATAAAAAGAGTAGAAAACACATATCAGAGTGTGCACACAGCTCTGTTTGGCTTGGTGATTTCTGAAACAATGAAAAAGGAGACCCCATTACTTAAAAGGCTCTTGTTACCACGCAGCAGGAAAAATACCTTCATGGAAGGGTAAACGGATTTTCCTCAGTAATTCCCATTCTGCAAATACAGTGTGAGGGATTTCCCTGAAGCTCTTTGGTGTAGCATTTCTCAATGAAAGCCAAGGACCTTGCAGCAAAACAAACGCATAAAATACTTTGCATTTTGCAAGCATCCGGGGCATCCTGACCTACCTAGGCAACTTCTAGTACTTAAACTTGTTTCACATTTGGAAAAACACTGTATCCAAATACAGCAGCTGTATACCAATTCAAGTAAATATTTGCCTTATAGAGCTTTGTCCTCAGAGAAAACCCAGCTTCCTGAGAAGAGGAGGTAAGAAGAAAGAGATAAATCAATTCAGCTACATTAATTGGGTGAGGCAGGAAGCTATAAAAGTAGTCCGGAAACTTCCTGCCTGGGGGTGGGCACTCGCACTGCCTGTTAAGCCGCTGCTCCCGTATCAGAGTGCCTGGCTCTACTTCCAGTTCCAGCTTCCTGCCATTGTGCACCCTGGAAGGCAGCCTGCGGTGAGTGAAGTTCTTGGGTCCCCGCCACCACGTGGGAGACCGGGATGGGAGTTCCAGGCTCCTGGGGTTTTTGGCCTGGTCTAGCCTGAGCTGTTGTGGGCATTTGGGGAGTGAACCAGCATATGGAAGATTCTCTCCTCTCTCTCTCTACCCCAACCCTTCAGCACATTTTAAAAAATAGTAAATAATACTTTTTTAAAGAAAGAAACTGCCTGCCTGAATTCTAAGCTGAATTAAGACAAGAATGTACCCCGTATATTCAAACAAGTTTAAACCAGCTTGTGAAAGTACCTCAAACCCAAGTGTGACTGCCAGCACTTCTTGGTATTTCATGGTCTTGGACTCCAGGTTCCCTGTAACAGGAGGATATCACAGATACAATGACATGAGCAGAAGGGCTGAGTCCTGACATTTAACTCCCCTCTCCCTTCTACTCTGAACAGTAACGAGGTCCCCGGAGTGTCGAATTAATACAACTCAAGTGTGTTCGTGTGTGAAGGAGGGGGAACTCGGTGCTCAGTCACTGTAGCAGCAGATCGTGGCCGTTCACATCCGCCTTCTTTATCAGGTCCATGCCAACATCGAGAACTCCTGGAACGAGGAGGAGGTCTGGAGGATCGAAATGTACATCTCCTTCGGCATCATGAGCCTCGGCCTGCTTTCCCTGCTGGCGGTCACTTCCATCCCCTCCGTGAGCAGCGCTCTCAACTGGAGGGAATTCAGTTTCATTCAGGTGTGTGTGGCTTTGTTTGGTGAGGTCTGGGGCTGCATGGAGTTCCTTCTTAAGCTGCATTTTAAACCTGCTCCTTGGAGCCATTACTGTCTCACAATTCCTGTATATTTGGAAATTTAGAACTAGTCTGAAATAAAATGTTTTAGAAAATGTGCTCCCTCTAGAGAGAGTGCCTTTGGGGGCTGTATCTGTGCATGCAGCTTGGGAAACACATGGCAGGAAGCCAGCTTAGAACCAGGCCGGTGTCGTCAGTGCAAGACATGATCCTCAGTGTCCTGAAGGCTCTGACAGCACCCCCGAACATGTGCAGATACAGGTTCTTTTCTTAAGATTTACTTGTTTATTTGAAAGGCAAGATAAAGGTTATTTTAGAGAGAAAAAGAAAGTAATTGCCAAGTTAGTTTATTATTGGCTAAATAAAGGAAAACATATTTTTTGTCTTGACTCATCTTAATCTGTCCAGAGGAAAAATCATTCATTTGAATTCAAGTGGGGAACAAGTAAGTCAAGCATTTTAAATAACTGTGAGTCTGTGTACAAACTACACACAAATACAAGCAGTGTCAAGCCAGGTGACGAGGTTCATGGACATGGCAGCAGCCAGCCTTAGGACTCCTGCTAGTAATTCATTTACTATAACAGCCGTATGCGGATGTATAGGAGTTCAGAACTGCAGTAAGTTAAACCTTCGCCTTCTCCAGTAATACCTATATAATTAGTTTGCATATTTTAAAAACATATAGCTCAAACTTAGACCTGACTTACATATCACAAAATATATATCTTGGTTATATGCAAAGTGTTTATAGTACAACATCTAGATGGGTGTCCCTTTGTAGTATATTTCTGTTTCCTTTCTTTGCCTGTTTGAGCTTTTAAAAAAAAAAATCACGTAAAAATGTCATTCAAATTCAGGACATAACCCTTGTCTAAACTCATTTTCCCTTTCTGAAGAAGAGAAAATGAATATTTTCCCAACTACCAGTTTAATCACACGTAAAAAGAAATTGAAAATTCTCTGATAAAAGGTGCTAGACAGGTACAAATTATCATTGCAAATTTAGATGAGTAATTGCAATCACTTTGCCTGAATGAGTGGGTATTTTCCCCTGTGAAGTTAGACATTACATCATTATACTGATATAATATTACTTTTTGTAACCTGGACCATTTCTCAAAGTAAGCATTTTTTTTTTTTTTTTTTGACAGGGAGAATTAGACAGTGAGAGAGAGAGAGAGAGAGAGAAAGAGAAAGGTCTTCCTTTGCCATTGGTTCACCCTCCAAATGGCTGCTATGGCCGGCGCACTGCGCCGATCCGAAGCCAGGAGCCAGGTGCTTCCTCCTGGTCTCCCATGGGGGTGCAGGCCCAGGGACCTGGGCCATCCTCCACTGCACTCCCGGGCCACAGCAGAGAGCTGGACTGGAAGAGGGGCAACTGGGACAGAATCCAGTGCCCCGACTGGGACTAGAACCCAGGATGCTGTGCCGCAGGCGGAGGATTAGCCTAGTGAACCGCGGCGCCAGCCTAAGTAAGCAGTCTTAAACACAATAATTTAGGGGACCAAAGAACGCTAAGATTTTAGAATTCAACCTATAAACTGCCTGACTTAAATATTCTCAATTCCATTTAATATTGACATTAAAGCCTTACATTTAATTGCCATTTATATTACATATTAATAGTGTAGAATTTTTCATATTTACCTATAACTAGTGGTGTATATATATACATATATATGTTTGTGTGCATGTCTGTATGCCCATGAGAATGCTCTTCAGCATGTAATTTCATCATGTATGTGTTTATTATGTATTTATATGTATGTATACATATACATACTCACATATATAAGAAGTCCTTATTATGAAACACTATGCATGGATTTCAAAATTTTTGCACCCAAATAAGCTTATTTTTTAATTTTCTATAAACTTGTAAGTTCCTTTGTGTACACCACTTTGGGGATGTGGAACACCTTTATGAAGGAAAAGCTAGCAGAGTTTATCGACACACAAGGAAAAGCTACACATTGTGACCAATAATCCCACTACTATCTGATAAATAAAGACATTGAAAAGGGTCTAATGTGGCATCATTTATAGTTGAAGAAAGGGAAAAACAGTAAATAATCAACAAAAAGAAATGGTTAACAAAATTATGCACATGCATTTAATAGCATATTATGCAGTATCAATGAATGGTTTCATATTTAAAGACGTAAGGAAAATGACCCTGATAGAATAAATGAAGTTATCAGGATGTTGAATGTACACATGTGGCCTTCTTTGTGTAAAATAAGTTATGCATATTAATAAGTCAATACAGCTGTATAGGTGGAAAATAAGAAGTGGTTAGAAAGTGCTTAATTCCGTTTTATTGAGACGGGAAGCTGGTGTATCTGGAAGGCTTAGACCACGAGTCTGACTGATTTTTTTCCCTTACTCTTTGCTTCCTTTCCCTGCCCATGCCCAAGTCTACACTGGGGTACGTGGCTCTGCTCATAAGCACTCTCCATGTCCTAATTTACGGCTGGAAGCGAGCTTTCGAGGAAGAGTACTACAGGTTCTACACCCCGCCAAACTTTGTTCTTGCTCTGGTGTTGCCCTCAGTTGTCATTCTGGGTAAGATCATTTTGCTCTTTCCGTGCATAAACCGAAAGCTAAAAAGAATCAAGAAAGGCTGGGAAAAGAGCCAGTTTCCGGAAGAAGGCATTGCCGGAGCGATCCCGCAGCTCTCCCCGGAGCGGGTCACGGTGATGTGACGCTGAGTGGCGCTCCCGGCTGCCACGGGAAGGTGTTTTGAGGACTTCCTCTGTGTTCCGCTCTAAGTGCGCTGTCAGTGAGGCAGGTTGATGATACCTGTGAAATGAGAGTGCAGTCAAATTAGTTACAGAAATTTCTTCAAGTTAATTTTCACAAGTGTCACATTTTGCCAATATGAATTTTTGTAGTCAGCATATTGTTTAAATTTAGGTATGTTTTGTTTTTGTTTTGCACAACTGTAACACAATTGTTATTTTAACTACTTCATACTCGGGCAAAAATAGTCATGGTTAGCAATATAGATATGGCATAATGTTAAAAATACTATGCAAACCAGCAAAATTTTAAGCTTTTAATATAATTCATTGAATACATTTTTTCTGAAGCTTAAATTTTTAATTATTCAACTTAAGAAATAGAAATGCATAATCATACATCATTTTTAAGAAATGATACATTACAGTAGCATCTACATAAGGGTGCGTAGTAACATTCCTGTATTTCTCTCATAAGATAGGATGTGAAGAATGTCGCTAATTGTATGAAGCAATGTGATTTTATGATAAAAGCAAATTTAAAAGACAAACATGAAATTATTTTAACAGTGCACTGGAGACATGACATACATGCTGATAATGCATACCTCATGAAAATTTACTCTTTCTCATGTGCAGAGCAGTTTCATTTTCATATTAATATGTTGATCAGGGAGAGGACTCCATAATATTTGGGTTCCCAAACTGCCATCTCAGATATGTTGCCAGTTCTGGGGACTGTGTAATTGTTCTTAGACAAACTACTAGTTGTTTGTCACCACACGTTAGCCAACACCACTCTCTCTGGTACGCGGTTTTACAGATTATATTCAGTGAAGGATTATAATGTACCAGGCACCATGCTAAGCATTCACTTGTGATACCCCATTGAATACCCAAAACAACTCCCATGAGATAGGTATGATCCTCCTTTTGTGTATGAGGAGCTGAAGGTTAGAAAGGGCATTACTTACCTTTTTGCCCAAGTCCACACAGTTAGTAAGTGGCAGAGTGAACCTGCAAGTCCAGGTAACCATATTTCAGAAGCCACGGTTGTAACTACTGGGCTGCACAGCCTCTGCTCCATCCCCAGGCATAAAAGACGCTTCCTCTTTTGTAGGATGACACTGGCATTCGACAGTGGTTTGTTTCTGTCAGTCATAAATACAATACTGCTCATTGGGCAGTCCAGTCACTTTACTGCAACAGGAGCCTGGAGACCCCAAGCAGTCTGCGTGCCTCCCTGTGCAGTGAAGCCTGGGGCAGAGAGAGAGCCACAGCAGTGCCAATAAGTTACTGAGGTCCTGCAGAATCTTTTAATAATCCCGGTGGGGCTGGTCATCTCCCTTTCTCTGCCAGACCATCCCTCCTGCCTGCACAACCATTCATTACGGAGCAGTTTACAGCATGAAGGGTGTGAGGATAAGTGGTTAATTACAGATCTCCTGTAGAGACAGAATCATACAGATTATTCATACAAGTTTTTGGTGCTGACATTCCACCTCAAATTGTGTTTTGTTCAAATCTTAGAATGCTCTATGTGTTTTTCCATTGACTCTTATTAAGATGGGAAGTTACAGCCAAGATGCAATTATATGCATTCCTCTCCAGGAAATTATAACATTTCTGAACTTACCCACCGACTTTAATCCAGCTGCCAAAAATAGAAGGACTTTTCTTTAGCGGGCTCTACCTTTCCCACCACCAGCTGATTTCCCACCATTGCATTGTCGGTTTGATGAACTATTCAAGACTCTCTGATGTTCTCTGCTTGGTGAATTTTAATATCTTGTATTATTCAGTTGGGTTCTCTGTGTTCTTTATTTAATTACATTTCTCCCCTCTTGGGGATCACTTGTTGTCCATGGTTGGAATTCAATTGGATGATAACTTTTAAGGGTAAATACCTAAACACACTGTCATACTTGAAGATATTTTCAATACCGTCTTGCTCCTCAAATTTCACTCACTGAATACCATACCCTAAACATTCAATTTGGAAATACAATGAAATAGTTCTAAAAGTTAGATGACTACTCAAGTATATTGTTGCATGTTTATAATAAGTAGCCCACAATATAAATAAAAGAATCAAAAAAGAAGCCTTTGAAAATATAAAAAAAATTCTGAAAATGTATGAAAGACATAATTGTTCAAAATGATAATATCTCCTTTTCAGTCTTATAAAAATGAGATAATCTTGAAGTTGTAGGGTAAATGTAGTATATTAATTATTATGCTAAGTGTTTAAAGCCTTTCTAAAAACGAAATTGATTTTACTGCTTCTACTGCTTATGTGATTATGTTTGTGAATCATTATTTTTCCTAGTAAGTATTTTTTTTGCATCATTCTGCTGTCCTCAGAGGTAGGACTAATTTCTGCTGTTGGTAAATGTGAGAATGGAGTGTTAACTTCAGAGCAGTGACTTGTGCCCTGATGGGTGTTTTGAGAAGCACCCCTGAGAAAATTAGAAGAATATAGAAAATATACCCAGTCTTAATTCTATGCAAAGAAAATCTAGTAACTTTTTCCTATGAGGAAAATAACCGTGAGTTACGTCATGCTACTTAGCTTTTATGTACAGACTTAGTGTCTTCTCTAGTAAGAATCTTTAAAGTCATATTTAAATATGACTATATTCATGCTAACATTTATTTTTCAAAGCATATATGGAAATCAGCCCAGATAGTCTACATGTGAGATTTTTATTTAAATTTTAAAATATGTAAAAGTATGAATAAATTATATTTATAAATATTTATCTGAGATAATTATTTTGGGCTACATACATAAAGATGGCTAATGAGATCTGGTGTTACACTACCTGGTTAATTTTTGTAAATTAGCATATCCCTCACTTAAGGAATTTTACTTTCAAAATTCTGTGACAGTAGCTTCAGATATATTTATACTTAACATCAGTCAGATTATGAAAACTGTGTAAAAGGGCTTTGAGAATATAGCATATTCAGTTTTTTCATTTGTCTAGTGTGATATAAAACCTTAATTCTTTTTAATTGCCTTTTGCCATTAAATTATTTCATAATAGATTCTATATGAAGAGTTTTCCCCACAAAAGAGGTTTATTTATGAAACTTAAGGTCTCCTAGGTGATATTTTAAATAAAGTACCGTAAATATAACTTATAGGTATTTCTTTAGGAATACTGTAAACACTGAACTAACTATAGCTATAGCAGTCTATAAAGTCCACATTTTGTAATACGTGTTTAAACAGCCTAAAATGCTACGTTGAATTTATTTAGTAATTTATGACCTACTACACAGAGTATATTAGCCTCAGGCCAGTGTCAAGATTGTGTCATCATGAAATGACATGTTCCACTCTCACTTGTTCATAAGTAGTAAAACACAGTCAGGCATATATTCTGTATCTGTCATTAGCTCTAAATGGAACTGCAGTAATTTTAGTGAAAATACAATCTGTTCTTACCTTTGAACAATGAGATTTACTGGAATGAATAGATTCTTGAGTTTTTTTAGTGGGAGAAAATTTTAAAGTGCTGAATTTTCAAAGATTCTGTCCAACTGAGACAAAAATGTCCTTTGTTCGGCCCAAGACCCACACACACACTGAGAAATTTTTTAGCTTTCCCAACCGTATGACTAAATGGGTGACTAAATGGGTTAAATTAAGTCACAAAAGCAGATGCTTCTGTGTGGTTTCCAAATTGCCAGCCTTGAGAACGTGTTCTCTCCGGATTTCTCAGTACAGGTCTTGCTCAGCTTTGTAGATTCGGAGCCGGGCAGCAATGGAAGTCGTGTTCCCCTCCTTTTACGAGCTGCTACCTTTCCCACGCCTCAGCTCCCTTGCAGCTGGCTGTCCTGCTGCCCAATGAGATCCAGTCTCCCAGGGGACAGCAGCCCGTGTTCTTGCTGCTTCCTCCTTGCTGCTGGGGCTGTGGACTTAGCAGGAGCCCTGGCCACTGTCCTCAGAGGATTGAGGCCACCCCCTCCCCCACAAGGCAGTTTAGACTAGAAAGACCTTGAGCATTTCCCTACTTCCACAGCTTTTTCTGCATTTAAGCCATTGCAAATGTTGGGTTTATTTGCTACCTGAAGTCAAAATTAATCCTTTCTGGATTTGGCTTCTTTATCATGATACTGTGTAAGACTGTTCAAATAAAATAGGCTGCAATAATTCTTACCTTTAAAATCTTGTAAAGGGTAATGTGCAATTCATATTAAATTGGATTTCCATTGTCAGTTAATTGTGCTCATTTTCTTGCCTTGATTTTTCATTAGATATTTTGTATCTGCTTAGAAAATATTGTTTTCTTTATAACTGTGTAATTGATATTTGCTAAATCTGTGTAATCTCCAAAGTATCACTATCAAGTTACATGCCAGGTTTTTATATCATTCTCATAGATCTGCTTTATAAACATTTAAATAAAAAATACTAATGTTTTCACTTCTTTTGAAAAATGGATTTTTTTTTCCTCCTTATGGAGTAATAGTTCCAGTACTTGATGGAGGCCATCTAATAGCTTCCTGTTTTGTTTTCAGAGGCATCCAGAAAGCAATATGTGTGATGATTTTGCAGGCAAGGGGACTTTGTTTTTACTAAAGTAGTCATTTAGAAAGCCCTCTACTTAATAAGGTATCTGGGGCCAGTGTCTGTGATGCTGGCATCCAGTATAGGCGCTGATCCAAGACCCAGCTGCTCTACTTCTGATCCAGCTCACTGCTAATGCGCCTGGGAAAGCAGCAGAAAATGGCTCAAGTGTTTGGCCCTTGCAGCCATGTGGGAGACCCAGAAGAAGCTCTGGGCTCCTGGCCTCGGCATAACCCACCCCTTGCCTTTGCAGCCAACTGGAGAGTGAACTAGTGGATGGAAGAGCTCTCTGCTCCTTCTCCTCCTCCTCCCCCTCCTCCTCCCCCTCCGTCTCCCCCTCCCCCTCCTCCTCTCTCTGTAACTCTGCCTTTCAAATAAGTAAAAAAAAAAAAAATTTAAACAAAATAAGGTGGTATTCTTCAAATTATTTCATTACATGCATATCCATGAAGCACCTTTAAATGAGGATTTACACAATATTCAAGCAGAAACTTTGAATGACTTCTAAATGCCAGTGCCCAGTGCAGTGGGAGCGGTGGTTGACATTGAAGATATAGTATGATGAATTGTAGCTCATTTTTACAGAAGTTGGGTTATTTATCAGTCACATCCGTGCAGCCATGCCCATTTTCCCCTGCCTCTTCATACCCCTGATCCTCACGGCTTCCACTCCTTGCCTTGCTTCAGGGCCGTGGCCTGGAGCTGTCCTTTCCTCCTAGCGTGGACTCCTTGTGGCTGCTGCCACCACCAGCACACTGCTATTAAGGAGTCCTGTGTGCTCCGACCTCTGAGCCTGTGTGCTGGATCTGGGAGTCTCTGGCTTCTCTGGTCGCTGCTGGGGAGTCCCAGAGTGCTAATGTCCTAAGAGCAGCATTGCCAGTGGAAAGCAGGATTCTCACTTAAACCGGAAATGCCCCCAGCCAATGACTTCAGTGCACATGTGTTCCAAGTGTGGCTTGTATGCCTTGTTGACTCTGACAACAGGACTGGAAGGCTGAGCTTGCGTCAAAGAGATGTAGCCCAAGGGAGAAGTGGATGAATTCTCCTCCCTTTCTGTCCTCCCAGATGGGCTGTTCATAAATCCTTCATGAAAATATCCTAAAAGACCAGGCAATTACCTGTGCTAGTTCCAAAACCGAGTCACACCTTCTCCAGGACCTCACTTCTATTCCCTTCCTCTGCTTCCTGGGAGGGGCAGTCCCCAGTAAAGTGGTGGCAGGTGAGTGATGTCAAATGTGGTTTCTCTATGGCAGGCTCAGGGACGCCCCCCCCAATAGCACAGTACTTTTGGGAGTGGATTCTTTGAATGGAAGGGGATGCATGAAATGTGATTTTGACAGTCTGGCACAGGATCCTGCAGGCTCAAAATCCTGATTTGTTGAGATCCCTGAGAGTACATTTATCTTGAGTATGGGTTCACATGGAACAAATGTTTGGTGATAGATGAGAGCAGTCATTTATCACTACTGTGAGAAATATCACTGTCCTAGGAAAAAATATCATCATTGCCTCATGTTTGTAACAATTCACTTTCGAATCCAAAGGATACTGGGATGTGTTACGGGCTGAACTGCGGCTCCTTCAAATCCATGTGTTGAAGTCCTTACCCTCTGCCCCCCCTACTATGACTGTCTCTGGAGACAGGGCCTTTACAGGTGATGGAGGTCAGGCGAGGTCATGTGGTTGGGCCCTAATCCAACATGACTGGCATGCACAGTGGGAGGACCGTGTGAAGAAATGGAGAAGAGACCAGGCCAAGAAGAGGCACCTGGCCAGGCACCTTGGTCTTGGATTCCTAGCCTGCAGAACGGTGAGGAAATGCATTTCTGTCGTTCCAGCACCTGCTGTGTTACTGTGGCCCCGGCAATCCAACACAGTCTGTGAAATCAGAACGAGTTGCGTTCATCGCAGAGCCTGAAGAATTCGTGTTGGAGTAGATTTGTCTAACTAATAGGTGTACTTCTTTGAATCTGCCCCCCAACCATGTAAACACAATTAATGGTTGTTACTACTAAAAGCTCAGGAACTTGTAAATGTCATGTAATTATTCCTATAGAGCCGAAGATTCACATCAGATAAATACAGCCCTTAATAAATTTTTCATTTATTAGCATTTACTTAACTTTCCCCTAGATATAAAGAGTTCCTCCTGCTTCCTGCTTTAAATCACATGCAATCTGGACTACTGTCAGTACACTTGACTTCAGGCCTGGCCATTCTTTTACTTTGATTTTTGTTGTTGTTGTTCCACATGGTTACTATTCCCAAATTTGCATCATTAACTGATGGAAAGAAGTAGTAATTAGTTTTATTTCTTTCTTAGGTTTTATTTCTGTAAGTCAATCCAAAAGATTCTTTAAAATTTATTTACTTGAAAGGCACAGCAACAGAGAGAGGAGAGACAGATCTTCCATTCACTGATTCACTCACTGAATGGCTGCACCAGCCGAGGCTGGGCCAAGCTGGAGCCAGGAGCCAGGAACTCCATTCTAGTCTCCTGGGTGGGTGGCAGGAGCCCAAGCACTTGGGCCATCTTCTGCTGCCTTTCCAGGAGCATTAACAGGAAGCCAGATCAGAAGTGAAGCAGCTGGGATTCCAACTAGCACTTCAATATGGGACGCCAGCATAGAAAGAGACCGCTTAACCCACTGTGCCACGAGGCCAGCCCGACCTGAAAGACTTTTAAAGACACCAAAGTAGATTAAATTCCAGTGCTACATGCATTTCTAGTGGTACAAAATTCCCCTAAAGCTAACCTGCTAAGACAGTAATTAAATTTCATATGTTCTATAAAAATTCTCTTTAATTTACTGACTCAGAAAGGAGTAATATTTGTTCGAAAATTTCAAACATCTGGCATTAATTTACAGAATCCCAAACTAAACATGTAATCTAAAATACCTATTTGGAATGCTTTTAATTCAGGCTAATGAGTAATTACAGTTTTACCAAACATTGGTAGAGTGCAAACAAGAAAAAAATCAAAAGCAAAAAAATTAGAAAAATCTTATTATTTCTTAATTTATTTTGAAAATGTATTTAGCTTTCTTTGTTACTATTTAAAGTAAACATTGTGTGTAGGTCAACATAGTAAAATTTCTAGTTAATTTTTAAGTCTATAGTTGCTTCTAAAAATTTGTAATTCAACAGTTGTTCTGCAGAATTGTTTTCAGACTGAAGCATCTCTATTTTCTAAGTATAATTCATCTCCTGTGCTTCTCTACTATTCATTTTTCTTTTTGCTGAAATAATTTGCCGCTTCAATAGTTATTTCACCCTTTCATCCTTCTATGTTTTGGCATCATAAAAAAGAATCCGTGAATAATGATTAAAATCAAATTCACATAATTTAAGCAGTTAAAGCTTTTAAGAGCCTTAGGCTTGGTTTACTTACCAAGAAGAAAAGTAAATAAATCTAATATTACCATCATCCTGGGAACAAAGAACACGGAAAATTCAGAAGTGGGGTGATTAGTAAAAGCTGGTTTTTGTGAAACTGCTCCAAAACAGTGGCACGGGAGAGCAGCTTCTCAGGCTTGGGCGTGTGTGGCTCAGCTGGGCGTCTTGTGGAGATGGAGATTCTGATTTCGCAGGTCTACCACGGGGCCAGGGAGTCTGCATTCCTAGTGAGCCCCTGGGCAGACAGGCAGTGCAATGACTTAGGAGTGTTGGCCTTACTCTGGGTAACGTGTGAAATTAAGTTGGGCTTCAAATCAACTAAAAATGGAACTTATAATCTCGAAACCTCTGAGTGTTGAGTGAGTACCGAGTGTGACCCAGACAAGGAGATCCCGAAGTGTGGTCTCCAGACAAGCAGGATCAGCGTCACCTGGGAACTCGTTAAGGCTGCACACCCTTGGGCCTCACCCCAGACTTAGTGACGTAAATACCTCGGAGAGGGGCTCAGGAGTCTGTTCTAACTAGATCTCCAGGTGATTCTGACACATGCTAAGTTTTCGGAAACCATTGCTTTGGACAGTAGTGTATCACAGAGCCTGTGGTGCAAACCCGAGTGATCTCCTAGCTTTTAAGAACCCCGGTATGGTGGGAAGGGGTTGGGCTGCTGAATCAGTAAATACCATTAAGTATATGCTGAGCATGGAAACAGAATGTCACACACGGTGGCAAGGCAGAGGGTGTTCAGAAAGTTTCCTAGAAAGGGTCAGGTGAGTGGAGTTTCATAGGGAGTTAGCCGTCTAAAGACAACGGCATGTTCACCCTCTGCAATGTCAGCTTTTCCATCAGCAAATTTAGCCAACCGTTGTGGAGGCTGATTTCTTTCTGAGAGGATTCGTTCTGAGAGGAGGAGCGTGGTGGGGGCAAGAGGCGCGGAGTCACCACACAGACCCCGGGAGTTGGGTGAAAGCAGGCCTGAGGCGAGCAGCCCGCAGACTCGTTTATTTCAGTTGGTACAGCGGCTTAAATAACCAAGGCAGCCGATCTGGTAAGGGGCGGTTTATGCCCTAACCAATCACAGCCTGTTGCCAGGCAGGCTCCAAAGCCATCCAATCACAGCCTGTTGCTAGGCAGGCTCCATTTGCCATATGGTTTCCAAAGCCATCCAATCACGGCCCGTTACCAGGCAGGCTCCGTTGCCAGGTGGGTTTCAAAGCCATTCCTGAGTAACTGACGCTCGCTTGCCAGAGGCCATCTGGGCATGGCCTTCTTATTCCACCACAAACCGTGAAGCAAAAATACTCTTTATAAAAACTTGCATGTTAGGGTAGGCATTGTGCCTTAAACCCATTTGGTTAAGGCACCACTTGGGATGCCCTCATGCCATATTGAGTGCCTGGGGTCAGTTCCTGCCTCAGCTTCCAATCCAGCTTCCTGCTAATGTGCCTGGGAAGCTGTAAGTGGGAGACCCAGAAGGAGTTCCTGGCTTTTGGCTTCAGCCTAGCCTACCTCTGGCTGATGCAGGCTTTTGGGGAGTGAACCAGCAGATGGATGATTCTCTCTCTGCTTCTCTCAAGTTCTCGCTCTCTTTCTCTCTTTGTGTATGTGTCTTTCCCTCTTTTTCTGATATTCTCCCTTTCAAATAAAATCTCTTTAAAAAGCAAATCTGAACATGTAGTCTTTTTCATGGTCAGTATTCCTTATAACAGCACAGCAACTGTTTTCATAGCTTTTATTTTGCAACAGGTATATGAGTAGTCCAGAGATTGTCTAAAGCAGGAAAATGTGCAGTTTTATGCAAATACCAGCCATCTTGTATTAGAGACTTGAGCATCTGCAGATTGTGCTAACTTATTTATTTATTTGAGAGGTAGAGTTGCAGACAGTGAGAGGGAGAGACAGAGAGAAATGTCTTCCTTTCATTGGTTCACTCCCCAAATGGCTGGAGCTTCGCTGATCCAAAGCCAGGAGCTTCTTCCGGGTCTCCCACGTGAGTGCAGGGGCCCAAGGACTTGGGCCGTCTTCCACTGCTTTCCCAGGCCACAGCCGAGAGCTGGATCAGAAGTGGAGCAGCCAGGACTAGAACCAGCACCCATATGGAATGTCAGCACTGCAGGCAGAGGATTAACTTCCTGTGCCATGGGGCTGGCCCCTTGATTTTGCTAACTTTTGGGCAAGGTGGAATGGAACCACTCCCTCATGGACACCCAGTGACAACTCTACAACATAATGCAGAAGTAGCACAGGAGGATGCTTGACACCTGTGTAGAACTGCAAGAACTTCTCTCAAGATGGCTGAGTGTGGGCTCTTCGAGAATGTCTATCATGTTCACTAGTCAGTGGTTAAAACAAATACCATTGGAGTTAAATATATGCAATATATATATATGCAACTGGTTCTGTTAACTCACCAGGCCACCAGGAAACCTGCCCTGTGGTGAGCCTCCCTTAGTTCACTGAGGAGGAAATTTCAGAGGCTTGTTAAGTGCTAGCAAGGGAGAGCTGGTGAGCATTATGCTCATGGAGCAGTGGGAACTGGCACTCTGGACAGAATAAATACATGGGTCTGTACACAGTTGGTTAAAATAAATATCCTGTTGATCATTAGTCAGGAAAGTGACTTCAGGGAGGCCCAGGGGGAAGGTCTGCCTTTCCAGGGTCAGGGAGGTTTATGGACCCTTATCAGCTTCAGCTGGTTGAGCTGAAACACAATAGTCAGCTGGTGTCTCTGAGGCAAGCTCCACTTTAAGTGCAGCATTGCCCGTTGTGATCTCTCCTCTTTATCTTTTCTGATCTGAAGGGGCCAGGGTGACCATCTTGGTTTTGGGTGTCAACTCACAGGATTCTGTTCTGTCCAAGTGGTTTCAGTCTCCTTTCAGTTGGTGTCCTCTGACTATACAACAACAAATAAGATCCTGTGGAAAAGAGATGGGCATTGTGCAGCAGGTTTAGCTGCCTCTCAGGATGCCCACATCCTATATCAGAGTGCAGTTCAGTTCTAGCAGCTCCACTTCTGATCCAGCTTCCTGCCAATGCATTCTGGGAGGCAGCAGATGATGGCTCAGATTCTTGGCTTCCTGCCACCCAAGTGGGAAAGCTGGATGGAGTTCCACACTCCTGGTTTCAGCCTGGTCCACTATGGTGGAATGAGAAGGCCATGCCAAGATGGCAGATGGCAAGCAACTGTCAGTTACTCAGGAATGGCCATGAAACCTACCTGGCAACGGAGCCTGCCTGGCAATGGGCTGTGATTGGATGGCTTTGGAAACCACATGGCAAACAAAGCCTGCCTGGCTTCGGAGCCTGCCTGGCAACAGGTTGTGATTGGATGGCTTCGGAGCCTGCCTGGCAACAGGCTGTGATTGGTTAGGGCATAGACTGCCCCTTGAACGGATTGGCTGCCTTGGCTATATAAGCTGTTGCACCAACTGAAATAAATGAGTCTGCGGGCTGCTCGCCTCTGGCTCGCTTTCACCCGGCTCCCGGGGTCTGTGTGGTGACTCCGCGCCTCTTGCCCCCACCATGCTCCTCCTCTTCAGGAAGGAATCCACAGCAACAGTCCACCCTTACCATTGCAGCCATTTTGGGGGAATGAATCAACAGATACAAGATCTTCCTCTCACTTTCCCTCCCTCCCCTTCCCCTGCATCTTTCAATCAATGGCTTCTAAGCATCATGTCATAATAGGTAGCATTTTTTCTTAATATATAAGTATTATAAATTAATAGCGTGTTAGATAAAACATAACAACTGCTCTGTTGGCCTACCAGGCTCTTTCCAGACTTCTGTAGCAGCCTTAGTTCCTGCTCCTCCCACAAATCTCTCTCCTATCACCATAATATTCCTCATGACTCTCCTATTGCTATGCTTCAGCTGGGCCCAGCCTTAGCTCCCACAGGTGTCTGGGGAGTGAACTAGTGGATGGATGATATTTCTCTCTCTTCTCCTTCCCTCCTCTCTCTAGCTATGCCTTTCAAGTAGACAAAAAGATACTTTTTAAGTGCTCTTGTATCTGTAAAGATAAAAATGAAAAAACAGGAATGTGGAAACCTAAGCAAGGGAGTTTCCAGGAGAGAGTGGCCAACAGTGTACAATACTACAGGACAGAAAGGTGTTCACAGCCAACTTTGACAACAGTGTTTGTGATCTCCGTGCAGTTTCAGGGGACTAAGGACCAGGCAACTACAACAGAGAGCAGATATAGGGATTGGAAGTGCTCAACTGTCTTTCGAAGAACCTTGGTTTCTTTGGCTATGGGATATGTTAAGCACTGCCAGGCCCAATCTCGTTTTTCCATTTCTATTCTAAGGCCAGAAATGTCATTCAGTGTCTAAGCTGGAAGGAACCTTGGAAGTCATTGATCAGGGTCAGTGTTGTGGCATAGTGGGTAAAGCCTGGACCACCACTGACACCACCATATGGGCACAGGTTCCAGTCCTGGCTGCTCCACTTCCAATCCAGCTCCCTGCTAATGCGCCTGGGAAAGCAGACAAAGATGGCACAAGTATTTGGGTCCCTGAACCCACATGGGAGACCCAGAGGAAGCTCGTGGCTCCTGGTTTCAGTCTGGCCCAGCCCTGGCCATTGCAACCATTTGAGGAATGAACCAGCAAATGAAAGATCTCTCAGTCTCTGTCTCTCCCTCTCTCTGTCTCTATCTCTCCTCTTTGTAACTGTGCCTTTCAAATAAATAAAATAAATCTTTAAAAAATATATATAAATTATTTTTAAAAATTGATCAACCTGTCCATTTTACAAATGAAGAGAGAATTTCTGAGAAGGGAAGTGACATTTTCATGGAGTTTGTCAGGTGTCATTTTAAAATCTGTATATTCTATAGCTGACATAAAAAGCCACATTTAACTCTTGAAAGATTAAAAGGGTAGAAAGATTTAAAGTTGTCAAGGCATGGTGTTGGGAATGAAGTTATCCAGATGATCATCATGAGCTTTCCTCTAATATCTTCGGCCTTCTGATTGTTCAGGCTACACTGGATAGAAAACGACAGTGCTAGGAAAGAGAAGATCTTTTTTTTTTTTTTTTTCAGTACCAATAAGTCTTGATTTATTCATTGTATTTCCCCAGGGAAAGGAGAAGGGATGGGGAGAGTCAGCATATGTGTTACAAAGCAATTAGAAAATGGGAAAGGAGGAACCCAGTACAGCAAAAATCAACCTTCAAATACACACTCCCCAGTGATGGGGTCACCAAACCCAAGGGGGCTTATTCTCCTGCAGTTCAGGAATTGGGGAGGGGGGTCAGCCAAAGAACAGATGCAAGCTTTCCTACCCTCCCTCCCTCCCACCCATAAATTCAAGATTTCACATAAAGCTTTGGTTTCTAGCAGTAAACATGGAGTTACATTCGTCCGTCTCCTATCAAACAATCTTATGGCCACTTTGACATAAGTTTCTTGCACCTGCATAAAAGTTCCTGAGTGACTTGGATGTACATTCATAGTCCCCTTCTTGATCTCCAAACCCCTTTTCTACACAGAAGGTGCCCAATAGCTTCTCTTCTTTCGGATAAATTGAGGTCTGACCCATCCAAAAGCATCAGTGTCTTAAGTCTTTGGCATGAGTCCCATCAGGAAATGGTCTTGACTCAGGAGGTTGGGAACAAGGGGCGGAGCTTCCGATTTTGTTCAGGATTTCTGCATGAATCCTTTAGATGTGTGGAGACACCCAGGATTCAATGTTTACGTGTGGGTGGGGGAATGGAGAAGAGGGTAGGTTAGGAGTCAAATTTTAAGGACAGAGATCCAGAATAGGATAGGGGAAGGGAACACCAAAGAGAGCTTAAGATCCCCGCTTCAAGAAGAGAGCCTCCTGTGTTTCAGATCCTTCTGCCTGGTGCAGAACCTTCTGTCAAAGATGCTTTGGCTATTTTTCTCTCAATACAAAAAGAAGTTTGTAAACAATAAAACCCCAAAAGAACATGGAGAAAGACCAACACATTATATTTACACAAACTAGGCCACCTAGCAATCACCAACTCAGAGACGCAGTGAAGTCCTACAAAGCCCAGACAATACAATAACTGAAGGGGGGCAGCATTTGGGGGAGACAGGAACCCAGGACCAGACACACGTCACCCAATGCGTTCTAATGCATTTGTCCCATTTCAGCACAGTGAGGTAGGTTGTGGTGATCTCTCAGCATGTACATGAAATCCCCTTCTCCTTTAGTTACCATGACACAGTCATCACTAAAGTCACAGGGCAGGACACTGGCTCCGGACACCACCACCGGGACCCTCACTTATGGGTCTCCCTGGAAGCCAAGAATTTGGGAAGGTTAAGGATTTTTTAGTCCTTGCTTCATGTTCACCCCTGGACAGCACAGGATGGGTACAGGGTATTGGTCTTCAACTCATCCTTACCAGCTCCCATTTTTCACACACGCATGTGTGCACACAAACACACACACCCTGTTGTGCATAGTGGGCCTCGCCTAAATCTGGTTGGTGAAGGATGGCTCTGTTAAGTGAAGCAAAAGACCTGTGTCCTAGGATCAGGCAACCTTGACCATGGCTTCCTCTCTGGTCCTTTCAGCTGGCATGGCCTGACTTCTCTGCATTTTCTTGTCCAGACTCATTTTCAATCTTCCGGGAGGAGGAGCTCAATCATGGGACAACCCCATTAACACTTCATCTCCCTGAAACATTTTCAAGGTGGAGGGGGTTTCAAGAGGACACTGTGGCAAAAAAGCCAGCTCCAGTTGGCAAAATGAGGTAGTTCAATAGGCTGTGCACTCCAAATAGTTGCTCTCCATGGTGATAAAAACAACAAAAAGCCTTCCTGCTGTGCAGACCTGGAGCTGCTGCGGACTTATCCCTGAGATTGCTCATGTACCTGAGAACACAGTGCAGGAATGAGGGCCTTTGATTAAAATATACAAAAATACAAACCCAGACTATTTATATTAAAAAAAAAAAAGTTCAAATGCACAAGATACATCGTTCGCACATAGTGCAGTTGGCATCCTGGAGAAAGTGGGACCCAAGGTGCAGTTATCCAAGGGAGCAAATAAATAAATCACATCGGCCCAGAATGGGGTCAGGAGTGAGCTCAGGAGCAGCAGGTCTGTGACTGTTCCCCAGCCACCCTTTTTGCCAATCGTCACAACCCACTGCTTAGGACAGTTCCCAGCACCCTGTCCCAGGATCGAGTTATGAGGAAACAAGATGTGGAAAACCCTGCCTTACTCCCAAGTCCCTCCCACAGGACGTAGTGGTTTGGGGTTGGGTCCAGGAATCTGGTCCCACAACCAGTCTTCTCACCCTGGCTAGGGAAGTATTATTCCATATCCTTCCTTCAAAGTAAAACTTCCCCCGTCCAGGAGACTTTGCAAAGCTAGAGATTTGGCACGCGGGGCCTCAGATAAAGCATGCAGACTACTGGGGAGCTCCCAGCACCTTCCGGCCGAGGCTGGGATCACTCCCTGACGCGGTCCCGCGACCCCCAAAAGAGAAGATCTTGACCAGACCTTATTCCATGCCAAGCACCACTTAACACCGCCATCTCATTCAATCCTCTCAATAATCCCCTGTATAGATGACAAAAGGTGGGCTTCCAAGGGCTAACTTACCTAGACTCAATATTTGACAAAAGCCTTTCAACACTGGGTAGCAGGCCTTATCCGTCCCCAGTCCGGCCGGCTACCGAGAAGAAGAGGCGCAAAGGCTGGGCAAGGTAGGTGAGACGGGTCATTTCTAAACGGGTATGCTTTCCACACTCTTCATCACTTCACTTGCAACGTAACCCACAGCCTCCCCTCACCACGCCACCGAACTACCAACACCACAACGTGCTCGACTCCTGAGGGACCGCCCCTCCGCCGCGTAACCTGGTCTCCCTCTCCTCCCTCCAGCACACCTGCAAACCGGCCTTTCCGAGAGCGGAAGGAAGAGATTGGCCTTTGAGGTAGTTTGGCTCTCCAGCTTTCCGTAGGCGTCACCGCCTCTGGCCCCGCCCCTAGCAACGCAGCCGCTTGTGTTAGCAACCGGCGGGCTAGCGGGCGTCGAGGTCCCCAGGTGGGCGCTGTGCAGGGGGCATCGCGGTGGCTGAGGCTGCCACCAAACCCGCGAGGCTTTTCTAGACTCTAGTGGCCGGCAGGCTGCTTTCTCTTCTTGGTGGTGGGGCCTCTTCGGGCCCCGCGGCCGCCCGCACAGCAGAAGCCCAGGAGGACCTCGCCCCGCATCCCGTAGCCGCCAGACATGTCTGCCCGCGAGGCCGCGGCGACGGCCGAGGCCCCGGAACCCGGCGGCAGGAAGAAGTCCAGCAGTGCCCGCCAAACGCCAGGGATGAGGGCGGCGACGGCGGACGCGGAGGCGCAGGTACGGGCGGGGGTCTGGGGGCCGGGAGGAGACGCGGCGCGCCGGCGGGACGGCGGTTCCCGGCGCGGGGGCGGATCCCGCCGGCGGCGGTCGCCGGGCGGTGTGTGTGGTGGGGTCGGAGCCCCCGGGGTTCCGCCGCTGTGGTCCGGAGAGCGTGGGCGCCGAGGAGCCGGGAGGCGCGCGCCAGTGCGAACTCGCTGTCCCTGCCGTCCAGGGCTGTCGCTGAGGCGTGGAGAGCGGAACTCCGGCTCGCGCTGGCTTCGCGGTCCTCGGAGAGACGGCGCCCGGGGACCCTCCGGGCCCAGGCGTTTAGAGACCGCAGGCCCTTAGTTTCATTCACACTGGGGCTCTCCCGGGGGAGGGGGCGCGGCGGTGCCCCCGGATCCAGGCATCCTGTGGAGGAATCCTGCCCGGCCTCGCGCTGACCGAGAGGGGCCGCCCCGGGGATCCGGGCTGCGTCAGCGGCGCCGGGCGCCCGAGCCCTGGGGAGCTCCCCGCGAGGGGCCGGCTGCCCGCACGGGGACTTCCCGTGCTGCGGGGAGTGGGCCGAGCTCCCCCGCGGGGCCCCGACGTCCGCGCGGTGACGCGGGGCGGCCGCGCTTTGGGGGCGCGGGGGCCCCAGCGGTGCAGGTGGCGGTGTTCCACGCCGGAGACCGCTGCTCTCCCCCGGCTGCAGGGACGCCCGACTGTGCCGCTCCGCTCCCAGGCACTGGAGAGGTAGGTGGCTGAGCTGGGGAAACTGTATGGTTCTTCATTTTCATGTGTTGGCGTAAGAGAAAATCTACAGATGACGAAACCGAGACAGAAAAGGCAAGCAGACGACCAGGGCCAGCGTTGTGGTCCCGTGGGTTAAGCGGGTGCTGCTTGGGATGTCCAGACCCCCTGTCCAAGTGTGGGTGGGAGTCCCGGCTGCTCCGCCTCGGAGCCGGCTCCCTGTTCACGTACCTCGGAAGCAGAAGATGATGGGTCGAGTACTTGAGTCCCCGCCACCTGTATGGGAGGCCTGGATGGAGGTCGGGGCTCCTGGCTTCCACCTGGCCCAGCTGCTGCAGGCATCCGGGCAGTGCGCCAGCGGATGGAAATCTCAGAATCTCCCCATCCATCGTTCAGCCTTTCAGCCAAGTAGCTTCATCTTTAAAAAGTGGAGATCACCAAAATTCTGGTACTATTTTGTTGTTTTGACACCTGGAAAGTATAACAGGTAATTTTTAGATATTTTTTTAAAAATTTCTCATGTTTATTTTATATTATTTTTATCTGCTTGAAAGGTTGAATGGCAGAGACAGAGACTGAGATGTGGGGAAAGGAGAGAGATCTTTCATCTGCTGGTTCACCCACCTGATGTCTTCACCAGGGTCAGTCCAGGCCAAAGCCAGGAGCCAGGAACTCCACCCAGGTCTCCCATGTGGATGACAGGGGCCCAAGCACTTGGGCTGTTGTCCGCTGCTTACCCAAGCGTGTTAGCAGGGAGCTGGATCAGAAGCAGAGCAGCCAGGACTCCAGTGGGCACTCTGGTAGGGGATGCTGGCATTTCAAGAGGCGACTTAATCTGCTGCACTGCTATGCTGGCCCAGTAAGCCATGTTAAAAAGGTTTTCTAATCATTACACTTAGGAACTGTTATACAAATTTTTAGAAAATCGGAAGATAGAGTATTTAGAATGAATGAATACCTTTCTGTGAAAATCACAACATGAAACAAAAGATAAAATCCAAAATTCCACATTCCTTAACTATTGTTTCCTTATCGACTACTAGCTTCAATTCATAATCCAGATTTCTGTTTTCCACAATTCCATCTACAGCCACTCCAAAGTTAGTTAAGTAAGAAAAATCCAATATCGTGCAAATGTAATTTGTGGTTTTGTCTCCTACACAGTTATTTCCATGAAAAACACAAATATCAATACTAGTTAAAGAAGAAGTGAAATATTCATTAAAAGCATGCAAAGTAACTTGCACATTTTATCCATTGCCTTAGGTAACAACGGTCAAGCCTATTTCTTCAAATATAGAAGCTTGGTGTAGGGTCACTGAAACAGTTAAGTTTTAGGTCTGTAATAAGGAAGCTGATACAAAGCTGTCAAAGACATAGGCAGCCAAAGTGTCATTCCTAAATTCTTGAATCTTCACTGCCACTTAGAAACATCTTTGCTGAGGTAAGGAAAACAGATGGGTATCTGGATGACAGCAAGTGTTGTTTCAGCGCGATCCAGTCTCACTCTCACATCCTGGAAGCCACTGGAAATACTAAGAATTCCAGAGGCGTCCTGAGCTTCTAGGCCCAAATGATTTTAGAAGCTCCAGCTCCCTGGGTGACACTTCCCATCTACTTGGATCCTCATGACTGGGTATCGCCCTAGGTCTGAGTCACACATTCTGTTACCTACTGTCGCTTATTTTACATTGGTCACTGTTTCATTTGTCTAAGTTTTTGTCTCTCCCACCAGAATATGTGTTCCTTAAGAGTAGGAAATACAAAGGAGTCTTCAAAAATTCATGAAAAATCCAAATTATGAAAATAATTGCACGGATTTCAAAATAACTTCACCAAAATCAACTTAGCTTTTAGTTTCACTGGCCCTGAACTTGTCGAAGCCGCCTTAGATATCTTGGTCGTTCTGTGTCCTTCCCAGAACTTCTCCATTCTAAGCTCAGGGTATAAAGTTAAGTCCTAGCTAAGAAAGGCTTCCATGCTCCAGGCCTTTTGACCCTTGGCTTCTCTTCAACGAGGCCAAGTGTCCCAGCCTCAGGGCCTTTGCACTTGCTCTGCCCACTGTTTGGAAGTCTTCTCTTTGGTACCCTTACCTCTCTGAGAGTCCTTCGCTGGCCACTGGGTGTAAAATCGTACTCCCAGCTCCCCAGCACTTCCCACCCCCTTCATTTTCTGCAGTGTTATCATCTTGTCCTGTGCTATACAACTTATTCACCTGTCTCCCCCAAAGCATGCCAGTTTCTTATAGAAGCAGATTGTGAACATTTTAATCATGCCTGTGTCTTTTGCCATTAGAACTGCCAAACACAGTATGGGCACTCAATAAATATTTGTAGAATAAATATGTATTTGTGATTAGTTGATCTTTTTTACTCAGAATCTTCAATTACTGCTTAAGTCTATGATTCAGAAGCCTGTCACAGATGTAAGTCACCCCCAGCACAAGCCGCTTCCTCCAGCATTGCCTGTGTCTTTTGTATGACCCTCAAGCTGTGAAGTCACCCTTACCTTCCCTCTTTTCCCGCTGTGTCCCATCAGTCATTCAGTCCGGCTGATTCTGCTTCTTTGATGATTCAGCTCCATTCGCTGTTGTCTATTCTAGTTGCCAAAACCCTAGTAAAAACCCAGAGTTACCAACTAGACTCCCTCCCGCAGTCTGATCCTCTCTAATTCAGTCTCCACCAAGCCAACAAAATGATAGTTTTATCATCACGTTCTTCTGGCTGAATTTAGCGGAGATAAATGAAGACCACACAAATGGGAACACAGACCATCAGCTGCCATCACTTGCTGTAGGCAGAGCCTGGGGAGGCAGGGAGCTTTACCGTGGATGAAGAGGGACGAGGAAGGCTTCTGACCTACCCTGGAGGTTGTCACCCTGGAGAGCAGCAGGGCATCCTCTGTGGTTGACTTGGGAAGCATAATCATCACGTGTTTCATGTCCCTCTTTCTGCCAATATTTCTTCTTCTTCTTTTTTTTAAAGATTTATTTATTCGTTTGAAAGGCAGAGTTACAGAGAGGCAGAAGCACAGAGAGAGGTCTTCCATCCACTAGTTCACTCCCCAAATGGCTACAACTTTGGGAGTTGGGCCAATCCAAAGCCAGGAACCAGGAGCCTCTTCCAGGTCTCCCATGCGAGTGCAGTGGCCCAAGGATTTGGGCCATCTTCTGCTTTCCCAGGTCATAGCAGAAAGCTGGATTGGAAGTGGAGCATGGGGCTGGCACTGTGGCACAGTGGGTTAAATCCCCAGCCTGCAGCACCAGCATCCCATTTGGGTGCCCATTCGAGTACCAGTTGCTCCACTTCTGATCCAGCTCCCTGCTAATGCACCTGGGAAAGCAGCAGAGGATGGCTCAAGTCCTTGGGCCTCTGTTCCCGTGGTGGAGACCTGGAAGAACCTCCTGGCTGGCTCTTGGCTTCAGATCTGCTCAGCCTCAGCTATTGCAGCCATTTGGGGGGTGAACCAGCAGATGCAAGATCTTTCTCTCTCTGTGTCTACCTGTCTATGTAACTCTGTCTTTTGAATGAATATAAATGAATCTTTAAAAAAATTAAAAAAAAAAAAGGAAGTGGAGAAGTCCTGACTTGAACCAGCATCCATATGGGTGGGATGTTGGCATTGCAGGCGGTGGCCTTTACCCACTATGCCACAGCGCTGGCCCCAGTTATTTTAAAATAAGAGTTAATGTGAAAAAAAAACAAAGAGTTAATGTGAAATAGCTTAATTCATGCAATGGGAACAAGTGATATTAACATAATACTTAAATTGAAAAGAAAATACTACTCAATAAAGAATTAATCTTTGAAATAAATATAACCAAAGCAGCATTTACAACTGGAGACTTCTGTATCTCCATAAGTCACTCATTTGGAAAGTAGCATTTCTTGTTTCGTTCCTTACCTGATAGCTTTATCATCAAATGGCCTCTTCTTGGTGGCATTTTCTAAGCATTTGTTGAGCAACTAACAATTCTGTGTGCCAGGCACAGTGTTGGGTGCTGGGGGTGCCAAAGAACAACGTTTTAGTCCTTATGCAGACTTGAGAGCATGGAGTGGTTGGGGGGAAAACATGGAAGCCCTTTCAGAACAAGGTGACAGGGTTGTAGTTACAGCAGATACACATACACGTGGGGTGCTGTAGAGACACGGAGGAGAGACCATTTTTCTAGCCTTTTTTTTATCATTCGGGGAAGTGACACCTGGACTTCATCTTGAAGGACCTGTGGGAATGAACCAAGGAGGCGAATATGATTACAACAATATAAGGGACAACAGAGGAGCGGGGATATGGTATTAGTGATGAGTCATCGCATGAGCTAGACAGGTCATGTTCAGATTAGAGTTTTATTATTTTGACCATAAAGGATGGTGTTGAAGGGTACAAGAGTGGATGCCAGGAGAGCAGCAGGAAACCTTAGCAACTGAGTGAGAGCGGATGACTGCCTAAATCAGGAAGAGGAGTAGTCTCAAGAAATATGTGAAATGAAAAGTGAGATGTAAAATCTTAAAGGTTCCTGTTTCCAATGCAGTGGGTAGAGGAATGCTAGTACCAGAAGAGAGAGGGAGTACCTAATTAAAGAAGAGGGTCTCCTACCCATAGTTTAGAAGCTGGTCTTACTATGTATCTCCTTATGCAAACTTAACATAATGTATGCACGTATCAGATACTTTTATTTTTTAAAGCACAAATGCTGTTATTTCACATGCTCATGGGCTTTTCAGAGCTAATGAAATTTTAAGCATTACAGTTATGACACCAGAATTCAGAAGGATTTATGTTTTTTTTTCCAAAATTATTTGCTCCTGTAAGATCTCATCTGCTTTTCACTTTTCCTACTGTCTAATGGTCATAAGATTATTCTCAAGTTACAGAGGGAAAATACCCTCTAAAAGTAGTATGTTTGATGTACTTTCTTGATTCCCATGATGTAGAATACTAGGAGTTGTGTGTTTTCTAGGGTGTTTTCAAACCTATGGACCTTAATCGTGTCATCAGACTCCTTGAAGGAACCGATAACGTGAGTAAGCTACATCACTTATGAACTTTTATTTCCCTGAATGGTAACATGTATTCCACCAACTGTAAATCTTTTAACTCCTTTTGTTGAAAACATTTCAAACAGTATGTATCTTACATGCAAGGACTGTTTAAATTTAGGATAAATATACAAGGGATCTGTAAAAAGTTCATGGGAATATATATATTTTGCCACATAGGGAGGCATGGAGAAGGTAATATAAACAGATTGAATCTTAAGAGTAGAGAAGTGGTCATCTAGTATTTGTTAATTGCTTGTTATGAAGTGTGGTTGGAGGGGGAAAAAAGGGGGGAAAAGCGTAGATAATGCCACAGCTTTTTATAAATGTTTTATGAAGATTTAAAGGATAGAGAGACTCAGTCATGAAAACACATCACTGAGGGACCAGTGCTGTGGTGCAGTGGGTTAATGCTGTGGCCTTAAGTGCTGGCATCTCATATGGGCACCGGTTCGAGACCCGGCTGCTCCACTTCCTGTCCAGCTCTCTGCTATGGCCCAGGATAGCAGTAGAGGATGGCCCAAGTCCTTGGGCCCCTACCCCCATGTGGGAGACCCGGAAGAAGCTCCTGGCTCCTGGCTTTGGATCGGCGCAGCTCCGGCTGTTGAGGCCATCTGGAGAGTGAACCATCAGATGGAAGACCTCTCTCTCTCTGCCTCTCTTCTCTCTGTGTAACTCTTTCAAATAAATAAATAAATCTTAAAAAAAGAAAAAAAGAAAACATCACTGTGCAGGAATTTGGGTTGGTTGGCTTTTTTGATTGACTAAGGATACTTGGTTTATATAGTACACTGAACTTTTAAACTGTTTAAAATGTTATTTGAAACAGAAAGAGAGAGCAAGATCTGCCATCCATTGGTTCACTCTCCAGATAGCTGCAATGTCCAGGGCTGGGCCAGTCCGGAACCAGGAGCCAGGAACTTCCTCCCTGTCTCCCATGTGGGTGCCCAAACACTTGGGCCATCTTCCACTGCTTCCCCAGGCCCCCAACAGGGAGCTGGATCAGAAGTAGAGCAGCCAGAGCATGAATTGGTACACATATGGGATGCCAACATTGCAGGTGTCAGCTTTATGCACTATACCACAATGCCAGCCCTGAACTTCATGTTTTAAAAGTTAAAAAAAAAAAAAAAAAAGTGGTTTCTGGAGTCATATTGCCAAATTTGACTCCTAATACCATCATTAAAAAAAAAAAAAGATTTATTATTTTATTTGAAAGGGTTACACAGAGACAGAAGGAGAGGCAGAGAGAGAGAGAGAATGGTCTTCCATCGGTTGGTTCACTCTCCAATTGGCCACAATGGCCAGAGCTGCACCTATCCAAAGCCAGGAACTAGGAGCTTCTTCCGGGTCTCCCAAATGGGTGCAGGGGCCCAAGGATCTGGGCCATCTTCTGCTGTTTTCCCAAGCCATAGCAGAGAGCTTGATGGGAAGTGGAGCAGCTGGGACTCAAAGCAGCGCCCATATGGGATGCCGGCACTGCAGGCAGCGGCTTTACCCGGTACACCACAGTACTGGTCCCCACCAACACTTTTTAGTTATGTGTTTTTGCACAAGTTATCAACAGTGATTCAGCTTATGTTTCCTGTTCTGGAAAAGAATAATAATAATAATATTTTCCTAATAAAGTCGTTTTGAAGATGAATGAAGTAATATGTACGTAGTTAGTGCTTATCTGGTGCATTGCATAGAAAAAATTCTCATACTTTTGCATGTATTGTTAATATTATTTCTGGAAGTAATTACTGCTTTTATGTTAGCCTAGTTTTAATTCTCAATTGCCCAATCAAATTTAAATGGCAGTTTATTTTTGCTTTTACTGTTTCAGGAAACATTTATAATGCTTCTGGTATAGTAATTTAAGAACTACTTGATAATTGTAGGGGGCCTCCTTTATTGTTAATTGTTATTGTAATGTTAGATATATCAACAGATTTAATAACACAGAATGGCTAAAATAGATCATTTGTTTTAGGATGATTTAGAAGAAAAACAACTTAAATCTGTCAAGAAAGTGATGCAGTATTACCAGAATGGACTTGTATCCTTCGCATGTATATATGTGTATTCATTTTGGTTGTTCTGAAACTGGAGAAATTCTACTAGAAAATTGATAGCTTCCTATTGCTGCTGCAACCAGTTACACAAATTTAGTGACTTACAACAATGTAAGCCAGTATATTACAGTTCTAGAGATCAGAAGTGTGAACTTCCTCTCACTGAGCTACAGTCAGGGTACCGGCAGGGCTGGTTCCTTGTGCAGACTCCAGGGGAGAATCCTTTCTCTTGCCTGCCTCACTGTCCAGAGGCTTCCTGCCTGCATCCGTTGGCTCATCACCTTCCTCACAGCTGGCATCACTCTCAGCTTGGCTTATGACATCACACTTCCTTCTCTTTCTCAGCCCCCCCCCCCTTCCTGTATAAGGATCCCTGTGACTGCATTGTGCCTACCTGCATAATCCTGAAATCCATAACCACATCTGAAAAGTATCTCCGTCATGTGAGGTGGCATGTACGTGAATTCCCTAGCTTAGGACGTGGACGTCTTTGAGGTGGCCATTATTGTGTCTACAGTAAAAAATACTGTAACCTTTTGTATTTTTTTTTTTTTGACAGGCAGAGTGGACAGTGAGAGAGAGAGAGAGAAAGAGAGAAAGGTCTTCCTTTGCCGTTGGTTCACCCTCCTATGGCTGCCACGGCTGGCGCGCTGCGGCCGGCACACCGCGCTGATCCGGTGGAAGGAGCCAGGTACTTATCCTGGTCTCCCATGGGGTGCAGGGCCCAAGGACTTGGGCCATCCTCCACTGCACTCTCTGCCAAAGCAGAGAGCTGGCCTGGAAGAGGGGCAACCGGGACAGAATCCGGCACCCCAACCGGGACTAGAACCCGGTGTGCCGGCGCTGCAAGGTGGAGGATTAGCCTAGTGAGCCACGGCGCCGGCCCCTTTTGTATTTTTTTACAGAATTTTATTTTCTATCAGAGAATATAAATAAAATGGAAGAAACCGTGTAGCACGATTAACTCTTGGATAATGTCACTTTCTACAGATTTAGGAAGACAGTGGGTGTAGTTAGTAGGACCGAGCCTAAGTCGTGATTCTACCACTTTGTGTGAGCACTTGCACCTTTGATAAGCTTCTTCACTTCTCCTTCCTGCTAAGATAGGATATAATCACACTTCATGAGGTTGGTAAGATCAGAAGAGGCAATGTATGTGCAAGTACTGGATAATCTGCATAACATGGTGTGAATGCAGTAGCCCCGCAGAATCTGCCACCCTGTCAGAATATGTGGCTCAAAACCTCAAAACTATCTGTGCTGAAGAACCATTTTTTTGTTTTGTTCTTTAAAAAAAAAAAAAAAAAAAAAAAACCTGTGTAATTGGGAAACAGAATTAAAGTGGATCTGGTGTTGTGTTGCAGTGGGTAAATCTGCTGCCAACAATGCCGGCATCCTGTATGGGTAGCGGTTCTTATCCCGGCTGCTCTACTCTCAATCCAGCTCCCTGCTAACACACCTGGGAAACCAGTGGAAGAAATCCTTGGGTCCTTGCACCCAAGAGATTGGGATGGAGTTCCAGGCTCCTAGCTTTGGCCTGGCCCAGCTACAGCTGTTAAAAGCCATTTGCAGGGGCCGGCGCTGTGGCATGGTGATTAGGGCTGCTGCCTGCAGTGCCGGTGTCCTGTTTGGGCGCCAGTTCAAGTCCCATCTGCTCCACTTCTGATCTGCTATCTGTTGTGACCTGGGAAAGCAGTAGAGGATGGCCCAGGTCCTTGGGCCCCTGTGCCCATGTTAGGGACCCAGAGGAGGCTCCTGGCTCCTGGCTACAGATTGATGCAGCTCCGGCCGTTGTGGCCATCTGGAGAGTGAACCAGCAGATGGAAGACCTCTCTCTCTCTCTCTCTCTCTCTCTCTCTCTCTCTCTCTCTCTCTCTTTCTGCCTCTCCTCTGTCTGTGTTGTACTCTTTCAAGTAAATAAATAAATCTTTTTTTAAAAAAAGAATAGAAGTGCCACAAAAATATCAGATTATTATAAAGTTTTTAAATGCCCACTCTGACTTTCTTACCACAGGCTAGTAAGTACAGTTCCAGAATGGGCAGTGTCTTGTATACCACACTTGGAGCAGAACTGATGTAAACCATCTCTGACATGTCTAAAGACTGCGGCCTCTGGCATTAACTTGTTCCAGTTCAAAGCACCGCAAGGCTTCCCGTCAGGAAAATGTGCCTCCTACGTTCATCTAAATCTTTTCTGTTATTTTCAAGCTGGTTTTCTATGGCTCTGTTGGACCAGTGAGGGCTTGTGGATATTAAGCACTATTTACTGGTAGCCAGGGAGGTGATTTCCTGTTGATTTCTTCAGGTGAAACAGCTGGTGGCAGATGGCTCTATTTCTAAATGCCTGTAGCAGGCTGTCTTTAGGAAGTTGTAAAACTTGTCAAAGATAAGTTAGACCACTGTCTGATCACTTCTCTAGGAAGTTAACAGATGTAAGTCCTCATATACCCAGCTCTTCCAGCTTTTCCTAAGAAGCTCCTAGAAGGAGGCCAGAAGTAGCAGGATTCAGCCAAGACGTTTAAGTCACAACTACCATGATTTCTTAGTTGTAAAACAAAATCAACAAATTTTATTTCTGCAACAGAAGGGTTATTTAAAAGGGTAAAATAAAAGGTACTTTTACCTGAAGGTCTAGAGAGGTTACAGTTTGCTTTCATATTAGTTTTAAATTTTTTATTTGTTTATTTGAGAAGCAGAAAGAGTGAGAAAGACAATGCCTCCATTCACTGGTTGAGTCTCAGAGGCATGGCCTGATCTGCACTGGGCCAAAGCCAGGAGCAGGGATTCAATCCAGGTCTCCCACTTGTTGGCAAGGACCCAACTACTCAAGCTGTCACTGCTGCCTCCCATGGTGTGCATGAGCGTGAAGCTGGACTCAGGAACTAGGGCTGGGTATCGAGCTCATACACATGCTCTTGTGTTAACTGCTGGGCTAAGTGCCCACCTACATGCTAGTTTTAAATGAAATGAAGTCCCAACCAATTTAAACCTTAAATACAAGAAAATGTGTCTGAGTTAAACTTGAATAAATAATGTGGTAATATAAGATAAGCCTTGAGGTAGGTATTTATGTGTGGGAGGTTGAAGAGAAAGGATATAATTGAATCTAATCACTAAGGTGACTTTGTGCAGTGTGGTGTTGTTCATGGCCAACAGTAGATCACTGAACCACTGAGTGTGTGGTGTTGTAGTTGGTAATCTAGTCCTACACTGGGGTGAGAAGAAGAAATTGAGTGAGATTACTGAGTCAAAATAATACTTCTAAAATGGTTCTAAATTTTCTTTAGACTTGAAAATAAAAATAATTGTAATAATATCTGCCACATTGAACAAAATAAGTGGGATTCTATAGATTTTCTTGGCAGATGGGCTATAAGGACTATTTTAATAAATATATTAATCTTACTGTTTATTTCTTAACCAATGATACTAAAGCCCTTAAGGGATTTGGCACAGATATTTAAAATTCTTAATCTGTGTGCAGGAAAAATTGAACACCATCCCCGTTTCATAGAATCTACATATGATATCCTACAACTGTGTGGGTAAGTTGACTTTCTTTGATCTTGTATTAGAATGTGGTATTTTATTATTATGTATCGCAGAAGGTTTATGCATTATGGGGCAGCAGAGTGACATAGACTCAGGAAGCCTCAGCTGATCCTTGGAGGCCAGCGGTTTGTTTCAGAGGTTGTCAGTTTTACAGTAGCCTGTGATCATTAGCCACAAAAGATTAGATGGTAAGCATACTAAAATATTTTCTTGTAGTTAGTTACTGTCAAGTGATTGGTAAGTATTAAGTTAAATAAAAGAATTTTAGTATTTTTAAAAATTCACTAAATAAATTTCTAGATAATACGTGTTGTTTCAGTCTATTTTTTTTCTGTCTTTAGAAAATTTGGCTCTCAAGGATAATAGTAAGCTCTGTGTCAAGTTTTATTTGATTTTATAAATTTGAATGAAGAATAAATTATCAATTATGTTTGGCTTACACTTTTTAATGCAAATTAGAAGTCACAATGATAAAAATACTACATCCCATTCTCCCTACTTTTTTGTTTCTACAACCAATTCTGGAAACTACGATACATTATGCTACTTTGCTGCCACACAGTGGCTAACCTGGATATGTATTGAAACCGCCATTGTAAATAAACCTGTCTGACAATTTTATCTTCTAAGTGTTTCTACCAACTTAACGTCTTCAATAACATTGTTTGTTTTTTGGGATTTAGCAGCAATAATATTTAAAATTTTATAGCCACTAAAATTTACTATTTTTGATAATCTGAATAAAATAATCAAGAATAATTTGTTGAATGCTTGCATCATGCCCTACTTTTCATAGGAGCCATGAAAAATAAATGACTGCTCTCCTGCTTTCAAGGAATGAATTGAAAATTATTATTATGATGACATGAGATTTTATTATGTACAACACTTTCAAATTTCAGGGTTGTGCAAGTTCTAAGGAAACACAATCCTTACTTTCAACACCAGTGCTCCTACGTGGCTCTGCAGTTTTTCTACTTTCCTGAGTTCTACTTCTGTCCTGCATTTCTCCACACCTTATCCTTATTCGATTCTTTTAAAGACATTTTTAGAAGATAGAAACATTGAGAATAAAAAAGTAAAATCAAACCTGTTGGTTTTGTTTTCTGAGCAGCATGTTTTCCTTAGTGCATCAGAAGTATAATGCCTACTCTTACTTAGCCTTTTTAGTTAAAAACTCTTCTGATGCTGCTTCTTGTAGGTTCTCTCCTGTGGTAGGAAAGGAAAACATTTGAAGATGAAAAGTACTAGTTTCAAAATTCTTCACTTTAGAGATAAGAATAGTCAGATAAAGTAATATATTATTTGCTATTTTACTCTAAAAACACTAGAAATGAACCTCTGTGGCATTTATAAATTTGTCCTTCTCAGAGCTTGTCCTCTGAATATTCATCTCTAAATTCAGCTTGACCTGTGTATTCTACATTCACCTTGTGATAGTTCTCAGGACCATTTTCCAACTTCGTTATTTTTTCCTTGAAAGACATAAATTAAAGTTCTAGGGACCTGCATTGTGGCACAGAGGATTAAGCCTCCACTTGTGATGCCTGCATCCCATATTGGAGTGCCAGTTCTAGTCCTAATTGCTCCACTTCCAATCCAGCTCCGTGCTGATGTGCCTGGAAAACAGTGAATGATGGCCCAAGTACTTGGGCTCTTGCAATCTATGTGGGAGACTAGGACAGAGTTCCTGGCTCCTGGCTTTGGCCTAGACTGGCCCTGGCTATTGCAGCCATTTGGGGTGGGAACCAGCGGATGGAAGGTCTCTCTCTCTGCCTTTCAAATAAGTAATTTTTTTAAATCAAAAGAGTTACTATCTATGGGGCATTCACAATGTGTGTGCTAAGCACCTTGCTAAATGCTCTTAGAAATACTTAAAACTTTAATTTATTTTTTTGTTTTGTTTTGTTTTAAAACTTTTATTTCAAGAGTGAGAGACCTCCCATCTGCTGGTTCAGCCCAGAAATGCCCATAATGGCTGGAGGGCCAAAGCCTGGAGACAGGAGTTAATCTTGGACTCCCGGGTGGGTGGCAGCATTAACAGAAAGCTGGAACAGAGAAGTAAGCGGGGACTTGAACCCAGGCACTCAAGAGATGACTTAACCATTGCCCCAAAGGCCCATACAAGTGACTTCTACAGTTTAGATATTTACTCAGTTTACACATTCAGCCGACTGCTCTTCCACTGACTGACCCCAGTCCTCTGGCCTCCAGTGGGGCTGGAACAGACCTTATGGCTCTAAAGTTCCCTTCACCGGGCCCCTTAGCTTGTGGCCTGTGCCCGCTCTGGCTGCAAGTCAGCTCCATTTAAAGGTCAATTCACTCAATTAAGAGAATTCCAGGGGTGAATGGCTGGGTTTGATTCCCACCTCCTTCTCCCACCACCCGAGTCAGGCCCAGGCCTCCATGTTCTACAACAGAATCACTGGGAGGGACAAGGCTGGAGTTCCCCGTGTGGGCTTGGGGCTAGGTTTGATGGCAACTTTCCAAACTGGGACACTAATGTCCAAAACAGCATTAGTGAGCCACCCTCCCAGGACCCTGGGAAATACTCTAAGGTTACTGACCACCCTGCCCAATCCAAACCAGACTTTGGTATTGCTCTGTGAGCTCTGGTGCGAGCCCACACAGCCACTCCACCCATCACAGACAGGAGTCCCCCTCTCTCAGCTCTCACCCCAGAATATGCTGACGGCCTGAGAGCTCCGCGGACAAGAGGCTGCGAGGAGGGGGAGGGGGAGGGGGAGGGGGACGTGGTCAGACAGTCCCAGGGAGCCTTCCTCAGCAGTGCAAACTTTAATTCTTACAATAATTCTAGGCGGTAGGCATGTCTAAAAATCCATTGATAATGAAACCAAGATGTGGAAAAGGCAAGCAGTTTCCCTAACTATTAGATGACCGGGGCCAGCATGTGGCCCTTGGGTTAAGCTGCTGCTTGGATTCCCAGACCCCTTACCAAAGTGTGGGTGGGAATCCCAGCTACTCCACTTATGAACCAGCTCAGAGAAATAAATCTCTTTCAAATAAATAAATATTTTTAAAAATTCTATATATAGGATATATTGTATTTTACATAGCACAGGAGACTCAAATTTTGAATTCACAAAATGCCAAAACAGTTTATATTTTGTTTTAAAAAAATAACTTTATCTCTCCTTTGAAGTTCAGACTAATGACCCAGGTTATGTGCCTTATCTTTTATGATAGTTAGATAAGTTATTTTCAGATAACTATGAATTTGACAGCTGTGATATGCAATTGTAGTATAAGTGATACTGAACTTGAATTCCTTAGTGTCTCCCAAAGCATCCTGTTCTTTGTAGACAGTCCCTAATCCAGTTAACAAAGAAAAGGGCACTGACCTTTAAGAACAAACAGACACCAATCTATTAACTAGAGTTTGAAAAACTTTAGAGAAAACCCTTGCACGGTTTTTAAGTTATAGGTGAACTTGGATCTGTCTTTGTATCAGACTGTTATCTTCCTAACTTTTGATGAATTATGCTGTAATTCATTATTGCTTTGCCCTCAATGAGAAAGAGAATTCCTAAGTCATTTATTCATGAGATGTGATACAGCTTTCTTAACCCATGCTTTTTACATGTATTTCTTTTCACTTTTATAAAACAGTTTTTCTTCTGGTCAGTTAGAAATACTTTTTTTATTTATAGCTATCAGTTCCCCCAGGGCTAAAGAACAGGATATTATTCTCATTTTATTCTTTAGAAAGAAACTGTTCCCTTCCCTTCTTTACAAAAGATGCTTCCATTAAAAAAAATTGTCTTACATTCTTCATTCTTATTGAAGCCTGCCATTTTTGAAAAAGAAAACGTCGGATGAAGTAACTTATGCTGAAGATACTGCCAATTCAATTGCACTTCTCGGTACGTTAAGGCTTCCTTACGGGAGGGAGTTTAACAAGTACCAGTGCCTGCTGTTTCAGTAAGTCCACTAAGCTTCACAGAAAGTTGCTGCCCAGGTCTCGGCTCGCTCTTTCTTTTCCGGCTGGGAATTAATCCTAGTGTGCTTGGTGATAATGCTGCACTTGTTTTCTGCGTAGGTGTTTCTTGATAACAAGGTTCTATGTTCCTAAATTGCAAAGACTGGCAGATAATTCTTCATGCTTAATTGACTTGGTGTTGTTTAGTTTGATGAAATATTTAACATTTGTTTTCAGTCAGAAAGCATATGTTCCCCTCCTCCAGCAGCAACAAAAAGTTTTCAGCTTACAACTTTAATACTTAATTTCTAGAATCATTGAGGACCTCATTGTTCATTAAATTATCTAAAATTTTAAATAAAAATCATAAAATGGTGGTGCATGAAGAACTTTGGCAAAGTACACATAAAGATGCAGGTACCTGTAGTTTGTACACAGAAGTCTGAAAAAAAAGCACAAAAAAGTAGGAATTCATGCCTGAGTGATTGCTTGACTTTCTGGAGAAAGAAAATAATAGTTTCCTAGGAAAAGAGATCAGTGAAACCTGAGCCCTTTGAGTAAGCCCCTGAGACATGACAGCATGTTCCCAAACGAATCCTGCATCATGTCGGTTGATTTATGTCTTTATTTGTAAAAGGGAAATAAAAAATACATGACTGACCCAATGATTAAAAAAAAAAAAAAAAAAAGAGAAAAGCTGTTTGCTAGTTATGATCTCAGCATTCTACTTTGCACAGATGTTATTCAATGAGTAAAAAGCATTTTTATTTTTAGCAATTTTATTTTTAATACTTTATTTTACATTTTTATTGTAACATTTTATTTTTAACATTTCCATTGGTAAATCTAAATAAGTTTCATAGTCTTCAACTTTAGTTGTTTTAGAAGAACTACCTAGAGCTCACCTACTTTCTGGCCTAGAATAAGAGAAAGTGTCATGGAGATTTGTATAAACACAAGGAATTAGAGAAGGAAACAAATTTTTTTAAGATTGATTTATTGGGGCCTGGGTTGTGGCACAGCAGGTAAAACCACCTTCTGGAGTGCAAGCATCCCATATAGGCTCTGGCTCAAGTTCCGGCTGTTCCACTTCCAATCCAGCTCTCTGCTAATGAGCCTGGGAGAGCAGTGGAGGATGGCCCAAGTGCTTGGGCCCCTGCATCCACGTGGGAGATCTAAAAGAATCTCCTGGCTTCAGCCTGACCCAGTCCTGGCTGTTGCGGCCATTTGGGGAATGAACCAGAGAATGGAAGATCTCTCTGTGTCTCTCCTTCTCTTTGTGTATAGCTCTGCCTTTCAAATAAAATAAATCTTTTTTTTAAAAAAATGAGGGCCTTTGCTTTGGCATAGCCGGTAAAGCTGTTGCAAAGTGGGCAAATCCCAAATGGGTGCCGGTTCAAGTCCCAGCTGTTCCACCTCCGATCCAGCTCTCTGCTATGGCCTGGGAAAACAGTAGAAGATGGCCCAAGTCCTTGGGCCCCTGCACTCATGTGGGAGACCCGGAAGAAGCTCCTGGCTCCTGGCTTCGGATCAGCACAGCTCCAGCCGTTGCAGCCATCTGAGGAGGGAACCTGAGGATGGAAGACCTCTCTCTGTCTCTCTCGCTGCCTCTGCCTCTGCCTCTCTGTAACTCTGTCTTTCAAATAAATAAATAAATTTTTTAAAAATGAAAAAGTCTAAAAATATTCATATCTTTAAAAAATAGGATGCTGGAGTTGCAGTCTGCGGCTTTTCCTGCTACACCACAGCACAGCCCCTTAGAGAAGGAAATGTTAAGAAGCAGGCAGGTTGAAAAATAGTGGGAAATTTTAATTCCATGAATCTCTGTCATCAATAAATGTGTAGTAGAAAGCCAACCCAAAAAAAGATGTGGCAGTGTTAACAGATTAAAAGTGTAGCTTTTCTTGGTAAATTATTGCTAAAATTATTCTTCTGTTCCCTCCATTATTTTAATTGTATGAGCAGACATTTGTATGATAAATACATGGCACATTTCTTATTGAGTATCCACCTGCTCATTGCTTACTTACTGATGCCTACAGAACATGTTGCTGTTTCATTTGAGGGCAGAATGAACTCTTAGCTTAAACTAAGCTCCCTTCACTAAGTACTGACTGCAAGTACTACTATTCCTTATTTTCTTAATTGCTAGAAACCTGAGTTTAAAATAATTGTACACAGTATGAAATGTTTAACAAAGGCTAGCATGATATTTCCTAATACCTTCCAGTTTCTACTGTGAACAAGTAAGTCAAATCATGCTTTCTTCTAAAGGTAGAAGCTCTGTGACTCTTCTGTCTGTAACTCTTCAGACTCAGGGGCAAAGTTCTGGAAATGGATGAGGGAAGAAGTTGTTACTGAGCCCCAGAATTATAAAACGGAAATCAATAAGGCATTATGTAAATTTACAGGAGTTAAAAAGGTGGAGAAGCAATTGGGAAATCCTAGAATTTTCTATAACCTTGCACATTTCAGTACTTTTGTCGAAAAAAAGTGTAGTTGCTCTTGTTGGTTAAAGTTTTTCAAAACCTAAACAGTGATTTTTTGCGATTTCAAAAGAAATGTCCAAAAGATTAAATTAAGAAAATAATCTTGAGGGGCCGGTGCTGTGGCGCAGCAGATTAAAGCCCTGGCTTGAAGCGCCAACACCCCATATGGGTGCCGGTTCTAGTCCCGGCTGCTCCTCTTCTGATCCAGCTCTCTGCTATGGCCTGGGATAGCGGTAGAGGATGGCCCAAGTCCTTGGGCCCCTGCACCGCATGGGAGACCCGAAAGAAGCTCCTGGCTCCTGGCTTCGGACCGGCACAGCTCCAGCCATTGTGGCTATCTGGGGAGCGAACCAGCGGATGGAAGACCTCTCTCTCTGTCTCTACCCCTCTCTGTAACTCTGTCTTTGAAGTAAATAAAATAAATATTTTTAAAAAATAATCTTGAAATTGTCACTTTTTAAATATTTTTTTTATTTTTGACAGGCAGAATGGACAGTGAGAGAGAGAGAGACAGAGAGAAAGGTCTTCCCTTTACTGTTGGTTCAACCTTCAATGGCCGCTGTGGCCGGCGCGCTGCGACCGGCGCACCGCGTTGATCGGAAGCCAGGAGCCAGGTGCTTCTCCTGGTTTTCCATGCAGGTGCAGGGCCCAAGGACCTGGGCCATCCTCCACTGCACTCCCGGGGCCACAGCAGAGAGCTGGACTGGAAGAGGAGCAACCAGGACTAGTACCTGGTGTGCTGGCGCCGCAGGCAGAGGATTAGCCTAGTGAGCCGCGGCGCCGGCCGAAATTGTCATTTTTAAAGTGGTATCTTTTGCAGATGGATTGTGCTGAACTCTAAGTAAGAGTAAGACATACCATGGGACCAGAGCTGTGGTGTAGCACGTATAGCCACCACTTGTAACCCCTGCATCCCATTTGGGCTCCTATTTGTGTCCTGGCTGCTCCACTTCTGATCCAACTCCCTGCTAATGGCCTGGGAAAAGCAGCAGAAGGTGTCCCAAGTGTTTGGGCACCTGCTACCTATGTGGAAGACTTGGAGGAAGCTCCTGGCTCCTGGATTCAGCCTGACCAGCCCTGGCTGTTGCAACCATCTAGGGAGCAAACCAGCAAATGGAAGACTCTGTGTGTGTGCGTGTGTGTGTGTGTGTAAAACTCTTTCAAGTAAATAAGTAAGTCTTTAAAAAATAAATAATAAAAATGTTAACAAGGCATTGCTTTGTGTCCCCTCCTTCCATCTCCTTACCTTCTCACTCGCTCTCCTCCAGAGATAAACATTATTCAAAGTCTAAGACAAAACTCAAATCTTCAGGAAACACCTAATCATTCATTTACTCTCATAGAATCCAACTGGATCCCTTTCGTTTCTAAAGCTGATGCCAGCGACTCCATTTGTCCTCAGGAATCCAATGGGCATGGATCATTTCCAGAGTTTGCACATCATTTTCAGTTTCCTTTGGAATACTTCTAGGACTTCAACAGAATAAATGCAATCCAGCTTGAAATAATAGGCTGGAGCCAATTTGATAGTAGTTTAGATAGTAAAGGGACCTTCCATTTCCTCAGTACCACCCAGATAACGAACCTGTTGGGCAAAGACTACCTAGAAATTTGCTCCCTTCCAGTCTGCCAGCAAATAGAAAAGCAAAGCTCACTTGTTACATCTCTTAAGTGAAGGATACAAATTACTGACTCTAGTTAGGGAGAAAAACTACTAATCTACATCTTGCCAAAAGGGTGATAATACACAGTCCCTCCAGCATTTATGTTATTAATCATTCTTTTCTTCCTAGGAGGAAGAAATACACATATACATACACATATAAAATTACACATGACCCAATTTGTATCCCTGATAAGAATATATTTAATAATCATAATGTTAATATTTGATGCTTAAATTTGCAAGTAAACTTATGACAGTGTTATTAAATAGCACTTATTTTTCTTTCTGGCAGGTGATTTAATGAAAATACAAAGTTCTGAATTAAGGATACAAATTTGTAAGTGTATTGTTGACTTTTATCATTCAGAACCACCAAAGAAGCATATTCCAGGTGAACTTTTCAACTTGTGTCTCTAGAAAGTAAAATATGCTACCTCATTTCTCTTTGAACTTGAAAGATAGAGATAGGCTCATAAATACAACATATTGAAAACAAAACTTTTTTGTAGTCTCAGTAGTTCAGTCATCCTAAAAATAACACTTTTTTTGCTTGGGGTTTGCATGCTATTTTTATTCAGGTGCTAAGTGTGTATGACAATTTGTGAGGTCACATTCAAGTTAGTTTAATTGTAACTTACTTTTAACTAATACTATTTAATGCTGCCATTAAACTTATTTTTCTGACATTTAAAAATTATTCATAATATCTCTCCCACCCAATGAGATGCTAAATTCACAATGCTAGTATCATTCTCAATCATGTTTGGGGAAACAGTTCTATGTGTTAAGCTAAGGCATCGTAATATGTCATGGTAAAATGAAATACACTGAAATGGGTGGTGTCGAGGGGCCTGTGTCCTGTGAGGGTATAATATTATTAATATAGACTTCCTACCTTTATAATTTCTATAATTGATCTAGCAAAAGAGAAAATGTATAAGTAGTTGTTAATTTATGTGTTCTTTAACACAGGTGGAAATTAGAACTCAAAACAAAGATTATGACTAGGGAAAAATGGAAATAACCTCTGAACTAAAGAAATTAGTAAGGATATTATTAAATATCAAATTTGAACTACTAATGATATAGTGTTTTGCGGGTAGTAGACATTGGATGCTAAAAATATCAGAGGCCAAAAATATAGGCTTGGAATTTCTCGAAACAGAGATGGCCAAATAAAAGCCATGAGAGTGCTCAAGTTTGCCAGGAGATGAAGTGTATACATAACAAGGGATTAAGAAGTACATCAGGGAGAGTGCCATATTGAGGTTTGGGAAATATGATCCAAAGAAATTAGCATTTAAGGGAGTTTCCTTTTTTTAAGATTTATATATTTAATTGAAAGTCAGAGTTACAGCGAGAGAGGAAGAGGCAGAGAGAGATCTTTCATCCACTGGTTCACTCCCCAAATGGGTGCAATGGCTGAGGTCGGGTCAGGCCGAAGGAGCCACGAGGTTCCTCAGGGTCTCCCATGTAAGTGGCAGAGTCCCAAGCACTTGGGCCATCTCCCACTGCTTTCCCAGGCACATTAGTAGGGAGCTGGATCAGAAGTGGAGCAGCTGAGACTCAAACCAGCACCATATGGGATGCCAGCATCACAGGTGGCAGCTTTACTTGCTATGCCCCTACATGTGCCCGAAGTGAGTTTCAAAAGGAGGGACGAAAACCTAAAGACTTCCTGCGATGGCTTTTTTGCCAATTAATGAAATGTTTGATAAAGGAGGCAGTGGTCTCTGGAGTGTTGCAGGTGCTTCTGTAGTTGAGGATGAAGGTACCAAGTTGATGTGGCATCTGAAAAGTTACTCTTTGAGGGGCCAGGGCTATGACATAGTAGGTAAAGCCTCTGCCTGCAGCCCCATCATCCCATATGGATGCTGCTCCTCTTCCAATCTAGCTCTCTGCTAATGGCCTGGGAAAGCAGTAGAAGATGGCCCATGTGCTTGGACCCCTGCACCTATGGGAGACCTAGAACAAGCTCCTGGCTCCTGGCTTCAGATCAGCCCTGCTCCAGCCATTACAGCCATTTGGGGAGTGAAAGCAGCGGATGGAAGACCTTTCTGTCTGTCTGTAATACTGCCTCTCAAATAAATAAATAAATCTTTAAAAAAAAAGTTACCCTTTGACAGATCTGTTGAAATAAAGTGCTCAGGGCCGGCGCCGCAGCTCAATAGGCTAATCCTCCACCCAGCGGCGCCGGCACACCGGGTTCTAGTCCCAGTCGGGGCGCCAGATTCTGTCCCGGTTGCCCCTCTTCCAGGCCAGCTCTTTGCTGTGGTCAGGGAGTGAAGTGGAGGATGGCCCAAGTGCTTGGGCCCTGCACCCCATGGGAGACCAGGAGAAGCACCTGGCTCTTGCCTTCGGATCAGTGCGGTGCGCCAGCTGCAGCGCGCTGGTCGCGGCGGCCATTGGAGGGTGAACCAACGACAAAGGAAGACCTTTCTCTCTGCCTCTCTCTCTCTCTCTCTCTCACTCTCTCACTGTCCACTCTGCCTGTAAAAAAAAAAAGAAGAAAAAGAAATAAAGTGCTCAGGACAGATGCCTGATTGACGAATGGGAGGCTTGGAAGAATAGTGACTGAGTTTAAGAGTGAGGGAATAGAGGCAGTGCGTGACTGCAAGCTTACATCAAGGGGATTCAGGAAGCTCATGGAAAATGAAATTAAAAGACAATATGGGGTGGGTGAGTGGCTTAGTGGTTAAGAGGCTGATTGGAGTGCCCATACTGAAGTGCCTGATTTGAGTGCCAGTTCAGTCCACTTTCCTGCTAATGAGCATCCCAGGAGGCAGCAGATGATGATGGCTCAAGTTCTTGGGTCGTTGCCACCCACACAGGAAAACCAAATGGCTCATGGTTTCAGCCTGGCCCAGCCCCAGCTGTAGTAGGCATTTGAGGAATGAACCAGTGAATGGAAAATCTCTCTATGTCTGTCTCCCTGCCTTTCAAGAAAAGTGAAAATAAATAATTTTTCTAAAGATAATGCAAATTTCCATGAACTTTTTGAAGCTTCCTTTTATTTTAGGATCAAGTTATGAAGAACAGGAAGAAAGCTGGAGAACAGCTCAAATGATAGCAAAATCAAAGGAAGGTTACTAGGATTTGTTGTTCTTAGGATGACTGGAAGTAAAATTTGTAGGCAGAGGAACTAGCAGATAGTAAGTAAAAAATAAGACAAATTTCTCAAAGCTTAAGAAGATGTAGTTAACAATACAAGCTTAGAGTTAATTTTGGCAAAATACAGTCAGTGAAAAGGAAGACAGACAGTGGCATGTATGTTAAAACAGATCTTGCAGTACAAAGAAGAGAGGCCTGACCTTAGTTTTATCAGACTGGAAATCAGGAGCGTTAACACACTCATTCACTGTCACACTGATGGTTTCCAGTGATGGGCTAAGCTGGATATTGGGATCACAGAGACATAGCCATGGAATAGGAATTAGATCCATAGTTTTATTATTACTATGCTTTTCTAAAGAAGTGTGAACTTAATAGAAAAAAATATTTTATTTAAGTACAAAGTATCTTTTGGTCCATCTATATTAAAGACCAGTATGCAAATAAATATTTTGATTTTGGAAAATATTTTAGAGCATAAGAAGCCTACAATAAAAATTTTAGTGGCAATAATAGCATATAAAATTCTATATACAGTACATTGTTAAAAGAAAATACATATATTAGAAATATCAATAAGAAATATATCAAAATGTTAATGCTTCTTTTTCTAAATGGTGAAATTGTAGAAAATTTAAATTTCCCCCTTCATTCTTTTTAAAAGCAGTTTTAAGTTCCTATAGTGAGTAGCTGGAGCATATCGTAGAGAACCCATCCCAGGAATGGACAGGACCTTGTCCATGGCCAGAGTGCAAACTCAGAAAGATAAGACAAGCTGACAGATAGCTCAGAACTTTGGCAAAATAAAGAACTCTTTTTGTTCTCAAACGATAACAAGTTAAGGAGTTAAATTAGTGAGATTACTAAGAAAAGACGGTTTCATCTCAGGTGAGAAAGTACTTGTGATGTTTAGTTACTCCCTCACTGAGTACAGGTAGGTAGGTGGCTATCTGTATGACAGTACTGGAAAGAGAAGGGAGGCCGGCGCCGTGGCTCACTTGGTTAATCCTCCGCCTGCAGCACAGCATCCCATATGGACGCCGGGTTCTAGTCCCGGTTGTTCCTCTTCCAGTCCAGCTCTCTGCTGTGGCCGGGGAAGGCAGTGGAGGATGGCCCAAGTCATTGGGCCCCTGCATCCGCGTGGGAGACCAGGAAGAAGCACCTGGCTCCTGATTGGCATAGCTCTGGCAATAGTAGCCATTTGGGGGGTGAACCAACGAAGGAAGACCTTTCTCTCTGTCTCTCTCACTCTATCTGTCAAATTTTTTTTAAAAAAGAAGGGCTATTTCTCATAATCCCTCATGCAGAAGGAAATTCTTATAGTACATGTCACCAAGAATCAACTCCCTAAAATGCCGATTAGCATTTATCAAAGCAGCACATTTCACTTCTGATGTTATTGCTGGTGCCAACATACTTGTCCCTTGAAAGCACTGAAGTAATATACTAACCTGAATACTGAAAACGTTCAGTATTTGTAATCATGACATTTTTCTTTACAGAAAGTCATATCAATTGGCAAGTGAGAAACTTGTTCTTTTTAGAATTCAAGATGTGCCCCAAAATTCATGGTCCTATTTCAAGTACATTACCAGCAATTAGTAAACTGTGGAGTCAGAATCAACCCACTGGAAATAAAATTTTATTGGAACACAGCCTCATCCATTTATTTTTATATTGTCCATGGCTGCTCCTTGCTATGTATCGTGCTATAGCATCCTACAGAGTTGAGTATTTGAGGCAAAAGCCTTGTATTTTCCACGGCTTGAGATATTTGTACTTATAATCTGACCTTTAAAAAACTTTTAAAGCTATACACTTTTTAAAAATTTCTGGTTTTTTTGCTGTTGTTAAATGGTAAATTACTCTGACTTTTTGTCTTAATGATTATTATCTATAATAACTATACATATTCATTAACTAATTATTGGTAGGGTACCAGCAAGCTAGTTCATCATACAAGATTAAAATGGCTGAAGTTGGAGGACTGGCAAAAACTATGGTCTGGTCAATGACCTTGCTTGAAAATCAACTTGCTGAGAAACTTTGGGTACTTAAAGTTCTGCAACATCTCTCCACTTCTGGTTTGTATAATATTATTAGATCTGAATACTTCATGGCCAGTTGTTTTTCTTTCCACTGTACAACATAAATAATTTTTAAACCTTATTGTCAGAAGTGAATTGTGCTTCCATGATGAAGGCAGAAGCAGCCAGGGAGATCTGTGCCCACCTCAATGACCCAGATCCCTCAGGACAGCTTCTGTTTCGCTCAGCAGAAATACTTTGGAACTTACTGGAGAAGTCTTCAAAAGAGGAAATCATACAACAGCTTAGTAACTTGGAATGCTTGCTGTAAGTATATGAGGCTGGATAGAGAGATTTTTTAACCTTAAAAATACAGTGCCATAGCTAACATCTTTGGGTAAGCCTGCATTCTGTTAGGCTTTTGATTCATTGAAAATGTTTCAGGACATCTTTTTGGTGCGTGGTGTAAATGAATCCTAACAGTAGTAGGATATGTTTTTCTACATGAAAGCTCTTAAAGTAGCTTGCTAAGGATAAATTATGCCTTTGCATATGAATGAAATAAGACTTTTAGAACTATTTGATTCAATTATTCATTAAATTTCTTATTGAATGTTTACTACCTTCCAGATATTGAAATAAACTTTAGCAATAAAATGTGATGAAGCCCCCAAGCTGCTTACTCATTTATTCAACAAATAACTGTTATCTCTTCTGTGCCAGGTTCAGTTCTGGGCCATAAAATTATAATTGAAAGCAATACAAACATAGTCTCTACTTTCACAGAATTTATGACTGCTAGGAGAGATAGACAAGTGAAGAGGCAACTCAGAGCAAGTGTAGTAAATGTTTGAAAGAGATTCTTGTAACATGCTGCATGTTCTCCAGAAGAGGGTTGAATCAGCACATTTTTGTTTGCAAGGGATCAAAAAAACAACCCAACTAACTTAATCCATATATGAAATGTGTGGGCTCACAAAACTATGAAACCAAGCATGAAACTTTCATCAGCAGCATTGGTTAAGGCTGGACTTGGTCTTTATCCCTCTGCAGTTTCCCACGGCATTGGCTTCACTCTCAAGCTCCACGTGGTGAGACCTAGGAAGTACAGATTCAGATCCTCTCAATGCCAAGCTAAACAGAAGAGTAAGCTTGCTACCCGAAAGCACACGGAAAAAGTTGAGTTGAGTCCCTTTTGGCCCTAAATGGTCTGATGTTGACCGATGCCCACTCCACAGTGAATAACAATGCCTGAGAGAAGGACTGCTCTGACTACGGAAGGCAGCCCAGGGCAGCTTCCCAGGACCAATTGCTGGGGAGGAGTGAATGCCTACGTAAAATAAGGATGCTGGCAGGTGGGCCCTAGGAGACAAAGTAACAAGTGTCTACTGCAGAAGGAACTTGAGGCACATTTGGAGAGTTAATAAGTCTTTCTGATCAACCCTAATCTGATTTCCGGAATGATAAATAGGAATTTGCAACGCAGTTTTGCACGCACAGAGCACCCGAGATAGGGGAAGCAGAAGTTAAAGTAGAATTAGCAAAATCAAAAATCTAAGAGAAATTCATTATGGAGAGAGCAGAAAGAACAAAGTAGAATGGTGAGGGATAAAGCTAACAATGTTAGCAGGTACCATAACATGAAAAACTTGATAAGCCTTGTTAAGGAGGTAGGGCTTTATCCCAAGAACAAAGAGAAGCTTTTAAAAAAAATTTAATTATTGAGTTGAAAGGTGGATGGACACAGAGAGTTTCCATCTGCTGGTTAATTCCCCAAATGCCCGCCCGAGAGTCAGGCACTCAATCCAGGTCTCCTGTGTGGAAGGCAGGAATCCAGCTTTTTCAGCCGTCATCTGCTGCCTCCCAGAGTCCACACTATTAGGAAACTGGAATTAGGAGTGGAGTCCGGACCCAAAACCAGGCATTCTAATATGGTATATGGTTGTCCCAACTGGCATCCTAACTGTGGCACCAGATAGCCACCCCTTAAGAGGGTTTAAAATGGGTCCAGCACTGTGGCATAGTGGGTTAACGCCCTGGCATGAAGTGCCAGCATCCTATATGGACGCTGGTTCAAGACCCGGATGCTCCACTTCTGATCGAGTTCCCTTCTGTGACCTGAAATAGCAGTGGAGGATGGCCCAAGTCCTTGGGCCCAACCCACGGGGGAGACCCAGAGAAGGCTCCTGGCTCCTGGCTCCTGGCTCCTGGCTCCTGGCTTCGGATCAGCACAGCTCCAGCCATTGCGGCCATCTGGGGAATGAACTAGTGGATGGAAGACCTCTCCCTCTCTCTCTCTGTCTCTACCTCTCTCTGTAACTCTGTCTTTCAAATAAATAAAATAAATCTTAAAAAAAAAAAAAAAGAGTTTAAAAAGGAAGCTGGTGTGATTAAATCTTATTTTAGAGCAGTCAGTTTGACCACGTGCATTGGTGGGGCTGTTTTATGATACATGCATAGTGAACTAGGGAGGCAGATTGGGAAATGTGGGAGATTAGAAATAGCTTAAAACAAAACATCTAATATGAAAAGTCGGATTTTGTTGATAGACCTTCCAATAGTATTTCCATAGAACTACATATTTTAGTTTGGACTTTATAACAAAGTATTATGGACTGGATGGCTTGTGAAAAACAAACTCCTGTTGGAGGCTGGCAGTCTGGGATCAGTGAGCCAGCACAGTTATGTCCTGGTGAAGATGCAGTCCCGGGTGACGGACTGCCGACCTCATCTCCTCCCACGGAGGAGAGATGGTGAGGGAGCTTCCCGGGGCCCCGTTTATGGGGCACTAATCCCATTCATGCGGGTTCCACCTTCAAGACTTCACTGCCTCCCACAGGTCCCGCCTCCCAGTTCAGCTACCTGGTGGTTAGGATTTCAGCATCTGAAATCTTGGAGGAGGTACACAAACATTCCTTCCACAGAAATGTTTCTAAAATATGGTTTCACTTTCTAGGGCCTTGAAGGAGGTTTTTAAGAATCTATTTATGAGAAGTTTTAGTCATTATGATCGTCAGCTTAGAAATGATATATTAGTTATCACTACAATTATAGCTCAAAACCCTGGAGCACCGATGATTGTAAGTATGAATCAAATTGCATTAGTTTTAGCTGTGGAAGTGGTGGGCCTGGCAGGTGTTTAAATTGTTATATGTTTATGTATTTTATTGTTATGCCAAGTTATGTTGTGTGTCCTAACAGTCACCAGTACGCTTGTCACTCCGTCAAGGTTTCTTTACAGTCCTCAGAAACTTGGGGCCATCCTCATGTTTTCTAGTTTACATCCAACTTAGCAATCGCGGTGCTTTCCTTCTCTTGCACCTGGCGGCCTCCCTCTTTCTCTTGAAGAACTCCCTGCAGCTTTGCTTCTGGTGAAGATCTGCTGGCTGCGCCAGTAGATGCCGCTTACTTCCCCTTAAATCTTGATGTGTGGTGTCATTGACTGTAGAATTTCAGACTGAGAAATTTTCTCTCTTAACACTTTAAACATGGCATTCTGGCCTCCATAGTTTCTATGAGAAGTATTTATTGTTTTGAATTGTTGTTTCCCTTATTACAATTTATCAGTTTTTCCTTTGGTTATTTTCAAGATTTTTACTCTGTCTTCAATTTTGAGTAGTTTTACTACTTGTGCCAAAGTGTGATCTCTTATCTTTATCCTGTTTAGGATTCATGGACCTTCTTCAATATATAAATTTAAGTCACCAACCAAATTTGTAATATTTTTGACCATTATTTCTTCAAGTATCCTTTTGGCCCTATTTTTTTTTTAAGATTTCTTTTTTTTTTTTTAAGATTTATTTTATTTATTTGAAAGGCAGAATTACAGAGAGGCAGAGGCAGAGAGAGAAAGAGAGAGAGAGAGAGGTCTTCCATCCACTGGTTCACTCCCCAAAAGGCTGCAACTGATCTGAAGCCAGGAGCCAGGAGCTTCTTCCAGGTCTCCCACGTGGGTGCAGGGTCAAAGGCCTTGGGCCATCTTCCACTGCTTTCCCAAGCCATAGCAGAAAGCTAGATTGGAAGAGGAGCAGCCAGGACTTGAACCAGCACCCACATGGGATGCCAACACTGCAGGTGGTGGCTTTACCCGCTATACCACAGCACTGGCCACTTAAGATTTTTTTTTATTAAAGTATTATTTAAAAAGAATAGAGATGGAAAGAGAAGAGAAAGGACAGAGAGGGAGAAAGAAATCTCCCAGCCATTGGTTCATTCCCCAAATGCTCACAACCATCTGGTCGAAGCCAGGAGGCAGAAACTCCTCCTTCCTGGTCTCCCACATGGTTGCAGGGGCCCAAGTACTGGGCCCACCATCCACTGCCTTCCCAGGGGCATTAGCAGGAAGCCAGATGGAGAGCTGCAAAAGCACTCAGATACAAGATGCCAGCATCGCAAACCATTGTGATAGCTCACTGCACCACAGTGCCTGCTGCTTAGACTCTTAGTTTTCCCTTCGTATTATCAGACTCTGATTACTTGTCTGACTTTTTGATAGTTTCCGAGGCTCTGTTCACTTTTTTCAATCATTTTCTCTGTATTCTTCAAAATGAGTATTTGAATTACTACATATTTAAATTCATTAACTCTTATCTTCAGTCGTCCCCATTCTGCTGTTAATCCCATCTAGTGCCTTTGGTTCAAATTTATGTCTTTCAGTTTTGGAAATGCTTTGTTGTGTGCCTTTTACAGTTTCCATTTGTCTGCTGACAGTTCCTGTCATTCCGTTCATCATGAGCACCCTTACTGTGGGTCTGGTAGACCCCTCTGAAGAGCCTTTTTATATTGTTATTACTAGGCATTTGACTTGCCAATCAGCCCTGTGGCAGTTTAAATCTTAGTTCAGTCCCTCTTGCCTCATCTAGTATCTGTCTTCACTTATGGTTGAGTATTCCCTGCACATGTGGGTAAAGCATCCGCCAGAGACTGTGGAAGAGTTTATATACAGAATTTGGAGTTCCCTCCCTCTGTCTTTCTCCTTTATGGGATTTCTCCCCTACTTTCTCTAGTGGTTGTGGTCACTCCTGTCCCCTTAATACTTCAAGCCACCAAGACCAAGGGAGCACTCTGTGTTCTAACAACCCTACTCTGGGGCTAAAAACCATTTGGGATTCCTACACTACGTTTTAAATGCTATCTTGTAAAATACTCTAGAATATGTAAAGTATTTCTTAGGACCTGTAGAAATAAGTTTAAAATTAAATAAATTGCAAGTCTGTCTACCAGTATATGTTTATTTTCTTACTTTCATCTCATTATTATTAGCACTTTAGAAATTCAAATGAATGACAATAAAGGATTTTAGTAAGGCCGTTTAAACAGCTGGTAAATATGAGTATGGATGTCTGTACCTTAACTTCTAATTCATCTCTTTGTTCATTTTGTTTGTTTGTATCAGGAAGCTGGCTTTACCAAGGATTTGATATTATTTGCAACCTTTAATGAAGGTATAAAACCATAAATCTTTAAACTTCTTTTATCAATAAACCTTGTGTATAATCTAGCTTTCATTTTACTCTTTTTTTCTTTCTTTCACAGTTAAAAGTCAAAATCCTTTGGTAAAAGGTCTTAAACTTTCAAATTTCTATGAAGATTTTGAGTTGAAGAAATTGCTATTTAATGTAATTGTGATTTTATGTAAAGATTTACCTACTGTCCAGGTAAAGAGTAATTGAAAGAGAAAAAATTCATTTAAAATTATGTAGTGTCTGTATATATATATGTATATATTTTAAATCATGGTTGCATATCTGTCATTGACCTTATAGGTACCATAAAAAGTAACAAATTCTTACTGGCCTGCATTTTAGCTTTGAAAAAATTTCTTTTTGCTTATCTGTTAATAAGCAGTGAAGTACCTCAATTTAAATCAGTGAAAAGCATTAGAACCTAAGAGATTTATTAACATATTTAGAACTCCTGAATAAGAAAACATAAAGGAGTTGAATGCAGGTACATGCAACCTATAATCTTTCTCTGACCATAACAACAGGAATGATATAATGTTGAAGGAAACCATTAACCTTTGCACTGCCAATCTCAATCCCTTGTGAATCTGCTTTTTCTCCATGCAAACCTAGCACTGTTAATATTTTTTATTATTCTTGCACTTACTTTAATACCAATCTAGCAACTTGATGTAATTTGAAGAATGCTGGGATTGAATTTCACTTCAGGCTTATCACCTACTAGTTGCATGGCCTCGGAAAACTCACGTAAACTCTCTGAAGCTCAGTTTCACCATCTGTAAAAGAAAGACTTTAATATTTCTGCCCAGTTGACAGGCCTGTTGTGAGACTGAGATGAAGGTTCTGTAAACTATAAAGTGAGAGAAACTGTATTACTAGCAGTTTCTTTCTTTTCTTTTTTTTTTTTTTCCCCACAGGCAGAGTGGACAGTGAGAGAGAGAGAGAGAGAGAGAGAGAGAGAGAGAGAGAGAAAGAAAGGTCTTCCCTTTTGCCGTTGGTTCACCCTCCAATGGCTGCCGCGGCCGGCGTGCTGCGGCCGGCGCATCATGCTGATCCGAAGGCAGGAGCCAGGTACTTATCCTGGTCTCCCATGGGGTGCAGGGCCCAAGCACTTGGGACATCCTCCCTGCACTCCCTGGCCACAGCAGAGAGCTGGCCTGGAAGAGGGGCAACCGGGACAGAATCCGGCGCCCTGACCAGGACTAGAACCCGGTGTGCCGGCGCCGCAAGGCGGAGGATTAGCCTAGTGAGCCGCATGCCGGCCACTAGCAGTTTCATTTGTTTCGTTGCCTGTTGCATAGAGTGCAATTTCCTTTTAGTCCTAAAAGTCTTTCACGCTCCAATTGCCTCCCATAAAAAAGAAGTGGGAATCTATTCTATCAACTCATTACTGATAATAGGAAGATAAGGTAGAAGATAAGGTTTTTGTCAGCTGGAATCCCACTGCTGTTGCTTGATAGCTTATGATCTTGAGTAGGTTTAGTTTCTCTAAATCCCAGATAGCTCAGTTTACACATGAGACTAATAGCTTACCTCATAGGATTATTGTGAGTATTTAAATGAGCTCAACATTTTCTTAATGATGCCATTTAGAGGTATGTGTATGTATTTTTAAATACCCAGAAAATGAGAAATTGTCTTTACAGTTATGACTTTAATGTTTGTGTCAAAAATAGATACTAAATAGAATTTAAATATGTTTTCTAAAATGCCAAAGAGAAAATCATTCCATAAAATATTTTATTATTCCAGTATAGTATTATACAGCTATTAAAATGAGACACAAAGAAACAATAAACTTTCCACTTTAAAAAACAATTTTAGTTGATTGGACACTTCATAGCCAACAGAGTAAAATAGCACAAAGATTGTGGTGAACTTGGTGAAGCACTTTCTGTGCATGTTGTACATTTGTGGCCAATAATAGTGATGATAAAGAATATGTGTGCTATCATTTGTAGCTCACAGGGTGTATCAAAAACATTATCCACTTACTTCCTATAAAAGCCAGAACTGGTACTTTTTCTTATTCCTGTTTTCTCTGCTCTAAGTCTGGCATTCTTTCCATGTGGACTTGTGGAGAATTTACAAAAATTAAAAATCAGTATTGTGAAAAAGTCTTTATAGATTAACACTGAAATAAAAGAAAATTAAATAGAAAATAGCATCAGGTGTTTTATACTCTAGAAAACTGTAAATAGGCATCAGAACCAACTGTGATGATAGTTCTGTTGCCATTTTGTAATAACTGCATTTTTATTTTATTTACATTGAAATTATAGATTCAGCACAGTTTTTTCCACACTAGATGTGTAACATGGCTTGTGACCTGAGTGGCATTCATTTGATAGAGTATTTTCAGAAGTTAAATATTGACTGTAGTCATCACCTCAAATTTTTTTTAATAATACACAACCAGTCTTTGAAATATTTCCTCCGAGGGGCCACTGCTGTGGCAGAGCAGGTAAAGCCTCTGCCTGCAACTCCAGCACCCCACATGGGAGCAGGCTCATGTCTCCACTGCTCCACTTCCTATCCAGCTCCCTGCTGGTGCCCTAGGCAAAACAGCAGAGGCCTGTGTTTGCGCCCTGCACCCAAGTGGGAGACCCAACGCCTGGATAAAGCTCCTGGCCTCCACCTGGCCCACCCGGGGCCGTTGTGGCCATCCTGGGGGTGAGCCAGCAGAGGGAAGATGACGCTCTCACTTTCTCTCCCTCTGTCTCCGTAACTCTGACTTCCAAGTAAGAAAATAAATCTTTTAAAAAATATTTCCTTTGGGGGCCGGCACCTCAGCTCACTAGGCTAATCCTCCGCCTTGCGGCGCCGGCACACCGGGTTCTAGTCCTGGTCAGGGCGCTGGATTCTGTCCCGGATGCCCCTCTTCCAGTCCAGCTCTCTGCTGTGGCCAGGGAGTGCAGGGAGGATGTCCCAAGTGCTTGGGCCCTGCACCCCATGGGAGACCAGGAGGAAGCAGCTGGCTCCTGGCTTCGGATCAGCACAGCGCTGGCCATAGCAGCCGTTTGGGGGGTGAACCAACGTAAGGAAGACCTTTCTCTCTGTCTCTCTCACTGTCACTCTACCTGTCAAAAAAAAATATATATATGTGTATATGTATATATTTCCTTTGAAAGAGGGGATGAGGAAAGAAATGCCAGCAAGTTTGTTTGCCAAAATATTCTACTATGGTTTCATCGTAAGTGTAAGCTATATTATATATATATAGCATATCTAAAAACAATACACATTTTATATTATCAGCTAGAGAGCTCATAACTCAGAAAAGGGGCTCGTAGCCAACTGATGTACTATTGAGTTCTGTTTTGTTTTTGTCTTTTTAGTTTTTATGTTCTTTGATGTTGTAGATTGGTGAAGGAAATATTTGAAATTATCATCAATAAAACATTAAATTGGAACTATTTCATTTAAATTTTTTGGATTAAAGTTATTACGTTTCTAACAGTGTCTTTTGCTTTATTTTTATAGCTATTAATTGATGGCAAAGTTGTTTTGGCTTTGTTTACCTATGTGAAAAAGCCTGAGAAACATAAAATAATTGAATGGTCTCTGGCACAGCATGAAGAATTACAACTGCATGCAATCGCCACTTTGTCCTCGGTGGCTCCTTTATTGATAGAAGACTACATGTCGTGCCAGGGAAATGCTCGAGTTCTTGCATTTCTACAGTGGTGTAAAAGCGAAGGTGAGTGGGTGGCCCTTACATATCTCAACTTTCATATATGTGTGTAGAAAAAAACTGAAATTTATTAAGGTGAAGAGAAATAAAAACATATAGACTTGCTTTCCATTTACTATATCTCTATGTTTTAAGAAAAAGCACTGAGATTTCATTTAGAGTGAGACTTCTGAAAATGTAACTATCGTTGATATACAACCAAAAGAAATCATTCACATGATTTGATTTATACTTTAGTATTACTATCCAGAAATTATATTTAGGAAGGAAATAAATCCTGATAATATTTTAATTCATTCCTTCAAATGTTTATTGAATGCCTACTAGGTACTAGCTACTATTTTATTTTAACTGCTGAAAATAAATAAAAGTCTGTGACAGAAATTTGGCACTGCAATTAAACCTCAAGTCCTGGCTCCTCCATTTCCTATCCAGGTTCTTGCTAAGGTGTACCCTGGGAAACAGCAGAGGATGGCTCAAGTAGTTGGCAACCTGCCACTCATGTTGGAGACCTGGACTGAATTCTGGTATCCTGGATATGGTCTGACTCAGCCCTGGCTTTTGTAAAGTGAATCAGCAGATGGAAGATCTTTCTCTGATTCATTTTCTCTTTCTCTCTCTCTATCTCCCTCTCTATCTCTTGTACTCTTTCTGTCTTCTACTCTCACTCCCTCCCTCTCTCCTTTTCAAATAAATGGGAAAAGATAATTTTTAAAAATAAATTTTAGAAATAATAAAAAATCCTTACTTCTTGGAGCTTAAATTCTACATCTCTAGCCAGAAGTGATTACTTCTTATGTAGCTTACCAAATTGGCAAAGTCCCAATATGTATTAATATTTTATTTTATTTTTTAAAGATTTATTTATTTATTTGAAAGTTTGAGTTACACAGAAAGAAGAAAGACAGAGAGAGAGAGAGGTCTTCCATCCACTGGTTTACTCCTCAGTTGGCTGCAATGGCCAGAGCTGTACCGATCCAAAGCCAGGAGCCAGGAGCTTCCTATGGGTCTCCCATGCAGGGTGCAAGGGCCCAAGGACTTGGGCCATCCTCTAATGCTTTCCCAGGCCATAGCAGAGAGCTGAATCAGAAGTGGTGCAGCCGGGAACCAGCGTCCATATGGGATGCCAGCACTGTAGCTGGCGGCTTTGTCTGCTATGCCACAGTGCTGGCCCTAATATTTTAATTCTTAGAAAGCAAACATGGATTTCATTTTTTTTTTCTTCACCAAAATCTTTTGTGTTTTCCATGAACACTTTGGAAGCACCCTCGTAAGTGGCCTTTATTATGTTTTGGTACATTCCTTCTGTGCCTAATTTGTTCGGAGTTTCTGTCATGAAACAATGTTGAATTTTAGCAAATGACTTACTGCATGTGATGGTGCTTTATCATGCTTGCTTGATTTGTGTATGCTGGAGTATGCTTGCCTCTCTGGGATAACTCCCACTTCATCATGGTGAACAAACTCTCTAATGTGCTATTGGATTTGGTTTGTTAATATTTTGTTGAGTATTTTTTTACTGTGTTCAGCAGAGATAATGGTGTGTAATTTTCTTGCTATGTTATATCCTCTGTTTTTGATATCATGGTAATGCTGGCCTTCTGGAATGAGTTTGGAAGGATTCCGTCCTCTTCAATTTTTTGGAATAATTTGACAACTAATATTTTTTCCAGATAACTAATATTAATTCTTGCATTGGTAGGACTCAGCAGTGAAGGAGCTGATCCTAGTCTTGTCTTTGATAGGAAACCTTTTATTACAGAGTCAGTCTCCTTACTCATTGTTGGTCTCCTCAGGTTTTTTATTATGATTCGTCCTTTTTTCCATTTTTTAAAGATTTTTTTGAAAGACTTACAGAGAGACAGAGGCAGAGAGAGAGAAGTCTTCCATTTGCTGGTTCACTCCCCAAATGGCCACAATGGCCAGAGCTAGGCAGATCCAAAGCCGGAGCTAGGAGCTTCTTCCAGGTCTCTCCACGCAGGTGCAGGGGCCCAAGGACTTGAGCCATCCTCTACTGCTTTCCCAGGTCATAGCAGAGAGCTGAATCAGAAGTAGAGCAGCCAGGGGCCAGCGCCATGGCTCACTTGGTTAATCCTCCACCTGCAGTGCCAGCATCCCACATGGGTGCTGGGTTCCAGTCCCGGTTGCTCCTTTTCCAGTCCAGCTCTCTGCTGGGACCCAGGCAAGCAGTGGAGGATGGCCCAAGTGCTTGGGCCCTGCACCCGCATGGGAGACCATGAGGAAGCACCTGGCTCCTGGCTTCGGATCGGCGCAGCGCCGGCCATAGCAGCCATTTGAGGGGTGAACCAACGGAAGGAAGACCTCTCTCTCTCACTGTCTAACTCTGCCTGTCAATTAAAAAAAAAAAAAAAAAAGAAGTAGAGCAGCCAGGACTTGAATCAGCACCCAGTGGGATGCTGGCACTGCAGGCAAGAGCTTTCCCTACTGTGCCACAGTGCCAGCCCCAGCATGATTCATTCTTGGTAAGGTGCAGAGTAATATCCAGGAATTTGTCAATTTCTTCTGGATTATCAGATGTATTAGTGTATAGTTGTTCATAATAGTTTCTCATGGCCATTTGTATTTTTGGTGGTGTCATTTGTAATGCCTCCCTTTTCATTGCTCTTTTTTTTTTTTTTTTTTTTTTTTTTTTTGAGTCTTGGAGTCTTCTTTTATTTCTTAGCCTAACAAAGGATTTGTTAATTTTCTTTCTTTTTGGAGAAACCACTCTTCATTTCATTAATCTTGTATTTTTTAAATCTGTTTCATTCAGTCTTCTCTGATCTTTTTAAATTTTCAGTTAATTTTTAACAAATTTAATGGACTTTTTAAAAACACTTTATTTACTTACAGACAGAGAGGAAAGGTCTTGAATCTGCTGGTCCACTCCCCAAACAGCCGCAACTGGAGCCAGGCCAGTCAGGAGCCAGGAGCTTCTTCCAGGTCTCTAAGTAGGTGCAGGGACCCAAGCACTTAGGCTACCTTTTACTGCTTTCCAGGCCATTAGCAGAGAGCTGGATTGAAGAGGAGAAGCCGGGACATGAACCAGAACCCATATGGGATGCCGGCACCGCAGGCAGAGCCTTAGCCTACTATGCCACAGTGCCAGCCCCCTGAACTTTTTTTTTTTTTTTTTTTTTTTTTTACTAATTTGGAGTTTGATTTGTTCTTGTTTTTCTAACTCTTTGTGGTGCAACAATAGGTTGTTTAGTTGATATTTTTCTGCTTTTAAAATGTAGGCCTTGATTGCTGTAAATTTCCATCTTAATACTATTTTTGCTGTATCCAGTGGGTTTTGGTATGATGTATCTCCATTTTAATTTGTTTAAAGAAATTTTTAAATTTCTTTGATTTCCTCCTTGATCCATTTGTTCTTCAGGAGTTGGTTACTTTCCATAGATTTCCAAGTTTCCAAAGTCTTTCTTACTATTGATTTCTAGTTTTATTGCATTGTGGTCAGAAAATATACTTGGTAAAATTTCAAATTTTTTTTATTTGATAGATAGAGTTATAGACAGTGAGAGAGAGAGAGAGACAGAGGGAAAGGTCTTCCTTTCGTTGGTTCACCCCCCAAATGGGTGCCACGGCCGGCGTTGCACCAATCCGAAGCCAGGAGCCAGGTGCTTCCTCCTGGTCTCCCATGCGGGTTCAGGGGCCCAAGCATTTGGGTCATCTTCCACTGCCTTCCCGGGCCCTAGCAGAGAGCTGGACTGGAAGAGGAGCAACTGGGACTAGAACCTGGCGCCCACATGGGATGCTGGCGCTGCAGGCGGAGGATCAACCAAGTGAGCCACGGCACTGACCCCTTTTAAAAATTTGCTGAAACTTGTTTTATGGCCTACCATGTGATCTGTCTTGGATAATACTGCACGTGCTGTAAGAAGAGGAGAATTTGCATTTTGCAGCTAATGGACGAAATGTTCTGTAGATAGCTGTTAGGTCCATTTGGTCTAGGGCTCAGTTTAATCATGATCTGTGTTAACTTTCTGTGTGGAACATCTATCCATATATGAAAGTGGGTTGTTAAAAGTCCTTTTTATTGTATTGGAGTCTGTTTCTTCCTTTAGGTCTATTAATATTTGTTTTGTAATTACATAATCTGGTATGTATATGTATTTATAAATATTACTTTTGGTGAATTGACCTCTTTCTACGATGACCTTCATGGTTTGTCTTAACTTGTTTTTATTTAATTCTACATCATCTGATATAGATATTTCTACTCCTACTTTGTTTTGAATTCCATTTTTATGGAATATCTTTTTTCCTTTACTTTCAGTCTATGTGTATCCTTAGAGATGAAGTGATTTCCTGTAAACAGTATATAGTTGGGTAGTTGGGTCTTCAAAAAAATTCAGTCACTCTATACCTTTTAATTAGAGAATTTGATTCATTTTTTATTTAAGAAAATTATTGACAGGTAGAGTCTTACTACCAACATTTCATTACTTAACCCCCCCTCCCTTCTTTGCTTGCTTGCTTTCTCCCCCTCTTATAACCCTTTGTAGTTAAGTGATTTTCTTTAGTAGAGTGTTTTGATTCTAACAAACTATTTGAAATGATAACAATTCATCATTTGTCATAAAAATACAAAACAACAACAAAAAAGAAAGATTAAAAAATAATGAGAGACCAGTTGTGTAAGGTGTCAGGGAAAGCTGCTGTTTGAAATGCCTTCATCCCATATCAGAGTGCTGATCTGGATCCTGGCAACCCCACTTCTGATCCAGCTCCCAGTTAAGGTGCCTAGAAACAGCAGATGATGGCTCAAGTACATTTGCCCCTGCCACCCTCATAGGAGATCCAGATGGAGTTCCTGGCTTCTGGCTTTGGCCTGGCCCAAACCTAACTGTTACAGCCATCTGTGGAAGGAGCAGCAGATAGAAGATTCGACTGCTCCTCTCCTCTTCTCCGCCCCCCCCCATCTCCTCTTTCTCTCCTTCCCTTCTTTGCCACTCTACCTTTCAAAATAAAGAAACAAATCCTTTTAAAAACACTAGTAAAAATCTCTGCACTTGCACTGCATTTCTACCCACATTTTGAAATTTTGATGTCCTACTTTGCTTCTTTCTGTGTTGACTATCTTTTAATAGTAATGTTGTTATTTTTAATTAGTCTCTTAGTTCCAGTCAGGCAAACTGTAACATCCTTATATAATATCACTTTTCTACCTGTTTCTTTGAAAATCCTCTCTGTTTTTAACTTTTGAGAGCTTGATTATAATATATGTTGAAGTAGGCTGTGTTGAGTTGAATCAGACTTTTGACCTTCTTGTACCTGGAGATTGTCTTTCTCTCTCTTTTTTAAGATTTATTTTATTTATTTGAAAGATAGAGTTATAGAGAGAGATAAAGACAGAGTTACAGGGAGAGATAGAGACAGAGAGGTCTTCCACCTGCTGGTCCACCCCCCAAATGGCTGCAGGCCAGAGCTATGCTGATCTAAAGCCAGCAGTGCCAGCCCTGAGCTGTGTATTTTCAAAATAGCTCTGTCTTCAACTTTGCTGCTTCTTTCTTCTGTTTGCTCTGTTCTGCTAATGATCTGTTCTGCTAAAGTATTGCACTTTTCATTTCCTTTTGTGTAGTTTTCCACTCAAAGATTTATATTTGATTTTTTTTTAATACTTCAATCTCTGTCAAATTTCTCAGCTAAGTAATGAATTGTTTATCTGTGTTTTCTTGAAGTTCATCGACTATTTAAAATTCTCTGCCTAAGTGTTCACACATATTAATTGGTTTATCATTAGTGTCTGCCACATTAGTTTGTTCATTAGGTGAGATCATGGTCCCTTGAATGTTCCTGATGCTTGTTAGCATACAACAGTGTCTGCAAATGGAAGGATTAAGTGCTCTGTCTTAATAATATGGCTTTGTGTGTTCCTTAGAATCCTTCCAGAGATTCTAAGCAGGCTCCCTATTTTCTCTAAGCCTGCCATCATCCTTGTTTCAGCAAGAAAGGATGCTCCAAGTCCAGGATTGTCCCAAATTAACAGTCGGTCTTTTGCTCAAGATAGACTGGGGAAGTTACTAACACAGGCAGTGCATCCCCACAAGCCTTTTCTGTGGACCAAGCAAGGCCTGGATTCACCGTCCACAATCACCAGCCTATGGTCATAACCTAGTGGATACTGCCTATCACTGGGCCACACAGTGAATGGGACATCTAGGATCCTGTGTTACAACTTGGTACCTACCTTCCTCATCTTCCCCAGAGCAGATACTAACTATTGGTATGTGGTGTTGCCTGGGCCTAGGGGAAGGATAGGTTATACAGTCCTGTGACCACCACCACTGCAACACTAGATTGCACTCAGAACCCTCAGCCCGCCAAGACCAATGCGGCACAGAAGCTGAATCAAGTCCATGCTTCTGTGGCCTTACTGTTCTTGTGGTGTACTTATGGTCTGAGCCACAGGAGGTGCTGGTTGGAACACAGGTTCCTTGGATTGGAGCAGCAGGTCTCTCTGCCTGACATCACATTGGTCCAGGGTCTTCATCTACAGGTCTGGCCATTGACCTGAGGATTAGGGCTGTTGGGATGCACCTAGAGTTGGTTTTCATCAGCCTCACACTCAGTTCCAAGCAAAGCTGCCTACTTTCCTGGTTTACCTCCCAGAAGACCGAGTCTTTCTCCATGCTGCGCTGCATGCCTAAGGTTGGGGGAGTGGTGATGGAAGAAGTGTGGCCAACAGGCAAATGTGGTTCCAGAGGCTGAGTCCGTGGGCACTGTCCTGGGGGAAGGAACCAGGGGGCTCTGCCAACTACTGTTTCGCCTTTAAAGGCCTGGCACTAGGTTTCAAGTCTAAGGCCTGGTTAATTTCTTCTCCCTCTTCCAAGTAGGAGGCATTTCTCTCCTTGCTAATTTGCTTAGAATTGAGGATGAAGTGAGATAGGCAGCTCATTCTTTCCTGCATCTTTTTTTTTTTTTTTTTTTTTGTCATTGTGCTAAAGTCAGGTACTGTAATCGCTCACCTATTTTCCCTGGCTCTTATGAAGGTAGATGGTGCATGTACAACTATTCAAATTGGTATTTCTATGAAGAAATGACCACTGGAGGTTCTTACTCCACAGCTGTCTTACTCTGTTTTCAGAATATTTCTGTAGGGGCCGGCATTGTGATGTACCCAGTTATCCCATGTGAGCTTGCATTTGAGTCCTGGCTGCTCTACTTGCAACCCAGCTCCATGCTAATGCACCCGGGAAGGCAGCAGAAGATGGCCAGAGTACTTAGGCCCCTGCCATCCACATGGGAGACTCTGGTACAACTCCTGTCTTCGACCTGGCCCAGTCCCAGCTGTTGTGGCCATTTCAGGGAATGAACCAGCAGATGGAGATCTCTCTCTCTTTCTCATTCTCACTCTCACTCTGTAACTTTGCCTTTCAAATAACTAAACAAATCTTTTTTTTTTTTTTTTTTTTGGATAGGCAGAGTTATACAGTGAGAGATAGAGAGAAAGGTCTTCCTTTTTCCGTTGGTTCATTCCCCAAGTGGCCGCTACGGCCGGCGCGTTGTGGCGGGCGCACCGCGCTGATCCGAAGGCAGGAGCCAGGTGCTTCTCCTGGTCTCCCATGCAGGTGCAGGACCCAAGGACCTGGGCCATCCTCCACTGCACTCCCGGGCCACAGCAGAGAGCTGGACTGGAAGAGGAGCAACCAGGACAGAATCCAGTGCCCTGACCGAGACTAGAATCTGGCGTGCTGGTGCCACAGGCAGAGGATTAGCCTAGTGAGCTGCGGCACCGGCCTCAAATCTTTTTTTTTTTAAATGCAGTTCCAGTAACAATAACTTTTGAATGCATATTATTACAAAACAGTATTTCTTTAAAAGGACCTTCAAGCTTAAGCTTTACAAAAAAGATTGATGCATTTGGATATTATAAAACTTAAAAATACTGTTAAGATCCTTTGACATCTAAATAAACTATTAGTCAATAATTTGAGGGAAGACATTTGTTACCCTGTGACTGATAAAGGATTAGCATCCAGGTTCATAAAGTAGAGAAATATGGAAAGGATAGGAATGACACTTCACAGAGAAAATCCCAAATTATTTTTTAAAAACATTTAAAGTACTCAACTTCATTGGTAATCAAGAAAGTATAAATTAAGATAACAATGAACTACCATTTCACATTTAACAGGTTTGGGGAATGATGAATTAATGTTATATATTACATCCATATAGTCACTTTGGGAAACAAATTGACAAATTCATTAAAATTCATGAGTATTCCCTATAAATTTAGTGTCATGTAGAGAAACTCTTCTCATTGGAAATAAGAGAATATGAACTGGAATGTTTATTGTGGCAGTTTGTAGTAATGAATGTATAAACTGTGACTCATTTGTAAAATGAATTCTGAAAACAATTCAAATAAATGTTGTAGATTATTTGTAACAACATGAATAATTTTTTTAATTTATTTGACAGAGAGAGTTAGACAGTGAGAGATTGAGAGACAGAGAGAAAGGTCTTCCCTTCTGTTGGTTCACTCCCAAAATGGCCGCCATGGCCAGAGCTACGCAGATCCGAAGCCAGGAGCCAGGTTCCTCCTCCTGTCTCCCATGCGGGTGCAGGGCCTAAGCACTTGGGTCACAGTAGAGAGCTGGACTGGAAGAGGAGCAACTGGGACTAGAACCCGGTGCCCATATGGGATGCCAGTGCCACAGGCAGAGGATTAACCTAGTGAGCCATGGCGCCAGCCCACAACATGAATAATTTCAAAAACATATTTAGTAACAGAGGCAAACTGCAAAATAAATGCATGATATGATATACTCGATAAAATCTTAAAGCAGTATCTGTTCTGAGAATAGAAAAAGGGAGATGAAATTTTGTTTCTCTAAAGCAAATATGACAAAATTTTGACATCCGTTTAAACTTAGAGGTAGATTTATAAGATATCTGATATATTGTCTTATTTTATTTTAAGCATTTTGCTTTAATGTTTGAAGCTTCTTGATGTAGAGTAAATTATTGATCTTTCTCCTCAGATCCCTTCTTTAGTCATGGCAACAGTTTTCATGGTTCAGGTGGTCGCGGCAACAAGTTTGCCCAGATGCGTTACAGTTTAAGACTCCTGCGAGCCATGGTCAGCACAGAAGATGAGACCGTAAACACAGATCTTTGTGAGAATGGAGCAATTCAGCAACTTACAGGTAAAAAACAACATGCTAGTTTACTGAATTTTTTTTTTAATTTATTTATTTTATTTGAAAGGTAGAGTTACAGAGAGAGAGAGGGAGGAAGGGGGAGAGAGAAAGATCTTCCATCTGCTGGTTCACTCCTCAAATGGCTGCAACATCTGGGGCTGGGCCAGACCAAAGCCAGGTGCCTGGAACTCCATTCAGGTCTCCCGTGTGGGTGGCAGTGCTTTCTTCTACACATCCTGGAAGAAGTCTTAATTTGCCTGGTCTGGGAGATGTGATAGGGAAAAGAGAACAATTGTAAAGGTTCATCTCGTCCCAGGTCCTTCTCCCTTTAGCGGGAGAGAAGTTGGTGTTGGTTCTCATGTGAGATCTCGGAGGCAGGGCCTTTTCTCACCAAATCTTAAATCGATTGGAGGTGGTAAGACAGTCAATAAGCAGTAACCGCATTATAAACTTCAGTGGTTTTACACTTTCTGTGTAGAGACTGGGTTGCAAACATTTATAGAGCAGGACACTTGGGACCTTGCCTTTGATGAGAACACAAAAGACAATACATATATCATAGGAAGATAGCGTGTGTTACCCGACACCATCAGTGAGGCACTTGGTTAGTCGTATAAATAGTGTGTGTTGCAGAAACTGGGAGGCTTGGGTAGCTTTTTAAAGGCTAGGACGTCTTAATAGGAGCTTGTGAGGGTAAGAGTATTTTCAAGAGGGGAAAAAAAATGGGATAGCTATTCAAACAAAGGGATAGCATGAACAAAGACTTAGTGCTAAAACATGCCTGATGATGTGTTCAGAGCTAGTTTAAGAGGAACCAGGGTCTTATGAAGACAAATGGATAAGGCTAGTTATATAGTCAGGGGACAAGCTGGAAAGGGTTTGAGTGATACTCTACCACGGTTTACCTTAATCTTGAGGTGTAGGGAGGTGTCAGTGAGGTTATGTGTACAGTGCTGTTCTAGGAAGAAAACTGGAAGCAATAGAATGATTTAGAATAGAACAAGGAAAGAGAAAGGCAGAGAGTTTAAGTATACTTAAATGTGGAGAAAGCCATTCAGTATTATTATACTATATGTTAAAGACAGCAGGGGAGGCCGGCGCCACGGCTCACTTGGCTAATCCTCCGCCTGAGGTGCCGGCACCCGGGGTTCTAGTTCCAGTTGGGGCACCAGATTCTGTCCCAGTTGCTCCTCTTGCGGTCCAGCTCTCTGCTGTGTCCCAGGAAGGCAGTGGAGGATGGCCCAGGTGCTTGGGCCCTGCACCCCATGGGAGACCAGGAGGAAGCTCAACACAACGGATCGGTGCAGCACACCGGCCGCAGCACGCCGGCCGTAGCGGCCATTTGTGGGGTGAACCAACGGAAAAGGAAGACCTTTCTCTCTGTCTCTCTCTCTCACTGTCTAACTCTGCCTGTCAAAAAAATAAAATAAAATAAAAGACAGCAGGGGAAGTTATAGACCTACACCTAGGTAGGAGAATGAGATAATCTAGAAACAGAAACAGACCTGTTGCCCCCAGGTTGGATTCCTAGAAGATGCCCTTGGACAAGGGGCTGATGTCCCTGGGAAGCCCCACACCTGTCCTCCATCAGGCTCCAGGGGCCTCCCTAGGGTCTCACTCCCCACCTGTAATTCATCCCAACAGGACCAGGAATATCTCTGTAAGCCTCTACTCTAGGACGTAGCTCCGTATCTGCCTGCGAATGCCAGTGATCTGTTCAACAGGAAAAATAACTTTCGTTGCTTATCTAAAGATTAAAGTTCCTTTTTGAGACCCTGTTTTACTGTGAATGTCATTTGATCAGTATTAGAGGTTGTTTTCCAGTCCTTCAATTTTGATTACAAGCAAAGGACGGATTTTAAAAGACACAGAATACTGCTGCCTGAAGTTGCGGAATATATCCTCAGGCAGACATGAGAAGACACAGAAAGCTGCAAGGAGAGGAATATGCCTGGAGAGATCTTCCACACTTGTTAAAGTTGGCCTGGGGAGAGGCAGATAGAGGCAGACTGCAGGCTGGCACTGGGTCACACACAAGTACTTGCGAAGGCATTCATGGCTGCCTTGTGAAGACTCTGTGTTTTGTTTTTTTTGTTTTTTGTTTGTTTGTTTGTTTGGTTTTTTTTGACAGGCAGAGTGGACAGTGAGAGAGAGAGAGAGAGAGAGAGAGAGAGAAAGAAAGGTCTTCCTTTGCCGTTGGTTCACCCTCCAATGGCCGCCGCGCTGATCTGAAGGCAGGAGCCAGGTGCTTCTCCTGGTCTCCCATGCAGGTGCAGGGCCCAAGCACTTGGGCCATCCTCCACTGCACTCCCTGGCCACAGCAGAGAGCTGGCCTGGAAGAGGGGCAACCGGGACAGAATCCGGCGCCCCGACCGGGACTAGAACCTGGTGTGCCGGCGCCACAAGGCGGAGGATTAGCCTAGTGAGCCGTGGCGCCGGCCCAACTCTGTGTTTCTAAACACAGTTTGCTGGGCAAAGTATCAGGTTGTTGAGGGCACCTTTTAAAGGCCTGACGTTACTTCTGTGTTGGTGTTTCTGTGTCTGCAGGCCTACTGATCGTATGGAAGTTCAGTGTTTGCAGTGCTATATACATGTGTTTATAGAATTTTCCGTATGTGGGGCTACCGATTGAAGGAAATCAATTTATCATCCTCTGTCCACAGCGTCTGGTTATTATGCAATGAAAGTAGCCCCGCTTCTAAAATAATTTGAGTGAAGAAAGTTTTTAGAAATGGTTTCTAAACACTGATAAAAATAGAAATATGGGTTTCTAATACCTTTACAATCTTTGAATATTTTGTAACAGGAATATTTAAAACTATTATAAGCAACCCTGATGAAAATGAAGAGGCCATTGTTTTGGAAATCCAGTCTGATATATTACTTATCTTATCTGGTCTTTGCGAAAATCATATTCAAAGGAAGGTACGTATGCCCATGAATCAAAATTTTGGTTAGATCTCCCAATCACCTAACTTTTAGAAGTGCCTGCAGAAGCCGGCGCCGCGGCTCACTAGGCTAATCCTCTGCCTTGCGGCGCCGGCACACCAGGTTCTAGTCCCGGTTGGGGCGCCGGATCCTGTCCGGGTTGCCCCTCTTCCAGGCCAGCTCTCTGCTCTGGCCCGGGAGTGCAGTGGAGGATGGCCCAAGTGCTTGGGCCCTGCACCCCATGGGAGACCAGGAGAAGCACCTGGCTCCTGCCTTCAGATCAGCGCGGCGGCCATTGGAGGGTGAACCAACGGCAAAGGAAGACCTTTCTCTCTCTCTCTCTCTCTCTCTCTCTCACTGTCCACTCTGCCTGTCAAAAAAAAAAAAAAAAAAGTGCCTGCAGATGTTGTGTTTTTTTAAAATCTTGTGAAAATTTAATATTTTTGGTCAGAGGACAATTAAATACAGTAAAATGTACAAGTCATATATATATACATACATATATATATGTCAGTAGGTTTTGATGAGTGTTATATACACCTTTAAGTAACTAATACCCCAATTAAAATATGGACTATGGCCATATACTATAAAATTTCCTCATCCTCTTAACGGCCATCCCCCATTCACCTCTAAGCAGTCATCATTCAGGTTTCCATTCCTATTGATTGGTTTTACCTCTATATGAATGGCATAACAAAGTGTTTACTCTCCTATGCCTGATCTCTGTCATCCAGCATCATATTTCCAAAATATGTCCATGTTGATGCCTATATCAGTAGTTACAATCTTTTTATTGCTGAATGATACTCTACTACATGAATGTACCTGAATTTGTTTATCCATTCCCCTACTGATCGCATGCTTTCATTTGTCTTGAATAATACACAGGAGTATAACTGGTGGATCATAAAGAAGATATAAATTCATCTTTGTAAGAAACTGCCCAAACAGTTTTCTAAAGTGTCTACTATTAGGCCGGCGCCGCAGCTCACTAGGCTAATCCTCCGCCTAGCGGCGCCAGCACACCGGGTTCTAGTCCCGGTTGGGGCGCCGGATTCTGTCCCGGCTGCCCCTCTTCCAGGCCAGCTCTCTGCTGTGGCCAGGGAGTGCAGTGGAGGATGGCCCTGGTGCTTGGGCCCTGCACCCCATGGGAGACCAGGAAAAGCACCTGGCTCCTGGCTCCTGCCATCGGATCAGCGCGGTGCGCAGGCCGCAGCGTGCCAGCCGCGGCGGCCATTGGAGGGTGAACCAACGGCAAAGGAAGACCTTTCTCTCTGTCTCTCTCACTGTCCACTCTGCCTGTCAAAAAAAAATAAAATAATAAATAAATAATAAATAAAGTGTCTACTATTGTAAATGTTTTTTGGGCTTTCAATTGGGTTCATACCTAAAACTAAAAGAGTAAGAGTTTCATTTCTTTTGATCACGTTGAGCTCCATAGTGTAGTCTGAGTCTCAGAAATTGATAAATTGAAAGAAATGGAATTGAAAAGATAAAACTGGGGGCCAGTGCAGTGGCGCAGCAGGTTAAAGCCCTGGCCTGAAGCGCTGGCATCCATATGGGCGCTGGTTCTAGTCCCGGCTGCTCCTTTTCCAGTCCAGTTCTCTGCTATGCCCTGGGAAAATAGTGGAAGATGGCTCAAGTCCTTGGGGCCCTGCACCCACATGGGAGACCTGGAAGAAGCTCCTGGCTCCTGGGTTCGGATCGGCACAGCTCCAGCCATTGCGGCCATCTAGGAAGTGAACCAGCCAATGGAAGACCTCTCTCTCTGTCTTTCCATCTCTCTGTAACTCTGTCTTTTAAATAAATAAAATACATCTTAAAAAAAAAAGATAAAATTGAAAAATGCTGAAGATTTACATAGATAGCTTTTTAAAAAGAAAGATTTATTTATTTATTTATTTGAAAGTCAGAGTTACACAAAGAGAGGAGAGGCAGAGAGAAAGGTCTTCCATCCGACGGTTCACTCTCCAATTGGCCGCAACTGGGTGGAGCTACGCCGATCAGAAGCCAGGAGCCAGGAGCTTCCTCTGGGTCTCCCACACAGGTGCAGGGGTCCAAGGACTTGGACCATCTTCTGTTTTCCCAGGCCAGAGCAGAGAGCTGGATGGGAAGTGAAGCTGCCAGTTCTCAAACCAGCACCCATATGGGATGCCAGCGCTTCAGGCCAGGGTGTTAACCCGCTGCGCCACAGCGCCGGCCCCTACATGTATAGCTTTTAAGAACAGTGAATACATGCTTAGCTCCATACTTTTATACAGTATTCCTCATATTCTGATACCATGTGCTTTTCTGGAGAAATAATCATAATCTTGCTTACTGGGATCCAGAACTAAACAAAAAGAAAATGAGTAAAATAATTGATAAGGGGAAAATACTAAGTAGTAGTAACATCATATAAATTATTGAAAGGTTTAACTTCCACTAAAACACTTCTCTCTTGGAAGCATTTGACATGTCTGCTATTGCTGTATAGTATTCATCTGGCATGATGCTAGTTGCTAGACTGCATTTATTGTGATGTAGAGAAAATCAGGGGGCCAGTCCTACAGGGTATTTTTGTTTTCAAAGGAAAAGGAAGAAAAATGCAAGGGATATTATGTTGGCACATTGATGCCTTTAATGATTAGTTTCACAATAATTGTCTTAAATTCCTCAGAACAAGCAAATCTGAATTTTTAAAGTTATATTAAAAATACTATCTTCTTGACAATGTTGCTAACAAAATCTTCCTGGTAGAATAAAATTATTTCAGAAGTAGGGAAAGAATGGAGTGTATATTTATTTATTTCAAAAATTCAAGAAATAATTTTAAACAAATCTCTTAAACAGGAAATTTTTGGAACAGAAGGAGTAGATATAATTCTTCATGTAATGAAAACAGACCCCAAGAAGTTACAGAGTGGCTTAGGCTATAATGTGCTTCTTTTTAGTACGCTGGACAGCATTTGGTAAGTATTGCTATAACCCACTTAGGTAGAGTCACAACATAAGAAAATTATACCTGAAGCCATGTACCCCGATTTTGTTCCCTCAAAACTGTATCAGAAAGATAGCTCCTTCGATGCCTTTTTCTTTTAGCCTAAAAATGATGCCCACATACTCTGGAAAGTTATCCTCTCCATTATTCAAATACAAAGCCACTCTTATGTCTTTTTTTTTAAGGTTTATTTATTTATTTGAAAGTGTTACACAGAGAGAGGAGAGGCAGAAAGAGAGAGAGAGGTCTTCCATTCGATGGTTCACTCCCCAATTGGCTGCAATGGCTGGAGCTGTGCCCATCCGAAACTAGGAGCCAGGAGCTTCTTCTGGGTCTCCCACAAGGGTGCAGGGGCCCAAGGACTTGGGCCATCTTATACTGCCTTCCCAGACTGTAGCAGAGAGCTGGATCGGAAATGGAGCAGCCGGGACTAGAACTGGCACCCATCTGGGATATCAGCACTTCAGGCCAGGGCATTAACCTGCTGCGCCACAGTGCCGGCCCCTTTACAGTTGTCTTATGGTTTGTTTTGCTTTGTTTTGTTTTAAGGATTTATTTATTAGAAAGGCAGAATTACACAGAGGGCTTATGGTTTTTTTTAATGCTTTCTAAACTTTTTTCTTTTTAAAGATGCATATGCTAAGGCATATCATTCCATAATTCTCACAGAAGTACCCACGCAGCCGTAATCCTCCTCAAGACATGTTTCCTGGAGGCAGGCATTTGCTAGGGCTGTTAGGACACCTTCATTCCGTATCAGAAAGCCTGGGTTTGAGTCCACACTTAGTTCCCAATTCCAGCTTCCTGCTAATGTGCACTGTGGGAAGCAGTAGGTGATGGCTCAAGAACCTGGGTCCCTGCCACCCTGTGAGAGTCCCAGATTGAGTTCTGGACTCCTGGCTTCGGCCTGGCCCCGCCCCCCTGATTGCTGCAGGCATTTAGGGAGTGAACCAACAGATGGAAGCTCTCTCTCTCTCTTCTCTGAGACTCAGTGATAACCAAGGCCACAAAGTCTCATGTGGAGGGCAGAAGTCAGCAGGCTGGAGACCAGAGCATCTGTGGTCATTCCAGCCTGCAGGTGCAGGTCTGAGGACCTGGAGGCCATCAGACCCGAGGCCCAGAAAGAGCCGTCTTCAGTTTGCCTCTCAGGGCAGTCAGAGGGGTTCTCTTTTACTCAGCCTTCTTGTTCTGTTGGTTAGATAAAGCCTACTTGCTCTGCTTTATTTAGTCTACTGCTAATTGAAACGTAAATCACATCCAGAAATAGCCTCAGAACCCAAAATAATGTGGTATAACCCCAGAGGTGGTAACCAGACCGCGTGAATGGAAAGAACCAAGCCGATGGCCTTTTAGGCACCAACCTCCACCCCCTCCACAGCCGCTGCCATGGAACAAGCAGTAGAAACAAGGGTCTCTGTTTCGTGAGGGAACCATGTTCAGTAAAGGGATACAGGGGAGCTCAAAATGCCGGAGGAATAGCGACTGGCCTCTGTGGTTATTCATCAAATATGAGGTGGAATCCCAACCTAGCAAATGTTTCAGACACGCCAGCATCTTGAAAGAGAAACAAACAGATAAACCTAAAAGCAGTAGTTACCAGAGCAACTAGAGGAGATCTTTAAGAATCCTTAATGTCATGGAAGCAAAGGAGAATGTTGCATTTACAGAAAGGAAATAAGCAATGATGAAAAATAATTCACTGACATCGATTAAAAAATAGTTGAGAGTAAACCACACTGCTGAAGTTTCTTCAGAGTTCTGTATATTTTGAGTAAAAACATTAGCTACTTGTAAAGGGATTAAGAACAGATATTATTTGCAAATGCTTTGATAGAAGGCTCTAGCAATTGAATTTAACAATAAAGTTTTGGCAAATGAATAACTTTGTTTTAATTTAAGGTGCTGCATTTTGGGGTGTTATTCCTCAGAGGATTACTTTCTTGAGAAGGAAGGCATTTTTCTCCTTTTGGATATATTGTCAGTAAGTATAGTTATGACAATTATGAGACAAAAGATAAGTATGTCTTTATTAGCCTTTTCTAACCTGAGTAGTAGCAAAAACTAATCTGTGAATAGATTTGCCCCAGATCGTGTTCAAATGCCTTGTTTTAAACAAAATCTCCCCTACAGGAGTCATAGTAAAATAGCATAGTAAAGACCCTGAAGGAGCAGGCATCTGGCACAGTGGTTAAGTCCCACCTGGGATGCCTGCATCCCACACTGGAGTGCCTGGGTTCAAGTCCTGGTACCTCTGCTTCCAATCCAGCTTCCTGCTAATGTGCGCTCTGGGAGGCAGCAAGTGATGGCTCAGATAGTGGGGTCCCTGCCATCCTCATGGCAGACGTGGATTAAGTTCTAGGCTCGCCGGCACTGTGGCTCACTTGGTTAATCCTCTGCCTGCGGTGCTAGCATCCTATATGGGTGCCAGGTTCTAGTCCTGGTTGCTCCTCTTCCAGTCCAGCTCTCTGCTATGGCCCGGGAGGGCAGTGGAGGATGGCCCAAGTGCTTGGGCCCCTGCACCTGCATGGGAAACCAGGAGGAAGCACCTGGCTCCTGGCTTCGGATCTGCACAGCGCCAGCCATGGTGGACATTTGGGGAGTGAACCGGCAGAGGGAAGACCTTTCTCTCTCTCTTTCTCTCTCTCTCTCTCTCTCTCTCTCACTGTCTATAACTCTACCTGTCAAATAAATTTAAAAAAAAGAAGAAAAGAAAAACGTTCTAGGCTCCTTGCTTCAACCTGCCAGCACTATCTGTTGTAGGTATTTGTGGAGTAAAGTAGTAGAAGATTCTCTCTCTCTCTCTCTCTCTCTCTCTCTCTCTCTCTCTCTCTCTCTCTCTCTCTCTCTCCTTCCTTCTCCCTTCCTCCCACCCCTTTCAAATCAGATGAAAATAAATAAATAAATACATGAATAAATAAGTATTTGGAAACACTCTGAAAATTCTTCCAATTAAGAAATCCGTGGCCGGCGCCATGGCTCACTAGGCTAATCCTCCGCCTAGCGGCGCCGGCACACCAGGTTCTAGTCCCGGTTGGGGCGCCGGATTCTGTCCGGGTTGCCCCTCTTCCAGGCCAGCTCTCTGCTGTGGCCAGGGAAGTGCAGTGGAGGATGGCCCAGGTGCTTGGGCCCTGCACCCCATGGGAGACCAGGAAAAGCACCTGGCTCCTGGCTCCTGCCATCGGATCAGCGCGGTGCGCCGGCCGCAGCGCGCCAGCCGCGGTGGCCATTGGAGGGTGAACCAACGGCAAAGGAAGACCTTTCTCTCTCTCTCTCTCTCTCTCTCACTGTCCACTCTGCCTGTCAAAAAAAAAAAAAAAAAAAAGAAAGAAAGAAATCCGTTTACTTACGTCAGTGCTCCCAAATATACATAAACAGAGAATTTGTTTTTTCATTGTGTTCCATCAATCTGCTAAGAAACAGCTTATGAAGAGCTAGGTGTATCAAAACCCATGGTCATGTATTAGTAACTTCTGGCTTCTTTCCCTAGTGTTAAAGGTTAAGGGCCACAGTGTTGTGCCTGAGCAAGTGCGAACAGAGCAGCACCACCCACTGATAAAATCTGATAGTCCTTTATTGTCAGTGGTGGAGAGCGGGCTCATGCCCTAAAGAGCTCTGGACCCTGAAGTTCAAAGCAACAGGGTTTATAAAGGCAAAAGCCACAAGGAGAGGAGGGAGAATACATAGTTGCTAGGATTGGGAGGAATACGTGTTTACTAGGGTCAAGCTGACCTGAATAAGGCCTATGAGAAACTAATATCAGTTGCAATCTTGACAATAGACAAATTATAATCTTAATAGTAATCCAGGTGCAGCTTGTTTTAAACTTGAGCTATCATGGTAGCAAATTTCTATGCTCTGCCAAGTGGGATGCAGTGTACTGTTACTGTCTGAGGACTGTCACTGTGTGAGTTTTAGATCATAGTTTCAGACCTAAGTCTCACGATGGGGGGTGATTTCTCAAGATGGAGTCTTGGGTGCTCTAAAATGGAGTCCCTACTGTCCAGGTGTTACTTCAACAGTGGATAAGGAACAAAGTAAGTGTTTCTCAAGAACAGTGTACAGTTTGGAGGTGATGTGAAGTCCAGTGTGTCACAGCCCATGTGTTGTGGAATGAGCTTTCTCAGCCTTCCAGAAGGACACTGCCCAGGCGGCAGCTGCAATGACTGTAACCCCTGCTAGCTTTGACTCCAAGTGGGGTCCAAAGTCACGATGATAGGGAGGAAAAGTACACTGTGCTGCAGTAAACCTCTTTGAGGTTGACTCGCATAGAGTTCCAACCGTGCCACCGTCTGTGATTGCCATCGGCCTTCATGTTATTAACATGACTTTGACTTCGCAAAGGTGTGAAAATTACTTGTGCCTCTTCACCCCCTGAAAGAACAATGGTTGATGTCTGTGTCTTGTGCTTCCTCACCTGCCGCACGGGGATAACGGCAGCTACCTCATCACACTGTTAGGAGCATCAAATGAGTGATATTGTGGGTGTATGTGTGCAGGTGCACACAGATGTGTTCACATACATATGTGCCTGACACATGTTACTGCTGTGTGTCTGTTATGAGTATTACTGGATTGTATTAAATATGGACTGAGCCAATCAGGTTCAGTAGAAATTACAAATATTCTTTAATGACACTTTTATACCAACTTTAACCTTTGATATATGCCTCTTTCTCAGGAATTAAACTCATTTGATTGAGGATTCTACTTAATACAGTTCTGCTAAAATATCTATTTAGTGTGCAATACTGATTGCTAATAATGGTGAAATTACTGATAATACAAGTTTTCCTTTTTTTTAAAGGCAATAATCCTTAATATTTATGGCAACTTTTTTTCCTTTTTTTCTCTCCTTTCCTTTTCCTTGCCAAAGTTGAGCCAAAAAAAATTCTGTAATCTAATACTTGGAATAATGGTTGAATTTTGTGATAATCCCAAAACAGCAGCTCATGTCAATGCTTGGCGAGGGAAGAAAGATCAGACAGCTGCTAGTCTTTTAATTAAATTATGGAGAAAGGAAGAAAAAGAATTAGGAGTAAAACGTGACAAAAATGGGAAGATCATTGGTAAGTTTATTTATGCTTGTAGAAGCAAATGCTTATTTTTTAAAGAGAATTTTAAAAGGTATTGGGAAGGTATGAAGACTTTTACTCCTTTGTCTAAAATTCTTTTCACAAAAAAAAAAAAACTTGATAACATAAATTCTGAATAATTGGAAGAAAGCCAAGTAAATTAGTAGCAGGTTCATATTTTTATAGAATATTTTCAAGAAATGGTATTTGATTATGTTCGTTAACTCAAAAAAACTAACAGTACTTTCTAAAGAAGTTTCTTTTGCTTTCCTGCATTCAAATATAGATTCGGTGATATTTCACTTACCAATAAAACTTTACAATATAAGCGGAATGCTTGAAAACAAATTAAATGTTCATAAATTTAGGGGCCGGTGCCATGGCTCACTTGGTTAATCCTCTCCCTGCAGCGTCGGCATCCCATATGGGCACCCGGTTCTAGTCCCAATTGTTCCTCTTCCAGTCCAGCTCTCTGCTGTGGTCCGGGAGTGCAGTGGAGGATGCCCCAAGTGCTTGGGCGCCTGCACCCGCATGGGAGACCAGGAGGAAGCACCTGGCTCCTGCCATCCGATTGGCATAGCAGCCATTTGGGGGGGGTGAGCCAATGGAAGGAAGACCTTTCTCTCTGTCTCTCTCTCTCACTATCTAACTCTGTCAAATACATAAAAATAAATAAATAAATAAATTTACTAGATTCTACATTAATGAAGCTTGCAATATCAGAATTTATAGTTCATTTATATAGTCTGTATTGCTACATTTTCTAAATCTTTTAAGATTCCTATGTTTCATTTAAACTGTATTACTTCATTTTAAACAAAAATACTTCTGATTTTTTCTATTTTAATGCAATTTTATTATTTCTGAGTTTTGATCTATAACATCATAAAATATTTTTATATTTATAACATAGTAGATGGAAACCAAAAACAAAGGAGGTGCCATCATTGTTAAACTGACATATTCAATTTCTAGATCTCATAAATGCTAGTGTATTTATGTAAGTTTCACTTTTCAAAGTAATTTTGTAGAACTTTCAAACTTTACATAAATAATAATGAGAACTTTAAGTTTTGTTACTGAGTGGGGAAGAAATTACTGATTCTTTATGCTTTCAAAAGAGTAACCATATATGACATTTTTACTGTTAAAATATTTTTATAAATTTTATGTTGTAGACTAAAATCTAAGATTAACTTCTTTTTCCCTATGGTTTTTATCTCTCCTTTCTGTATTTCCATGATTAGATACAAAGAAACCCTTGTTTACTAGTTTTCAAGAAGAACAAAAAATCATGCCACTGCCTGCAAACTGCCCATCTGTTGCAGTTATGGACGTTGCCGAGAATATCAGAGCGAAAATTTATGCTGTGTTGGGCAAACTAGGTAAGAAACTGCTCCTCTGGTTTATAACAGCCTGTGTGAATGTGCACACTATGCATGCTGATTTTACTCAGGAACCCATTTTCTCAAATAGAATGAACAAAAGTCCCTTTATACAGGTAAATGGATGTCCCACTGATACTCCAGTGCCCAGGCTGCATCCCTAACCACACGTCAGATTCTGTGGGTGTGGGATGCCAGCGTCAGTATTTTCTAAAGCTCTCCAGCCAGTTCCAGTGTGCAGCTCAGATTCAGGGCAGTTAGTTTAGATGATTAGACTCAGGATAGCATTTGGAGTCATCTGAGTTAATTTTGTTTTTGATGTCCTTGCTTCCTACTAAGGAAAAAGTCCTTAAACACTCTTCAGCCTCTGAAAGCAAAAACACAGGAAGGATTATTCCTCTTCTGTAGTCCAGATAAAGATGATCTGTCGAGCTTAAATCATAGGAATCAGCCAGATGCTCTCACAGGAGTAACTTTTTCTTAAATGAAGGTGAACTCAGAAATGATTGTTTGCATTTGTTTTTATGATAAACACATGCCTCTTGAATGACTTGCTCTATTTAAGTAAATTCTCTTTATGACCTTTGTTTAGATTTTGAAAATTTACCAGGCCTATCTGCTGAAGATTTTGTCACCCTTTGCATCATACATAGATATCTTGATTTTAAAGTAAGTACCTTTTAAGTAACCTTCTTATTAAAAGCTACCTGACAAATAATCAATTGGAAAATACATGATCTGCTCATAAAAATTATGGGCAATCACTTATATATTGTACAGTTTTATTTTCCAAATTTTGCATCTAATGCTGTTAAAGAAATGTACCATTAATGGGGTGTTTTTCATGGAATAAGATTTTATTCAGCAATTTATTAGTTAGAAAATGGTTGTTACTGACGTGGAACTGCTCAGAATCCTGACAGCATTTAAGAAATGTAATTTATTCTCTTTAAAGAAGATTAGGAACTAGAATTAAATGTTATTTATTAAAATATATTATTACTACTTATTAAAATATCTTATCATTACTTTATGTCATGATCAAATCCCGGTGAAAGAATATTAGGTTGCTTAGCTCACTAATTATATTTTCACCAGTAAATAAATAATTTTGAAGTTTCAGGAAAGTCTTTTTAGGAAAGTATTTTCATCCTATTAATATTAGCACTATGTATTTGAGTGTAATTGAATAAACCACTATTTTCAAATGAAAAAAAAAAGCTAACTCTTGTGCCTAACCTAGATATGTAAAATTTTCTCTAATCTTAAATTGTCTCAGGTACATTAATTTCTAGATAACCCAGAGTACAAGAGCATGATAGAACCACGGAGATAAAAGCTTCAGATCCAGTTATAATTTGCCTTAACCGGAAAATGAGAGGCAGGGCCATATTTCTCAGGGTGGCTGGTTCTAGTGTTGGAGGACACCCTTCGCAAATTCAGCTTGAGCTTGCCTGATTGTCACTGTAGACCGTTAGGGAGGGAGCCTGCAGTGGTGCAGGAAGAGGAGACTAACTTAGCAGTTTCTGTAGCTGTGAAAACAGAGGGCGTGGGCTGGACATAAATCATGGCGCATCACACACGAACACTTTCTCATGGAAAACATTTGGTCAATTCCTTCTGAATTATTGAACTGGTACCCCAAATCATTCCCAATGCACCTAGCTTATTTCAAGAAGTTAGTTAGGAAAAACTTGTGCATTAACAGGAATAGCCAAAAAATTACATAAAATTATATCTTTTTTTGGATCATTTAACTTCATTAAACTTAAACTTTCTTATAACAGATTGGAGAAATATGGAATGAAATATATGAAGAAATAAAATTGGAAAAGTTAAGACCAGTCACTACAGATAAAAAAAGTCTGGAAGCTATTACAACAGGATCAGAAAATATCGGAAAGATGGTTGTTTCTCTGCAGAGTGAAATGATTGAAAGCCAAGCTCGCCAAGATGTGCAGAATGAACAAAAAGTATATGCAAAAGTAAGGCATAGGATACCACTGGGGCACAAGCTATCCATTTCTATGTATAAACAAGATGAAGTTATCCATAGGGTATATTTATCTTTTGAATGTTTCAGCCATGAGTTATTTTCTTTTCTGTTATTTCAGTGACTTTCTATAGTTTTAAAAGAAGCCAGAGTTGGGACCGGTGCCCAGGCTCACTTGGTTAATCCTCCGCATGTGGCGCCGGCATCCCATATGGGCGCCGGATTCTGTCCCGGTTGCTCCTCTTCCAGTCCAGCTCTCTGCTGTGGTCTGGGAGGGCAGAGGAGGATGCCCCAGGTGCTTGGGCCCCTGCACCCACGTGGGAGACCAGGAAGAAGCTCCTGGCTCCTGGCTTCGGACGAGCATAGTGCCAGCCATGGCTGCCATTTGGGGAGTGAAGCAATTGAAGGAAGACCTTTCTTTCTGTCTCTCTCTCTATAACTCTACCTGTCAAAAAAAAAAAAAAAAAAAAAAAAGAAGAAGAAGAAGAAGAAGAAGAAGGAGGAGAAGAAGCAGCCAGAGTTAAGATAATGAGACTCAGTGACTTATATTACATGATGCTTTATGACATTGTTACCAAAAGCAGACTGCTACTGCTTGCTGCTCAAAAGCCAGTGCTTGAAAGACGAGAGTGGATGCAAAGAAATCGGGTTTATTCAAGAAGCTGGTGACTTGAGGAGATGGTGGACTTTGTGTCACAAAGATTATCTCAAATTCTCAAGTTAGCAGGAGGACTTTTTTTTTCTTTTCAAAAAACATTTTTAACGATTTATTTATTTATTTGAGAGGTAGAGTTACAGAGAGAGGGAGAGACAGAGAGAAAGGTATATTCTATACCAACCAGGGGTGTGTGCTCTCCCATTGTATGTTTAATAGATAGTCTGCTGAGGACCAGACAGCCAGCTGCTGTCATTGCCTTCCTAGACTGCGTCACCACATTACACTCAGCACTCTCACAGAGTTGCTTGTCTTGCTGCAGTCACAAAATAGAAGCAGTTTTGCCAATATAATTTTGCATAAGCCATTTTTAGTAGTCAGTAAGAATCTCTTTTTACTTTTTCCTGTGAATCTTCCGTTAAGTCACTCAGATAACTTTTTCTGAGTTTTGATCTGTCCTCACTAATGGCAACAGTGTAAAGCAGTATTGCTGAAACTGCTGTTATGAAAATAGCAGTTATACATCACATCTTACGGGAAGCAGTTCAAACCTGAGACATACAAGGAGCAGCTAAGGATTTTTTTTTTTTCGTTTTAAAGCTGCTGTATTTTGACTTGTTAAGTTCTATGAATCTGTTACTGCCTTTGCTAGTCAGCCTTAACCTTGGGAAGGGAGGTGTTTGCCTCAAAATAAGAACCTTCAATCCTTCGATATCCTTGCACAGAAACAGAAACTGTTGATTATGTTTCTCATTTCAGATACAAGCCACACACAAACAAAGAGAACTGGCTAATAAATCATGGGAAAATTTCTTGGCTAGAACATCAAATGCTAAAACATTAAAGGTAAGATTTTTTAAATCTTACAATATCCACAACAAGTAACCAGTTCTTACAGACAGACAGTTTCAGCAATGACTGTGCGTTCACTGTTTTTCTGGTAACCTTTCTGCAGCCTGTCAGACACTGTTAGATCCTCAGATGCAGTGCAGGGTGATGGCTGCCCCAGTTACACAAGGTGCCGCTTGGAGTTGCAGTTGGTTTTGGAGCAGGAAGCAAGGCTGGGTTGCTGCCTGCATGAAGGAGGAGGTGGAAGTCAGCCCGGAGAGCGCAGGACAAAGGCTGCGCTTTCCACCTGGAGCTGCTCATGGATTTGCTTTCTGCAGGGAGTCCAGTGAAGGACGGAAGAGGCAGCCGTCCTGTGTCACCCACTCCTCCCAGGAGTTCCCTCCCTCTCTGATCCCTGGAAGGAACATGAAATTAACATTTCAGTGAGAATTTGAAATAAATAGCCCTTTGGGAGAACCTGTGATAAGCTGTTTTAGTCAGAAGCTAGAAACTGTTCTAAAAAGTTCATAATGCTAAGGCCAGCACCACCTGCAGTGTCGGCATCCCATATGGGCGCCAGTTTGAGTCCTGGCTGCTCCACTTCCTGTCCAGCTCTCTACTATGGCCTGGGAAAGCAGTAGGTGAAGGCCCAAGTCCTTGGGCCCCTGCACCTGTGTGGGAGACCCAGAAGAAGCTCCTGGCTCCTGGCTCCTGGCTTCGGATGGGCCCAGCTCCAGCCACTGCAGCCATTTAGGGCATGAACCAGCAGATGCAAGACCTCTCTCTCTCTCTCCCTCTCTACCTCTGTAACTCTGCCTTTAAAATAAATTTAAAAAAAATTTTTTTTTAAACCAGCAGCTGCTACAGGTCAAGCCTTTTTTTAAAAAAAGTTCATAATGCTAATTGTTCACTTGGAATCTGCAAGAAGAATCATGAATTTCCAAAATTTCATTACTTTTTCCCACCCTTTTCCTTTAATACCTTGGATGTACTTTTGCCTAATGTTATAATTCTTTCTCCAGATATGAAATGGTTAATTTTTTAGTCCCTGAAAGTAGTGGAACCATATTAAGAGAGGAAAGTCAAAGCTGAGAATAAGCTCACTAATAGTAGCGAGGATGGCCCTTTTCAGTCAAAGTTCTTCCCAGCCTTACTTGCAAATTATCTTCATAGTTGCCTGTATTTTAAAGGGATAATTAATGCAAAACCAGCCTCCTCCCTCGGGACCATACTACTTCCTGTTTCACCTCTGTAATGTCTCATACATTGAACTCAAATCAACCGCAAAGATTAGTATCATTTATATAATTCTAAATGCTTGAAACACTTAAGTGTACTGAATTAGTATTTCATATATGCAGCATATTTTGAAACATGCATCACTTGATAGACATTTAGTGGCTTATTAGCTTTTGTGCTGGGAATTAAATGTAATTTCCTCAAAAGCTGCTTTATTCCTGGGACGTATATGACCAGCACCTCTAGAAATCTTTAGGTGACTGGTATCTTCCTCAATACACAAAGAGTGTAACTTACCAATCTACTTAACTAAATTGCCTTTTTAGCCAGAATGAGTCAATGCAGGTTCCAGGCTACCCGATAAACAGCCAGAGCATAAGTGAGGCACAGTTAACTGCACTTTGTATCTTCATTACATGCTCATAACGAACGCTCTACCAGCAACTGATACACTTTTCTTTCTAATTTAAAAATATTCAGAAAGCCAAGAGGCTTCAGGAAAAAGCTATAGAAGCCTCCAGACACAGTGAACGACCACAGAATGCGGTATTTCACCAGACAGATATTAAAGGCCTTAACACGACGGTAAGCTTACTTTGCTCTTTACCTCTTTCTCAGTAGTCATTGAATTTAGGTTCCCGAAACGTTATTTGTGTGGGGTTTTCATCTCATTTTTTTCTTCTTTTTCCTACTCAAATTTCAAATCATTAAGGGACACCCATCTCCAAGGCACACCCACGCCCGCCCAGTGCTGATGGAGCGCTAGCTTCCCGCGGAGCTGCTACAGACACGAGGCTCTGTGCATCTTCACGTTTCCCACAGAAAGTGTGCAGTGTCCTTTGCCTAGCAGGACTGTCCATGCCAGATGCCCTCGCCTTTCCGGTGTGCCCTGCTGCTCCCTGCCACTGAGCGCACATTTTGTGTCTTTTCCGGAGTGAACTGGAGGATGAGTGGATGTTTCTCTTATTGAAAAACTTTATAAATGGGCTCTCAGATATTTGCCTTTGGCTTTTGTAGGTGCCCTCTGGTCCAGTCGTAACGGTGGAGAGCACCCCTGTGCGGTTCCTGGGGGGACCTCTGGCTGACACCGACATCGCCCTCAAAAGGCTGCCTGTTCGAGGGGGCGCCTTGCAGAGGGTGAAAGCAGTGAAGACTACGGATGAGCCCAAGAAGAGTGTTCCCACCTGATGCCCTCGGGGGACGCTGGGATAAATTCTGCTTACAAGTTTTAGTTAGACATACCTTTATATGTAAAGGCAAAGCAATATTTTAGAATAACAATTTTAGTGAAATACTATTAAAAATCAAAGTAAGAAATAATTTATTTTATAGTATAATATTATCATCAATTTCTTTAGAAAAACTACTGATTCTCTAATTCTCGTAACTGAAATTGTAAAACGTGGTCTGTCAGTTAGGGCGGACTCTCAGTTCGTTGGAGTTGGTGATACCAAGGTGAAATTGTTCTTGTCACATTCAGGCAGGGCAGAGAAAGCCCTGTGCTCGCCTACTTAAGTTACTTTCTCAGTGACTTTTCAAAGGCCCTAAAAAGATTCTTGTGTCCTACACACACTTCATACATTGCATGCCTCTCCTGCAGGTATGCCCAGGTTTCTGTAACAGTTTATCCTGAACATTCTTTAAAGACTGAAACGATTCAGACAAGATGCCCTGGACAGAACACTGGCCCAAGGAAGGGCCTCCTGCTGTGGGTCTCCAAGGTCAGTGAACTAGGTGTCCAAGTAGTTTATGTAGATTTCTCCCATTTGCCTTTAAACACCCTTGTTTTACCAACTTCTTGACAGGTGCAAAGTTTACTATGGCATGCATATTCCAGTTGTAGTGCTCTGTCCTACCTGAATAAATATCATTGTTCTTTGGAGAATCTTTCTGTATGTGAGTTGACAGGCAGCATGTGAACTACTTCAACAAGTCTAAGCCAAAAAGAAAAAAAAAAAAAGTTTGCAAGCTCTGGACCTATCAAACCTAGCAGTGATTTGGGCTACAGGCATTCTTGCATCAAGGGACTGAAACTCTGTGAGTAGGATTTTGCCCAGCAGAGAAGTGTGTGTGCATGTCTGTCTCAACAGTTCCAACAGCTGCCTCTGCACCTCAGGATTCCTAATCGGCCGCATGCCCACTCCTGCCCCATTCTCTGTGACTGGCTAGCTCTGAGTGCCTCCTACTCCTGGAGCCAGAGACAGCCTCCCCCCATCCAAAGCACATGGATGGAGTGGGGAGTAGCATTCATGTTTATAGTGTTTTCCTACTTGCATGGTGGAAATACTTGGCTACAATTTCAAGTACAAATGTGATGAACTGAATGCAGGGTTGGGCAGAGATGCAAGCATTCCACTTTCACTATAGGGTAAGAGGGGGATCCATCACCCCCTGGGGTCCATCTTCTCCTATCTCCTTTTCCTCCACCTTCCCCAACTATATGCTATCCTGTCTGTAAGGATAATAGCATCTTCAGTGAAAGGAGAAGTTACTGCAGTTACAATCAGATGAAATGCCATGGGGTGATGTTTGGCCCATGTTCCTACACTGGCCTGCCCTGGGTTCTGTTCCTGGCTCTGCTCCTGATTCCAGCTGCCTGCTAATACAGACTCCGGGAGGCAGTAGTGATGGCTCAAGAAGTTGGGTCCCTGCCACTGCTGTGAGAGACCTGGATTGAGTTCCTGGTTCCCAGCTTCCCCCTGGCTCAGTCCCAGCCATTGAAGGCATTTGGGGAGTGAGCCAGCAGATGAGAGCCCTCTCTGTCTCTCTCTCTCTCTCTCTCTCTCTCTCTCTCTCTCTCATTCTGTCTCTCTCTCTCTGTCTGTCGCTCTCCCTCCCTCCCTTCCTTCTTCTCTCCCTCTGCCTCTCAAATGAGTAAAGTTAAAATTTGTTACAAAGAACTGAGTAGCCAGCTGACCTTTGGCTTGCAACTCACCCTGCCCCAGTCCCCTTGTGGCTCACAAGAGTAGATAATGTGCATCAGCTTTTCTATGGGCTTTGTTCTCTTTCGAATCCCTTCCTTTATTGCCACCTGCAAAGTATTATCTGAAAGCGCAATTTATTCCTTTTCTTCACTGAAGGCCCAAGACCAGAATGGATGTGTGTAAGGGGCAAGCACTGACGGGATGCACACACAAAAGCACCAGATACATTCAGGTACCTCAGATACACCATGGCTGAGAACAATGAGTCTTTGCCCCCTTCTGTAGGCAATAAGCTCCTGCCCCAGACTTTAACTTCCCAAGCATAAGACAGAAACCCTATCTCATTCATGATTGCAATCAGTACTCAGTAAGTACATTATTGGGTAAGTGTGATGATGGCTTCCAACTGTGCCTGTGGCTACCTCTTCAGGCCGTCTGCAAGGAATGGGTTTTAGACACCCTCCTCAGTGTCTGGTCCTTGTCATGAGACCATTAGCCCTACCTTGCAGCTGGTTTTCCTTAAGGCTTCGCTATCGATTGGCAAGATAAAAAATTCTCAATCTAGGAATGTATTCAGCCTACAGACATAGTATTTGCTACCCAGTTATTATGAAAAGCTTGCTTATATAGTGCTGTGGTGTAGCAGGTTAAGCCTCCATCTACAACACCAGCATCTCATATGGGCATTGGTTCATGTCCCAGCTGCTCTGCTTCTGGTCCAGCTCCAGGCTCTTTGCTTTTGCCTGGCCCAGCCCCAGGTGTTGCAGCCACTTGTGGAGTGAACCAGAAGATAGAAGTTATCTCTGTCTCTCCAACTCTGCCTTTCAAAATATATGTGTGTGTGTAAAAGAATAACCTGAGAGCCATGCAAGTCCATTAGGATTATTAACCTGGAGTTCATGTACCCTCCTGAATCCTTGTAAAACCCCTAGCAAAGGGTCTATACCTTCATCACAGTTTCAAAGTAGTCTGTAACCCAAAAGAATGCCCCCGGGGCCTGCGCCGTGGCTCACTAGGTTAATCCTCCACCTGTGGCACCAGCATCCCATATGGGCACCAGGTTCTAGTCCCGGCTGCTCCTCTTCCAGTCCAGCTCTCTGCTGTGGCCCGGGAAGGCAGTGGAGGATGGCCCAAGTGCTTGGGCACCTGTACCCGCATGGGAGACCAGGAGGAAGCACCTGGCTCCTGGCTTCAGATCGGCGTAGCTCCGGCCACCGCAGCCATTTGGGGAGTAAACCTCAGGAGGGAAGACCTTTCTTTGTCTCTCTGTCTCTGACTCTGTCAAATAAATTAAAAAAAAAAAAAGAAAAAGAAAAAAAAGAATGCCCCCCTCCTTTACTCCAAAGTACTTTATTCAGTCAAACCATCAGACAGGAACATATTTGTGTCATATGACTTTTGCTGCTTTTAAAATGAATGATATTTGAGTTTGGGTATACTTGCATCTACTTGCATAGAAAGGAAATCTGTCATTATAATGATACTTGGGTAACCTGGTAGCTATTATGAGGATCTGTGGGGCAGGTTCCCATTGGTTCTGAGCCCTGGGAAACAAACGGTGGTTTCTCCTGAACCTGTGGCCTGGGTTTTCATATTAGCATGTGAATCCTGAGACCCTCTTCACTTCTGAGAAATTGAGACCAAATCCACAGGTACCATTTGTCAAAGGTTTAGGCTTTTGTGACATGCACGCAAGAGCACTAATCTAAACCAACTGCATGTTAGCACTTCCTGTCTTCATTTCCCATCATTCCAGTTCCTCTTCGGAGTCCTGCTATGCCATTGTTTGGTAGATTTCTTTAATGCGTCACATCCTTTGTGGAATAAGATTTGAGACATACACAGGTAATATTTAAAGAAGAAGATAACACCTAAGGACAAGAATTCTATTGAATTAAACTTCGCTAAAATAAAGTTTCTTAGTGCCTTTTGCTGTTTTATTTTCCAAATTAAGACAATGAAAATGAGAACACAAAATTTTTACTTCTTAATGCATAGAAAAATACTTTAATATATAAGATGGCCTGCTGATGAAATGCACGTTTCAGTACCTACACAGTATACTACATCAAGATTCAGTATTTTTCAGATAATACTGGCATTAGAGTTGGCACAGTTTCTATGATCAATATTGAGGGAATAAGGTACCTTATAAAAATAAGTTACAATGTTGCTCAATTGACTACTGTGGTAAAAATATATCACATTTTCACTGTAAGTGGTGTTCTCTTTAAAACAAAGACACTCTGCAAAGTAAATAAAAATTGTTAACAAATAACCTGAAAAGGTGGAATAGTAATAGTAAAGCAATTACACATCAACAAAAATACAACTTTGACCAATAATAAAGAACTACAAATAACAATCTATTCTGGTAACTGCTGCAGGAGGTATCTGACCTCATAAACACTTGCCTGAGGTATCCTCTGTGTTTTTCCTCTTAAACTTTTTTTAAAACCTCGTGTTTTATAAAACTCAGTCCTGTAGATTAGAGAGAAGTCGTTCATATTTACTCTACTACGACTCAAGATTCCACCCTTTTCTACCACTCTTATCAAAAAATCATTTCAAAAGCCTAAGTACATGATGTTTAAACATTCTTCAACAACTGTGAATAACTACAGGGTTAAAGTATTTTCCAACTAACTATTCTTGGGAAAACAATACATTAACTTTTGTGATTACCAAAATGTGTTATATTCCAAGACCATTTAGAATCAAGTGTTTATACATCAGTGTTCCCATGGTTTCCAAATTATATAAAACCAGTAAAAATAAAAAGCCTATCACGCAGGGAAAGTTGCTGTCATGTTGAATAAACTTGGAAAAATCCAAAGGATTAAATATTGAATTGTGAATGAAACTACCCTCTTAAGTACACATTTAAATTACCTCCTGTTGCTTTCTCTGGAAAATTATACTTGGGAGGTGTCGCCTGCCTTCTGCCCATCCCATGGGACCTGGAAAGCAGGCAGTCTATGTACATGTCCCAGAAGTCCTGAGCTATGTTTAGGAAGACACTGTAATGTCCGGGCCGCGGGGATTTCTGCAGGAACAACATGAAATTCCAGAAAGCACCCACGCTGCGCTCTATCTTGAGTTCCTTGAGATCGATCAGCGTCAGCGAGCACGCGGTCCAGCACTGGAGGTCCACGTCCTCTGCCATCCCGGGGCTGACGCCGGCCAGCACTCCCTTCTGCAATTCAAGGTCCGCGCCGGCCAGCCCGAGGAGCAGCACGCAGCTCAGGGGTAGGGAGAGCCGCCGCCTCGCGCCAGACCCCATCGCTACACAGCAACAAGGGGGAAAGAGGGAATTTTTAGCTCGCAAAGTTACTCGAGTCTTCAAGAGTCTATTTAAACAACATTTTCAGAGGGAAGGAAAGGGCAGGCGCTCCAGCAGCCTCCCTTCACAGAGCGGAAAAGTTCAAAGCCTGCGGACCCCCGTCGGCCCAGCCCATTGTGTGGGTAAACCCTGAGGAGGTTTGGCTAACTCGTGGGGAAATGTCCCAGATCCGCTAACTGGACCTCCCTCCGTTTCAGAGTCGCTGCAGCTTCCACCAGTACTCAATGAAGGCGATGTCCGGGGGAGCCCCGGCTTCCCTCCCGCTGCTGGGGGGGGGGGGGAGCTGGCTGCAGGTCCACGCACAGAGGCGAGAGGCTAACCAGGGCGCAGGGCCGCTTAGGGTCAGCGAAATCTCGACCACTCCCGGTCAGTCCGTGGCTCCGCTGACCTAAGGCGCACCGGTGGAGGATAGCGCTGAGCCGGCTAACGAACGGCCACGGAGCTGCTGTCCAGGCTGGCGCGGCACGGCCGTCACCCAGCGCGCAGGGACCGGCCGGGGGCGGACCCAGCACCCAGGACAGCGCGCTTCCCTGCACCCAGCCACCTCCCCCCAAAAAGTTACTGTCAGAGAGAAATCTAGGAAACCCATCTAAACCATAGGCGCGGCTCGCTTTATCGTCGCAGACCGCAGATGGCCCACACCAAGCCGGCAGTGGACAGTTGTAAGAGGGACGCGCGGGGTGGGACCGAGGACGTGTCCCGCCCCTCCTGCCCAGGTTAGCCGCCTGACCACTGTCCGCGCCCGGGTAGGCTCACCTGGCAGCCAAGGAGGGAGTACGCGGGAACCGGGGAGCTCTCGTCGGTGTCCGGGGCGCGCGTCCCGGCGCGGTGCTGGCCGTGCGCTGCGCCCGCCCGGAGGCGCAGGCGGCGGCCGCGGGTGCTCGGCACCAGCCGCCCCGGAGCGGGCAGAAGGCGCCACAGCGCTCGGGTCTCGCTCGGCCGGCCCGGTCTCGCCCTAACCGGGGCGCAGGCAGCTGGGAGGCTGTGGCTCGCCGAGGCCGCCGCGTGGGACTCCCGCAGCCCCGGCGCGCTCCTTTTCTAGGGGCCGAGCGAGGGGGCAGAGGCGGGGGCGGCTGCGCTTGGGAGGCGCCGCCCCCGCCGCCTGGCGCGGCTCACGGGCATGGGGGCCGACAGCGTACTGCAGCGCCTCTCGCCCACCTCCGACTCCTTGGAGCGGGCAGCGGCTCGGGGCTGTCTTCCTCGCGGAGAATGGGCCATCGTGAGTCCGCAGACCCCGGCCCCCACGCCCTGCTCGGCGCAGCGGAAAGCTTTCACGGCTGTGAACCCCACTAAACGCTCAACCTGCCAGGGCGGCTCTACCCCCTAACCAAGCACCGTTTAAGTCACTGACCCCGGCACGCAATCGGACTTCGCCTGCGCCGGAGTTCAGGGCGTTTGTAACGACTTCCCTCGGCCGTCGGTGGATCGGAGCCTCCGAGCGGGTCCCTAGAATTCCCCGTCCGTGTTCTGCACCCTTCGCCGCCCCGACACGTCGCTGGGACCGTCTTCGTGGTTTACGGCCGTGTCCCGTGCCCGAACCCCGCGGCGATGGTCACAGGCAGCTGGAGTGGATCTCAGCGCCCCGCCGGCGGCCGTGCCTCTCTCCGCGCCCTGGGCAGGTGCCCGACCTGGGGCGGGGAGACCCGCGCGAGGGTGTGCGCCTCGCCCGGCACCCCGATCCCTCCGTGGCTCTCCTCCCGTCCCCAGAAGCCCGCTTCTGCCGGCGTCTACCTCTACTGAAAGCCCCCTCTGTCCTAGGAGCTAGCCCGACTCCCAGTCCAGCATCCCACCGGGGCCGCTTCCACGCACCACTGCTGCTGTCCCAGCGGAGCCGGCTGTGGGCACCGCCCATCCCCTCCCATCCTCCAGTTAACACCGGCTCGTCCCCAGTCCCTTCTAAGGTGCATCTGCTCTCGCTTCTCTACCGAAGGACCCGCAAACTTTATTTCTGTGAAATGTACTTTATTTTTCATGAAACGCTTTCTGTGTGCAAGTTTTGCAAAGCCTTTATAGAAAACTTGTAAGATACAGAAAAATATAGAGGCAATGGTTGGTGTGTTTTTTTCCACTTTTTGTTCCCAGTTGTCTGTGCTGTTGTCACAGCACAGGGACTGCGTAATTTATGAAGAACTGAAACTTACATCTTGGGGTTGGAGCTGTGGCCGTAGTGGGCTAAGCCTCCGCCTGCAGTGCTGGCATCCCGTATGGACGCCGGTTCGAGCCCCGGCTGCTCCACTTCTGATCCAGCTCTCTGCTATGGCCTGGGAAAGCAGTGGAAGGTGGCCTGAGTCCTTGGGCCCCTGCACCCGCGTGGGAGACCCGCAAGAGACTTCGGATTGGCCCATCTCCTGCCTTTGCCTCCATTTGGGAAGTGAACCAGAGGATGGAAGACTTCTCTCTTCCTCTATGTGTCTTTAACACTACCTCTCAAATAAATAAACAGTTCTTTTAGGAAAAAAAAAAAAAAACAAAAACAAAAACAAAACAGAAATTTACTTCTTACAGCTCTGGAGCCTGTAAGTGCAAGACCGACACCCAGTCACCTGGTGTCAGGGGTCTCTCTCCTCCCGTGTCTTCATGTAACAAAGGCAGAAAGGGCAGATTCTGTGTGAGGCCCCCTGGAGAAGAGCCCCAGTCCCATTCAAGTGGGAAGTGTCCTCCTCCTGACTTGATTATCCCCTAAAGGCCCCGCCTCCTAATATGATTACAGTGGAGATTAAATTTCAACATGAATTTTGGAGGAACACAAACATTCTTCCGAAAGCACCAGTGCTTGTTAAAATGCAAATTCTGGCATAAGGATAACTTAGTACACTTTTTTCCATTTATGTGATCTCAAATATTTCCTCATATGCATTTGTAAAGGATATTTGGGTATGACTGTGGTGGCACACACATACACACACAAGGAAGGATATCCTGAATAATAATAATGATAATAGCCTGTGGGGAAAAAACGAGCAAAAACACTGGCAATTCACAAAAGAGTAATTTCTAATTTCCAGTAAAAATGAGAAAAGATGCTAACTTTAAGGAAATGATACATAGTTTTCCCCAGTTAGAGCTTAAAACAAATCAATTTGGTAACATACAGTGTTAGCAAATTTTCAAGAAAATCATTGTTTCATGTATTTTTGACAGAGTAAGAGCTGGCTTAATCACCATGGGAGAAAACTGGCATATTCTTTTTCAAATGAAAGTGATTTGGAAATTCTACTGTTGGCATTTGTCTCCCCAAAACTCATGCAGAATTTAGATATTTTTATTCTATTATTTTATTATTTTCAAAGTATATTTTTGTTTTATTGATTTATTTATTTGAGAGGCAGAGTTGTAGACAGAGAGGAAAAGACATAGATTGGTTCACTCCCCAAATGACTACAACAGCCAGAGCTGGGCTGATCTGAAGCCAGAAGTCAGGGCTTCTTCAGGCACTTGGGCCAGCTTCCACTGCTTTTCCAGGCCATAGCAGAGAGCTGGATTGGAAGAAGAACAGCCAGGACTAGAACTAGTGCCCATATGGGATGCCGGCATAGCAGGCAAAGGCTTAGCCACAGCGCCGGTGAAGATGTTAAAACTCTAATGTCTTTTTTTTTTTAAGATGTATCTCTTTATTTGAAAGGTAGAGTTACAGAGGCAGAGACAAAGAGAGAAAAAGAGGTCTTCAAATCCGCTAGTTCATTCCCCAAATGGCCGCAATGGCCGGAGCTGGGCTGATCCGAAGCCAGGGGCCTGGAGCTTCTCCCAGGTCCCCTACATGGGTGCAGAGGCCCAAGGACTTGGGCCATCTTCTGTGCTTCGCCAGGCCATAGCAGAGAGCTGGACTGGAAGTGGAGCAGCTGAGACTCAAGCAAGCTGGTGCTCCTACAGAATGCCAGAACTACAGGCAGGCTTCACCTGCTAGGCCACAGTGCCGGCCCCAACTCTAATGTCTTAATATTATGGTTGATGGATTAAGGGTGGAGATTTGATCCCATGTGGCAGCTAGGAGGTGGGTCCAGTGGCAGGTCTTTGGGTCATGGCGGGTGTGCCCCCCTGGAGGGCGATTTTCCCAAGAGAGTTAATACTTGAGTTCCAATTTATTCTAGGTTCTCTCTCTTTCTCTCCCTCTCCCTCCCTCTCTCCCTCCCTCCCTCTCTCCCTCTCTCCCTCTCCCTCCCTCTCTCCCTCCCTCCCTCTCTCCCTCTCCCTCCCTCCCTCCCTCCCTCTCTCCCTCTCCCTCCCTCTCTCCCTCTCTCCCTCTCCCTCCCTCTCTCCCTCCCTCCCTCCCTCTCTCCCTCTCTCCCTCTCTCCCTCTCTCTCTCTCTCCCTCTCTCCCTCTCTCCCTCCCTCTCTCCCTCTCTCCCTCCCTCCCTCTCTCCCTCTCTCCCTCTCTCTCTCTCTCCCTCTCTACCTGCTTCCTGGCTCACCATGTGATTTCGCCTCCATACCCACTGTGACCAGCCTCTATAGGTGGCAGGTTATGGGGCTGCCTAGTCTGGAACTATTTCCAAACTGTAAGTTGAAATAAACCTCTGTTTCTCCAGGCAGCTCTTTTCAGGCATTTTAGTTAAAGTAAAGAAAAGCAAGCTAATACAGCATCTACCCTCAAGTTAGTGACAAGATACATCCTTTTATCTAACTGAAGCTATGTTGCAAATAGAGCCTGGTTAAATGACATTTTTTTAAAATCATTGTTGGGTAATCAAAAAAGTGAAATTTCCAAGGGAATAAGGAAGAAGCAAAAGGAAGAAGAACCAAAGACTGATGAAAAGGAGTAAGAGGAGGAGGAGGAGAGAGTGAGAGGATGGCGAGGTACAGAGACCAAGTTTAGACTTTGTTGAACTGTTATGTAAGTACAGTAAGAAATGAGATATATTGAATTTTGTGAAATCGAGCTTTTGCTCACACATGGAGATGGGATGGAGTATGTAGATTGATTTATATTCAGCCACCTTACAAAAATCTCTAGTTAATTTAAATATTTTTTCTGTGGACATAATGTATTATTTTATAAAACAAACACAAATAGCATGCTTAGTGTGTGTTAGGCACTATGTTTAGTTATCACACATATAACAGAATCAACATGCAAAACTATAGGAAAATAGTGATTTTATCTGGAAAAACTATAATGAGATCTCTACCTCAAAAAACTTAATCCCAAGGACAGTAAGAATTTAAAAGTAAAAAGCAAAGATTATAACTTCAAGAATTTCTCTTTTTTTTTTTTTAATTTATTTTTTGACAGGCAGAGTGGACAGTGAGAGAGAGAGACAGAGGGAAAGGTCTTCCTTTTGCCGTTGGTTCACCCTCCAATGGCCGCCGCAGCCAGCGCGCTGTGGCCGGCGCACCGCGCTGATCCAATGGCAGGAGCCAGGAGCCAGGTGCTTTTCCTGGTCTCCCATGGGGTGCAGGGCCCAAGCACCCGGGCCATCCTCCACTGCACTCCCTGGCCACAGCAGAGGGCTGGCCTGGAAGAGGGGCAACCGGGACAGGATCCGGCGCCCCGACCGGGACTAGAACCCGGTGTGCCGGCGCCGCTAGGCGGAGGATTAGCCTAGTGAGCCGCGGCGCCGGCAAGAATTTCTTTTTTTTAAGATTTATTTATTTATTTGAAAGTCAGAGTTACACAGAGAGAAGAAAGGCAGAGAGAGAGGTCTTCCATGCAATGGTTCACTCCCCAAATGGCCGCAACAGCCGGAGCTGCGCTGATCCAAAGCCAGGAGCCAGGAGCTTCTTCCAGGACTCCCACGTGAGTGCAGGGGCCCAAGGACTTGGGCCACCTTCTACCGCTTTCCCAGGCCATAGCAGAGAGCTGGATCGGAAGAGCAGCAGCCGGGACTAGAACCAGGCCCATATGGGATGCTGGCACTTCAGGCCAGGGCGTTAACCCACTGAGCCATAGCACCAGCCCCATAACTTCAAGAATTTCAAATGAATATTTTTCTGATCTTGAGGGTTGGGAAGGGCTTCTCACAAAAAGCACAAATAGTGCCAACCATAAAAAAATTACTATATTTGGTCACATTAAAAATTCATGTTCTATTAAATAAAAATACAATAAAGAAAGATATTAAAATTATCATAATCTGAGAGAATAGGTTTTCAGAATATTCAGCCACAAATGAATTAGGATTACAATCCAAGGTGTAAGAACCTTCCATGGAATCAATAAGAAAAAGGTAAACACTGAACTAGAAATCCATACAGAATGAGGTCAACGCTGTGTCATAGCAGATAAAGCTGCTGTCTGCAAATGTGCCTGGGAAAGCAGAGGAAGATGGTCCAGGTCCCTGGGCCCCTGCATCCATGTGGGAGACCTGGAAGAAGCTCCAGGCTCTTGGCTTCAGATTGACCCAGTTCCGGCTGTTGTGGCCATTTGGGAAGTTAACCATTGGATGGAAGATATCTCTCTCTCTCTCTCTCTCTCTCTCTCTCTCTCTCTTTGCCTCTGCCTCTCTGTAACTCTGCCTTTCAAATAAATAAATAAATAAATAAATCTTACAAAATAGAAATCTATACAGAAGGCTTAAAGTGGCATCTCATAGTTAAGCAAAGATAAATAGTAAAGGAACATATGAATATATTCATAATTGCACCATAAGCAAAGAAGTTTAAATCAACACCATAATGAGAAGTGAACTCATATACATCAGCTTAAAAATTAAGAAATCTGAAACTATCTAGTGTTGGTGAACATATGAGGCATGTTCGTCTGGGTTTTCCAGAATAAAAAAGCCCATAGGATTGTGTGTATGTGGGGGTGCTTGACGTAGTATAATGTCACAGAAGCAAAGGGGGGAGGTAGTTGAAGAACAAGAAAACCACTGTAGGATCAAACAGCTTAAAGAGGGCTAAGAGAATTGGATTTGAACTACATTTTTCGTTTGGAAAAAGGAGGCACAGTGACAAAACTCAAAAGCACACAAGATGTTTAAAAAATAGCCATGATACATTTACATAATAGTTTAGATTTCACAGTAGCTAATCTATAAAGCCAAGTGTACTACATAAGTAATCCTCCAAACTTATCATTACAGTCTGAGTGTCCCTTATCCAAAGTACTTGGGAATAGAATGTTTCAGATTTCAGATACTTCCTGAATTTTAGAATATTTGCATATACATAATGAGGTATCTTGAGGATGGAACCCAATTCTAAACAGGAAATTCACATATATTTCATATATACCTTATGCACACTACCTGAAAATGATTTTGTACGATATTTTTAGTGCACCTGCATTTTAACTGTGATGCATTATATGAGGTGAGGCTTGAAATTTTCCTCTTGTTGTAGCATTATGTCAACCCTCAAAAAGCTTCAGACTTTAGAACATTTCAGATTAGGAATTTTCAATCCATATATCCAAACTCAAACATTTAACAAAACCAGTATATTTTTCAAGACAAGCATTATTTTTATTAAAATTTCACCAGCAGCAAAATATTTATTATCATCTTATCATCAACATCCTGTCCTCACTACATTTCCATTGGTCTCTTAGTTATATAGTAGAGCATCTTACCCACTCCATTTCTCTCTCTCTCTCTCTCTCTCTCCCTCTCTCTCTCTCTCTCTCCCTCACTCTTTTTCGTGGAGACTTGACCACACTCCAAAGTCCTTGCCACTTAATTCAGCTTTCTCTCTGCAGTTAGCTGTCTACTGCAGGACATTCCATGTCCCCTAACTGTGAACTACTACAGTATTTTCTCTTTTCTCCACGAAGATGTGAAATCCACACCACAAGGTACTTTTGGTTCATTTTGTTTTGTAGGTTTGAGTGGCAGCGACACACATACTCAGAGAGAGACAGAGAGATCAGGGCTCCCCTTTGCTGGTCACTCCCCAGATGCCTGTGATGACGCGGGCCGAAGCCCCAGGAACTCAGTCCAGGTCTCCCACACCGATGGGAAGAATCCAATTACTTGAGCCAGCACTGCCTTCCAGGGTCTGCATTAGCAGGAAGCTGGAGTCAGGAGATGGACCCAGTATCAAACTAAGGCAGTCTAATGTGGGATGCAGGCTTCTTAACTGATAGGCCCAATTCCTGCCCCAGCCCCTGCTATCTTTATTTTGCATTTAGTGTCTGTCATTTAGTACCAAGGGCTTTGAATAAACATTTTCAGCTGATTTTTATTTCATATCTATGCCATTCCCTCCCCTTAGGACCTTCCATCATTTTTTTTTTTAAACCAGCCATGCCCCTCAAGTCTTTGGAACTCCAGTGGTACCTGTGAAAATGTCCTGGTAGTCTTGTCACAGGCCCCCAGGCTTGCTACCTTCCCATCACTGTGCTGCTGTTCTGTCACCCTTGTATCTACCCGATTACTCTGTGTACAACTCGTGTCTCCAGGAAACACTGCCATCCTTATTCCCCACAGAATCCAGAAGAGCACCCACAGCAGGGACATATTGACTGAGTAATGCAGCCCAATACCTACAAAAAGAATAATTTTTCAATTCCCTGACGTCTGAGTCATTATAATGAAAGACATTAATTTAAAATGTCTGCAATTGCAGTTGCCTCTAGTAAACCCTAGTAACAGTGTGTTAATCAAAGTGTGATTCAATGACTCTGGGGAGAAGGAGCGCAGGAAATGAAGTTGAAACAAATAACAACTCCATAGAGAAAGAAGCACTCCTGGACCTCTGACTAATTGAAGAGAAAGGCTTTTTTCCCCTCCAGGAAAATAGATGAATATAACACTGTAATTGTGACAAGAATGAAAAAAAAAGAGTTGAGAGAAGTTGAAAAGAGATCATTGGTCCTTAGTCCTTTTAAAAAGGATTATTAGTATAAAATATATTGTTATTGTTTAAGAAGAAAAAGATAAAAGTTTGTCTTGGGACATAAGAACATTGAAGGCATAAAAATTTTATATTGTAGGATCCTCATTTTCTTTGTATTGTGTTTTAGTGGTTGCTGGAAGGATTACACCTATCCTTTGAAGAACCTTAAAAATCAAACCAAGATGGAGTGACCTAAGCTAATACCATTAAAAACAAGAAGTCACCTTTGCCCCAAATAAAAATTAAAGTTTAAAATTACAGCCCTAAACTTTTTCCCCCAAAGCTAACATTAGGTGCAGCTATAAAATAAGGGACCCTATGCTTAGCTAGCTGCGACACTTGTGCCTGGCTGTGCTAAGACCTAACCTAGTTTGTATGCCTCCTAATACTCAAATAATGGTGTGGGAAGCGGGACGCCGCTCTCCCACCAGGGGAACAAAGGGAGCAAAATGTCGTCCCCCTCAGGGTGAACAAGATGGCGCTGGCAGGGAAAGGAACTACTAAAAAGTAAACAACAAAATGGCGACGAGGTGCATGCCTCCCGTGTGATCCCGTAGCTGATTGGATAGAAGATGCATGCCCTTCACATGATCAGCTCGCGGACTGGACTGCTGTGTGCATGGACTCTATAGTGCTTTTGATTGGTCGCTGCGGGTATATAAACCGTGTGGCTTTGTGCTGGGGGCGCTCTCCGGACTCCCGAGTTCAGGAGGCCCGTCTGTGCAGATGCCGAATCCTCTTGATTTTGCATCAGCTGGTCTGGAGTCTGAGTCTCTGGGGTGTGACTCTCGACGTGTTAGCATCCTCACTCCGAGGGTCTAACATCCTTAACTGCTCACAGGGTGCTTAGGGTTAATAGTGAATCAATTTCTGTGAAACAGAAAACGCTTACAAGGTTTGAGTCATTTACTTACCCTTCAATCTCTTCCGCTATAGTTGTCAAGTGCATACTTCAGAAGGTTCATGGAAAACACCTGTTATCTTTTAATTCTATTTCCCATGGACTTTGTGAAGTACCCTCATACATTATTAACTTCATGATGCAGTGTTACAATAGCCAATGCTCATCATTCTCCATCTTCCAAGATATGATTTTTCATTCTAGTTTTATTTTTCTCAAGTTTAAAGGATGCCTTTGCTATTTCTTCAACTGTATGTCCTTTTGCAGCATGTAGTATCCAGTCTTGCATTATCATAATGATTACCATGGATTACCACAATGGCTAAGGCTGGGCCAGGCCAAAACCAGAAACCAGGACCTTCATCCAGGTCTCCCATGTGTGTGTGTCAGGAGTCTAAATATTTGGGCCGGCTTCCACTGCTTTTCCCAGGCCATTAGCAGGAAGCTGGATTGGAAGTGGAGCAGCCGGATTCAAACTGGCTTCCATATGGGATGCTGGCTTCACAGACAGTGGCTTTACCCACTACACCACAATGTCGGCATCTACATTTCTTTTTTAAAATAAGGATTTATTTATTTAGTTGAAAGTCAGAGTTGCAAAGAGAGAGGGAGAGACAGAGAGAGATCTTCCATCTATGGGTTCATTCCTCAAATGTCCACAAAGTCTGGGGTGAGGTCAGGCCAAAGTCAGAAGCCAGGAGTAGTTCATCTGGATCTCCCACATGGGCCATCTTCTGGTGCCCATTAGAGGGGACCCGGACCATTAGAGGAGAACTGGATTGGAAGTGGAGCAGCCAGGATTCCAACCTGTGTCCATAGGGGATGGCTTAACCTGATAGACCACAACACCAGCCCCCAGAGATTAAATTCTTAAGTGAGTTCAGGAGGACAAACCATATGCAAATCATAGTACAACACATCCTTTTAGTTTTCTGTATTGGACATTGTATTTTTCCACCTTTGTGCTTGGAGTATCATTTTCACTGGATATGGAGCTCTGAGTTGATATGGTTCCCCTAGACGTTAGACATACTGTTCTACGGTCTTCTGTCCTCCACTATCTTCCTGATAAGAAGTCAACACTCGGGGCTGGTGCCATGTCTCACTTGGCTAATCCTCTGCCTGCAGCACCGGCAACCCGGGTTCTAGTCCCAGTTGGGGCGTCAGTTCTGTCCCGGTTGTTCCTCTTCCAGGCCAGCTCTCTGCTGTGGCCCGGGAGTGCAGTGGAGGATGGCCCAAGTGCTTGGGCCCTGCACCCGCATGGGAGACCAGGAGGAGGCACCTGGCTCCTGGCTTCAGATCGGCATAGCTCTGGCGATAGCAGCCATTTGGGGGTGAACCAACAGAAGGAAGACTTTCTCTCTCTCTCTCTCTCTCTCTCTCTCTCTCTCTCTGTCAAATAAATTTTTAAAAAAGTCAACACTCTTTCAGATTATAGTTCCATTTCATATAATGTGCCATTTTTCTCTGACAGCTTTCAAAATATCTGTGCCACTTGATGGTGACATGCCTAGGAGTGTGCGATGCAATTCTGATACAGTCACAGGTGAAGGAAACGGCCCCCTCTTGCTGCAGAACCAGCGGCAAGCTTTGGGGTTCTCAGGCCACCCATGCTCTGATCAGCTGGCTACACACCGAGGGCTTCCCCTCAAGTGTTTAGGATCTGTAATCCTCTAGAATGACTCACAGCATGATTAGAACTACACCTTTGGGCCAGCGCTGTGGCATAGTGAGTAAAGCCACCGCCTGCAGTGCCGGCATCCCATATGGGCACTGGTTTGAGTCCCAGCTGCTCCTCTTCCAATCCAGCTCTCTGCTATGGCCTGGGAAAGCAGTAGAAGATGGCCCAAGTCCTTGGGCCCCTGCATCTGTGTGGGAGACCCGGAAGAAGCTCCTGGCTCCTGGCTTCGGATAGGCGCAGCTCCAGCCATTGCAGCCAATTGGGGAGTGAACCAGCGGATGGAAGACCTTTCTCCCTCTCTCTCTGCCTCTCCTTCTCTCTCTGTGTAACTCTGACTTTCAAGTAAATAAATAGTTTTTTTAAAAAGGAACCACACCTTTTTTTTTTTTTTTTTTTTTTTTTTGGTCAAGGATGTGATTCAGAACCAGCCAAATGAAGAGCCTCATAGTGAGAGTATTCACTGGATCTTCATCTCATAGACACGACTGATTGAATCATCCTATGATTTAACTCCATCTCCAGGTTCTCTGAAAGGCTTAACTGATATCACCTGTGATCACATGGTTGGTCTTTTGGGTGTAATCAGCCCCCATCCTGAGTCACCTCATTAGCATAAGTCCAGGTATGGGCTCAAGGACCCATTATATATAGCAAAAACATTCCTAACACTCCAAGAAAATCCATGGAGTTAGTGGTACCTTGTAGGAAACAAAGTCAATCAAATTACTTATTATGCAATCATGTTTTTTTTTTTTTTTAAAGATTTATTTATTTATTTGAAAGGAAGAGTTACAGAGAAGCGGAGACAGAGAGTGAGAGAGAGAGAGAGAGGGAGAGCGGTCTCCCCAAATGGCCTCAGTGGCTGGAGCTGGGCCGATTCGAAGCCAATAGCTTCTTTCATGTCTTCCTTGGGGGAAAGGGGCCCAAGCACTTGGTCCCTGTTCTTCTGCTTTCTCAGGCCATAGCAGAGAACTGGGTTAGAAGTGGAGCAGCCGGGACTAGAACCAGTGCCCATATGGGATGCCAGCACTGCAGGCAGTGTCTATCAGCTACACCACAGCACCGGCCCCCACAATCATGTTTTTTTTTTTTTTTAATGTATTTCATATGGGGTTTGTTGAGCTTTTGGGGTGTGTAAATTCAGATCTTTCACCAAATTTGAAAACAATCAGCTATTTTTCCCTGAGATATTGTTTCAATCCATTCTTTATCCCTCATACCCTTTGAGATTTAATTATACATTATTTAGACATATTGCTTTACTTTTTTTCTGTGTTTCTCAGGTTAGATCATTTCTGTCAATTTATCTTCTGTTTTGCTGGCTTAGTTTTGTTATCTGTATTCTCTGGTTAAGTCCATATGATTAATTTTATTTCATATTTTTTTTAGTTCTGGATTTCTATTGATTTTTTTTTAAGATTTATTTATTTGAAAGGCAGAGTTACAGAGAGGTAGATGCAGAGGCGGAGAAAGAGAGAGAGAGAGATAGAGAAGGAGGGAGGGAGGGAGAGGTCTTCCATCCATTGCTTCACTCCCAGTTGGCTGCAATGGCCGGAGCGATGCCAATCCGAAGCCAGGAGCCAAGAGCTTCTTCCAGGTCTCCCATGCACGTGCAAGGCTCAAGCACTTGGGCCATTTTCCACTGCTTTCCCAGGCCATAGCAGAGAGCTTGATTGGAAGTGGAAAAGTTGGGTCTCGAACCGGCGCCCATATGGGATGCTGGTACTGCAGGCAGCGGCTTACCCGCTACACCACAGCACTGGCCCTGTTTCTTTCTGTTGTGTCTATTTCCATCATAGCTTTATCATATTTCATTCATGATGTACATCTTTTCCTTTATGTCCTTTAATATGTTTATAGTAACTGTGTTGAATCCTTCTTGGATAATCCCAATATTTGGGGCATTTGTTGGTTGATCTCTGTTGATTGTCTTTTCTCTCAAAAATTTCATGTCACTCTGATGTTTTCATGTTTCTTAGTTTTTAAGGTAATTTTAGGTTTTATCTTTGACAATTTATATTAGTGTTTGTTCTTCAGATAAACAGAACCATTAAGTACCTACAGGCATGCAGAAAGAATATTATTTTGCCAGAATGTCTCATGATGGAGGCTGAGAAGTCCTGTGGTCTGTAAGTTGGAGGCCAGGAAAGCTGGGTGTGTAGTTCTTTCCAGGTCTAAAAACTTGAGAATCAGGAGAGCCAATGGTATAAGTTTCACTCTAAGGCCAAAGGCCTGAAAACCTGGAGTGTTACTGTTTACAAACAGAAGAAAATGGATGTTCCAGGTCAAGTAGAGAGCAAATTTGTCCTCCCTTCACCTTTTTTGTCCTACTCAGACCTCAACGGACTGGATGATGCCCACTCACATTTGTGAGGGCAACCTTCTTTAATCTACCAAAACAAATGCTAATCTCAGAGTGAATATTTGGTGTAATGGTTAAAAAACTGCTTGGGGGCCGGTGCCACAGCTCACTAGGCTAATCCTCCACCTTGTGGCGCTGGCACACCGGGTTCTAGTCCCGGTCGGGGCGCCAGATTCTGTCCCGGTTGCCCCTCTTCCAGGCCAGCTCTCTGCTGTGGCCAGGGAGTGCAGTGGAGGATGGCCCAGGTGCTTGGGCCCTGCACCCCATGGGAGACCAGGAAAAGCACCTGGCTCCTGGCTCCTGCCATCGGATCAGCGTGGTGCGCCGGCCGCAGCGCGCCGGCCGCGGCGGCCATTGGAGGGTGAACCAACGGCAAAGGAAGACCTTTCTTTCTGTCTCTTTCTCTCACTGTCCACTCTGCCTGCCAAAACAAACAAACAAACAAAACAAAACAAAACAAAACAAAAACCTGCTTGGGACAGACACATGGCACCTGAGAGTCTGTGGGTTTCAGTCTCAGATCTGTTCCTGAGGTCACTTGCTGCCAATGTGCATCCTGGTGGCAGCAGGTGATGGCTCCAATGGCTGGGCTCCTGCTATCCACATGGGGAACCTACTGAGGTCTTGACTCCTGGATTCAGCCCGATGCAGGCATTTGGCCAGTGAACCAGTGGATGGGAGATCTGTCTTTGTCTCTCTCTCTCTTTGCCATTCAAATAAATAATTTTTAAAAATACCCTTATTCTATTCAAGTTTCTTCCACATTCCTTGGTGTACTCTATCCTGAGCTCTCCTTCCAGGCTAAACACACACTTTCTTCCTTGCACATTTGAGGGACATATATTTTTAGAAGAGTTATTTATTTATTTGAAAGGCAGAATGGGGCGGGGGGACAGAGAGATCTTCTATCTGCTGGTTCTCTCCCCAAATGGCCACAATGGCGAAAACAAGGAGTCTGGAACTCCATCCAGGACTCCTGTGTGGGTAGCAGGGGTCCAAATACCTGGGCCATCTTCTGCTACATTTCTAGGTGCATTAGCAGGAGGCTGGACTGAAAGCACAGCAGCTGAATCTCCAACTGGTGCTCTAAGAGACATCTTTTCCCTTAGATTTTCCTGTCTTCTTTTTGTTTATTTTAGCTGTCTAACGAAGATGTAACTAAAGCATTGTCCCATTCTCTGTCTTCCATCTGTAAAACAGAGTTCCATCAAGGGAGCACTATGAATGCTATGGAATAAGGAATTTATCATAGCTATTAGAATGTACACAGTGTGGGTGCTGAGGAAATAAAAGTCTGAAAAGGAATTGTTGGAGGACCGAATAGAAGTCACAAATTCGGGACCACAAAGGAATCTGGTGAAAAAGCACATGCCAGGCTATTTCCCCTGCTTCCGGGGCGGGTGGTGAATCTGTAGTCATTGTTGTCAGCAGGTCAGACAGGTGGGAAGTTCAGCTGGACATTCAGGGGTGAAGCAAGAACAAAGACCCCATGTAGACAAAGCTGAAGCTATGCTGGCCATTCACTACCAACCCCCAATGATGCAGATGCAGGCCATCTGCAGAAAAAGTTGGTACCTTTGGCTGTGTTGCTACACATGCTACTGGCTCCAAAATTAGAGATGTTGAGGATCTCATGGGAGCAGGAGAAGCTGTGGACCTGGGTTCTGAGCCATGTGAACAAGACATGTGAACAGAATGTCAGTAACAACAACAACAACAAAACACATATACATGCACACACATGTGCACATGACCCATGATTTATAGCAAAGCCTAGTTTCCTGCACACACCTTCAGAGGATAATTGCAAATCTCATGTAAATTTCTCTAATGACTAACTTCAAATTAAAATCACCATTGGGAGGGGGGTGTGCATTTGGTCTAGCAAGTATCATACCCATGTCTTCTAGCAGAGTACTTGGATTTAAGTCCCAGCTCCTCTTCTGGTTGCAGCTTTCTGATAATGCACAGCCTGGGAGGCAGCAAGTTGATGATTCAGGAAGCCAAGTCTCTGCCAGCCACACAGGCGTCCTGGGTTGCATTCCTGGCTCCCAGCTTGAGCCCTGGCCCAGCCCCAGCTACTGCAGGTGTTTCTTGAGTAAACCAAAGAATAAGGACTCTCTCCTCTAACTCTCTGTCACTTACATAAAGAAACAAAATTTTAAAAATTTAAATTAAAAGTAGTGAAACTATCATAGAGATATAAATTTGGGAACCATTATTATACCTGAATTGACTTGGAAACAATTACCACAGTCATGATCTTCACTGAACATACTATGAGAAAAAAATTGGTGATTCACCTGAACCCCAACTCTAGCCGTATCAAATAAGACATGAAGTGAGCCAGGATGCATTTAGGTCTTTAGAAGTGATGGGTCAGAAAAGCTCAGTGAACTATCTTCTGGTCTATCTACCAAGTGACGCCACCTGGCATTCTCACACATGATGAGTAGCACTAGCATAGCAGCACTTGTGTTACCATTTTTGGTAAAATGCTAGACTGGATGGATCATAGCTTTGAGTCAGTAGTAACTCTGATGGGACTCCATAAATAAAATAGGTCAGGATTGCTTAATTCTATATCCTGTCTAATTCTGCTATAGCCTTTTATGTCTACCCTTAAAGTAATATTTTTGTGTGATCTGCTTGCTTTCTTGTTGTCTCATTTCAGTATCTTAGAAGGATGCAATATGAAATTGATGTAGTTATTGGGTTTTTCTCCTCTGTGAACTATAAGTCATTTTGATACATTATAGATCTCATCTTCTTTCAAGAAAAAGTGTTCACCAAATAATATAGCACCATTTTTCTTTGATAAAAAGAAAAAAATACTGCCTTTCATCTACAAGAGAATTTTCTGTCAGGAGTCTTAATGACAAGATTGGCATTATTAACATTTTTTCTAAGATGACATTCATATGAGATGATTTCATCAATGAACAGATGTAATCATTCCTATCAGAGAAATTTACACAGTAGGTAAAGAGAAGTCAAAATGTAGGTTAATGGCATGGAAGAGGGCAATTGTTACAGCTTAAGATCGACCCTGTGCCAGCAAGAGAAGCACAACCAGCATCACTAAGTGACTCAGTGCTGCCTCTCTGGCCCCAGGGCCGACAAGAGAACTCTCTGTTCCAGAGCTCAGCTCACTGATGACGATGGGATGTTGCCAACCCTACTCCCAGAGTAACTGAAGTTGGGTGGTGGCACCTCATCACTAGAAGGATGGTGGTTTACATATGGAGGTTTCTTGGACGTTATTTTTTCCTTCACATTACACAAAAAAGGATGGGGCTGGCGCTGTGGCGTGGCAGGTAAGGCTGCTGCCTGCAGTGCTGGCATCCCATATGTGTGCGGTTCGAGTCCCGGCTGCTCCACTTCTGATCCAGCTCTCTGCTATGACCTAGGAAAGCAGTAGAAGATGGCTCAGGTCCTTGGGCCCCTTCACTCATGTGGGAGACCTTGGAGAAGCACCTGGCTCCTAGCTTTGGATTGGCGCAGCTCTGGCTGTTGAGGCCATCTGAGGAGAACCAATGGAAGGAAGACCTCTCCCCCCCCCCCCTCTCTCTTCCTTAGCCTCTCTGTAACTCTGCCTTTCAAATAAAATAAACCTCTTTTTAAAAAAAAAGGATAAAAGAGGCTGAGGGCATCATTTCCAAATAAATGTTATTATAATAGAAAACTTGTAAAGAGAAAAATTCATATCAACATTTTCCCTAGGCTAATTCCAATTCCAATACTAAATTATCAATGAACCAAGGAAAGAGAAATGATGAAAGTTTCAAATCATGCAGAGAGACAGGAAAGAATGCAAAAACAATGTGTGTCTATGTTAGTCAAATTAAATTGCAGCCTCAAATTTTTATTTAAGAAGGAAATACCTCAAGGTATTGAATGACAAGTTCCACCTGACACATTAAGATGGAGTAAATGCCTCCAACCAAAGTAAGCTGCCACATCCACACAGATTTTTTTTTTTTAAAGATTTGTTTTATTTATTTGAAAGACAGAGTTACAGAAAAAGGTAGAGACAGAGAGAGGTCTTCCATCCACTGGTTTACTCTCCAGGTGGCCACAACGGCCGGAGCTGCGCTGATCCAAAGCCAGGAGCTTCCTCCGGGTCTCCTACGTGGGTGCAGGGGCCCAAGGACTTGGACCATCTTCTACTGTTTTTCCAGGCCATAGCAGAGAGCTGGATCGGAAGTGGAGCAGCCAGGACTAGAACCAAGTGCCTATATGGGATGGCAGTGCTTCAGGCCAGGGTTTTAACCTGCTGCGCCACAGCGCCAGCCCCCCCCCCCCCCCAGATTTCTATAGGAAATAATCACAAAATTCATGGACCCTTCAGGTCTTGCATTCCTAGTGAGGAGGAGGAGGGAGTAATTTACCCGTTTCCTCATGTTCTTTGATTGGTCAGGGATCTGCAACAAGCCTATAGGAGAGCTTGCTCTCTTCACTTACTGTGGGGAGGAATAATGACTGTAGTCTCTCTCCTGTGCAGAGAAATTGTCCTACCAACTATGGTCGGTGGGAAAGGGGGACGGGTTTTACAGCTTTGAGGTTGGCCTGAACTCCATCTGTGCCCAGGTAAAGTCTACATGAGGATTTCTCATGACCTGGAGGTAGATCAAGTATGAGACAGAGCTAACTTGGGGTTCAATCCAATGAAGTTACTGAAAGAGATCAAGGGTCCAGCCACAAGGATCTAGGCAGATCCCAGATGGTTTTCTAGGGGTATTAAGAGAAGCGAGATCTGTCAAGAGAACCAGAGGTGAGAGGCCCAAGTGATGGGATTCTTCCAAGTACGCACAAAAGTACCCATGAGGGAGTGCTTAACCCCAGGATTCGGACAATCAGGAAGGAACTCAAACATAGCCCACCAAAAAAAAAGTTCAAGTAATTTTCTTATTACCCTTCTCTTTCTGTCTTCCATACTTCAGGTCCAGAATGTTCTGAAGCTAAGTTCGATGAGCCAGCTCCTAAAATCAGCAGTAGCTGTGGGAGGGGAAAAGAAGTAACTTTAAATTAAATTCAAAGTTCTGATTACTATACTATACAGGAACCAACATGGTAATTTTTGAATCTAGACAGAATTTGAGGCCTTAAAATGTCTTCAGGACTGCTCAATCTAAAGATGGGCAGAAAATCCTGGAACTCAAATGAGAAAAGCTCCCACCACTGAAAATAATTAAGGAGATAACGGAAGACATTTATTTAAGCTAGAATTTATTCATAGGGCTGTTCAACGTAAAACTAACGTGAGGATCACCCACACATAAACCTTCTGACACTACTCTAACAGGGCCCTTCAGAGTGAACAGCTTGCTCGCTGGATGGAGACTCATCCTCTGTTTTGCTCAATCACTGCCATGTACTTTTGAGTCATTAGAAGTTGTCTCAGCATTCTGTTAGGTCAGGGGTAGGGAGGTGTGGCTGATGCTCAGGTATGATTGGAAAACTTTGTAGGACTTTAATGAATTCTATTGCATTCTGAAGTTTGAGTCCAATTTTTTTTTTTTTTTTTACTAAGAACTGAGTATGTGGAACAAATTAGGAATCCCAATTGTCATATAAATGAGTGAACTGTAAATGTCTAGGAAGAAAGGCAATAATATAAAGCCACTTATTTTTTCTTCACATATTTTTTCTTCACGTGGCCTGAAGCTCTAACTTTGTCAATGCTTCATTTTACTTTAGTTTGGGGGCCTCTCAGGGCTCATGTATTATGGGGTTGGTTCCCAAAGTCTTATGTTAACGGTTAATGAATTAAAGGTTAACACCTACTTGGCTGTGATGTTTGAAGGCGCGGATTTGGGGAAGTGGCTAAATTGCATGCATGATGTTGCTCAGGTTAAGCCTCATGTAACGACAGTGGCTTTATAAAGAGAGCATTATAGCATTAGAGAGCGCTGTCTGGAGGACGAGCATGCTTCCTGGCGGGCCATGTGAGGCCGGCCCTTCCAGTTATGGTCTACGTTCATCACCTAATTTAGGGCTGTGAACCTCCAGAACCACGGGCCACAACACACCTCCTTCCTTCACAGGCAGTTTTTCTCAGGAATTTTAGGAACAGTGACAAAAAGCCTGCTAACACAAGTGTCTGGAGCTCCACCTGGGCCTCCCACGTGGGCCATCTGCGCAGCTTTCCCAGGTGCATTGGCAGACAGCTGGGAGAGAAGCCATGCTGGCCTCCTTCCTGCTGTGCCACAGGCGGCCTGGTCCTTATCTTGAGTGACACTTTCGCGCCGTAAGTGTTAAGTCCACTGTCCCCTGGAAGCCTTGGCTGGGAACTTTTCAGGTCATTTTTTTTTTTTCCTAGCTGGGGTTCTCTGGCTTTTAGGCATTCGGTTTCATAGACGGCGGAGGCGTTTTCAGAGTGCATGGTTTCCTTAATTAGCACAGAACGTCTTTTAAGTCTCGGTCCCCACCAGGGGTCTACTCAAAGTTTTAATTCCTGGGGCACCCTATTGTCCCCTGCCACAGTGCCTGAATTCATCCCAGTGTTTGATTTTGCTTTACATCCATAGAAACACGGCTCCGGCTTCACAGACGGCAGCGAAGGGCAGACGGCGCATGCGTCCCCCCACCCCACCCCGCGCCGTGAGCTCACCACACAACGCATGCGCGAGGCCCTTGGCCCGAGCGGAGGGCAAATCGCCTCGGCGGCCGTCAGTGACGTACAAAGGCGGCGCCGCACTTCGGTTCGTGCTGCTGAGGCGGGAGTGTACCCTAGTCGGCCGCAATCATGGTGCATTGTAGCTGCTTGTTGTTCCGAAAGGTCCGTACCCGCTGTCTCTCAGCCCAGTGCCTGTAGCCGCAAGTCGGGCGCTGGCTCCTTGTCGCACCCCGCCCCGTTTCCGTTCCGGAGGCCTCCTTGTTGCTTGGTTTCGTCAGAGTCCTCTCCGGTCTTCAGTTCTAGGGCTTTGCCGATCAGGGGTGGGGAGTTCCCAGTCTTGGGGAGCGTTGTGTGCACCTGCGATACGGAGGTGGGGTACCTGCTTAATGTGCTGAACGGTTGGTTGGCTTTTTGGTTTAGATCGTATCTCGTTTGCCCCCCTTTAATATCTGTATCCCTCTGCTAGAAATTTTTCTCCAGTGCAGGTTTTTAACTATCAGGAAATGAGAATACGTAACTGACGTGGTTTCTTGCAGAAAAATTTGGGTCCCTCTTTGTGCAGTGCCGGCTGTGGAATCATGCGTGTAAAAATCTGCAGCTGCTGGCCGGCGTCGCGGCTCTGTAGGCTAATCCTCCGCCTGCGGCACTGGCACACCAGGTTCTAGTCCCGGTTGGGGCGCCGGATTCTGTCCCGGTTGCCCCTCTTCCAGGCCAGCTCTCTGCTGTGGCCAGGGAGTGTAGTGGAGGATGGCCCAAGTGCTTGGGCCCTGCACCCCATGGGAGAGCAGGAGAAGCACCTGGCTCCTGCCATCGGATCAGCGCAGTGCGCCGGCCGTGGCGGCCATTGGAGGGTGAACCAACAGTAAAGGAAGACCTTTCTCTCTGTCTGTCTCTCTCACTGTCCAAAAAAAAATCTACAGCTGCTTCCAATTTAAAATTGAAAAACGCAAATGATAAGGGCCGCACCCGTAATGCTTTAGAAAGCCTGCCTACGTCATTTTGCCATTACCTTATGATCAGAGTGAGATGTTTCTTTTAAGTGAGGCACCTAAACCTTTGATTCTGACGAATCTAGAACAATTAGAAAGTGTCGCAAATTGAAGGGAACTTTAAAAACTCCTCAAGAATGTAACAGAACAGTGTCTGAGGTTTTTTGAAAACATTCCCAGATGTTTTTGATACTTATGACTGCCCTAGATGGCTGAAGATGTGAGGATTGTAAATTTGAGAAATTACTCTGTAAGGTACTTTGATAGCCTGAGAGGTTAATACACACGATCTTTGTCTATGCTAAGTTCCTGATCTAGTGAAAGAAACAGGTAAACACGAAAGGCAGTTCAAGATTTGCAATGTGCGGTGATATATGGAGTTGGTCCTTTGTGTCCACAGGTTCAACCTCTGTGGAATCCGCTAGGGATCCACAATATTTCTTTAAAAAACTGCATCTGTATTGAACAGATAACATACTTTTTTCCTTGTTGTTTTCCCTCTGCAGAGCAACAGCTATTTACACAGCATTGGTATTATCTTAGGTTATCATGAATAATCTAGAGATGATGTAAGGTATTTGGAAAGATATGAGTAGCATGTATGCAAATACTGTGTCATTTTATATAAAGGATTTCTGGTTTTGTGGATTTTGTTATGGGGGGGCAGGTTCCTGGACCCAGTCCCCTGTAGATCCTGAGGGATGAGTGTAATAAATTGCTGAGAGACCCAACTCAGGGTAAGAGTTGATTAGAGGAATTAAGAAATATGGTTCGGCTGGCGCCATGGCTCACTAGGCTAATCCTCCGCCTGCGGTGCCGGCACCCTGGGTTCTAGTCCCGGTTGGGGCACTGGATTCTGTCCCAGTTGCTCCTCTTCCAGTCCAACTCTCTGCTGTGGCCCGGGGAAGGCAGTGGAGGATGGCCCAGGTGCTTGGGCCCTGCACCCGGATGGAAGACCAGGAAGAAGCACCTGGTTCCTGGCTTCGGATCAGCGCAGCACGCCGGCCATGGCTGCCATCTGGGGGTGAACCAATGGAAGGAAGATCTTTATCTCTGTCTCTCTCTCTCATTGTCTAACTCTGCCTGTCAAGAAAGAAAGAAAGAAAGAAATATGGTTCTCTAGTGTTTTGTCAAATAATGAAGCCATTTTGAATCATTTTGGTTCCATTATTTGAGAGAATGTAGAAACTATGGCATTCAGGTTTTTTATTTTTTTTCTTAAGACTCAGTTATTTTGAAAAAGTTAGAGAGGGAGAGAGAGAGATCTTCCATCTGCTGGTTCACTCCCCAGATGGTTGCAATGGCCAGCGCTGGGCCGGGCTGAGGCCAGGAGCCAAGAGCATCTTCCATGTCTCTCATGTGGGTGGCAGGGACCCAGATACTAGAGCCATCATGTGCTGCTTTCCCAGGCCATTAGCAGGGAGGGGGATCAGAAGTGGACCCAGACACAAACCGGCACCGATATGGGATGCTGGTGTGGCAGGTGGTGGCTTTACCTGCTGTGCCACAATGCCGGCCCCTCACACGGGTTTATGCTAGAAAAGAGAGGGTGACATTCTAAGTAGAGAATAGGTGTGAGCAGGGTGTCATGGGAACTGGGTAGTACTTCATCTAGAGTAGAGCAAAAAGGTAGGGAGATAAGAGTTGAACAAATGAAAATGATGCTGAAGGGTTATGGTGTTTCATAATAGTATTAAAAGATATATTTTATTTTAAAGGCAGAGTTACAGGGAAAGGGAAAGACAGAGACAGAAAGAGATCTTTGTTCTGTGATTCTCTCCTCAAATGGCTGCAGTGGCCAGGGCTGGGCCAGGCCGAAGCCAGGAACTTCATCCTGGTCTCCCACATTGGTGACAGGGGACCAAGTATTTGGGCCTTCTTCTTCTGCTTTCCCAGGAGTATCATTAGGGAGCTGGATCAGAAGTGTAGTGACTGGGACTTGAACCGGTGCCCATATGTGATGCCAGCATCCCAGGTGGCAACTTAACCCACTAGGCCACAATGCTGGCCCCTTGATATTAAGAATTTTAGACTTTATTTTATAAGCACAAATAATCATGGATAATTTTTGAATAGAGGAGAAACATTATTAGGGACCAAACCTGGTTCAGAAAAATAACTTGGCAGCAAAATGAAGGATGCATTCAGGAAGAAATGAGTAGACATTGAGAGATCACGTAGGAGCTAACATACTGACCTAAGTAAGCCATTGGTACTGAATCAAAGAGTACAGGACTTCAAGAAAGATGCAGGTGTAGTCTAAAAGATTTCCACTTTGTGCACTCTCAATGAATTGATAAAGTATGGATTTACTGGAGGAACACATTTTGCCTGGGAAAGGTTTTATGTTAACATTTTCTTTTTCAAGTGACTTATCTTTTTGACTGATAGCCATGAACAAGTTACATATTGGGTTTCAAATATAAATTAAATACAGATCCTGTTCTCAGTTGCTTTAAACTGCTGAACGCTTAGTTCCTGGTGGAGATATCCAATGAATTGGACATTGAAACTGTCTCACCTGGGTAATAGTTACAGCCTCAGGCCACCCAGGGGAGAGGGTTTAGAATGAAGAGGAGACCAAGGCAGACATCCTGAGGATAGATGAGACAATAATTGAGAAAAAGTCTTTTTTATTTTGACAGGCAGAGTTAGACAGTGAGAGAGAGAGAGAAAGGTCTTCCTTCCATTGGTTCACCCCCAAATGGCCGCCATGGCCAGAGCTGCACCGATCCGAAGCCAGGAGGCAGGTGCTTCTCCTGGTCTCCCATGCGGGTGCAGGGCCCAAGCACCTGGGCCATCTTCCACTGCCTTCCCAGGCCACAGCAGAGAGTTGGACTGGAAGAAGAGCAACCGAGACAGAATCTGGTTCCCCAACCGGGACTAGAACCCAAGGTACCGGTGCCTCAGGCAGAAAATTAGCCTAGTGAGCTGCTGTGCCGGCCGATAAAAAGTCTTAGCAGAGATAATCACATGGGAGAGAGGTCAGCCTGAAGGTGAACCAAGAAGGAAAAGCTTATAGAAGTGGCATACTGAGGGACAGACAAGTTGTGGCATAGTAGGTTAAGCTGCCATCTGCAATGCCAGCATCCATCTGAGTGCCAGCTTGAGTCCCAGCTGCTCCACTTCTGATACAGCTTCCTGCTAAAGTGTCTGGGAAAGCAGTGGAAGAAGGCTCAAGTACTGGGCCCCTGCCACCCTGTGGGAAACCTGATGGCGTTCTAGACTCGTGGCTTTGACCTGGCCCAGCCCAGGCCTTGGGGCTGCGTGAGGAGTGAGCCAGCATATGGAAGGTCTGTCTCTTTCTCTGTTTAACTCTGCCTTTATATAAATGGAGTACATCTTTAAAAAAAGAAGAAGAACTGGCATACTGAAAGGCTCCCTCTCTCCCATCCCCTTAAAGAACTTTTAGTGGAACAAAAAGCAAAGAGCTAGGAGTTCTGAATTGGTAGGCGCATAAGCGCCTTTGGTATACAGACCTCTCTTTCTTTTTGAAGTTTGGAAATTTCGTTGATAACCTCAGACTCTTCGCCAAGGGAGGAAGTGGAGGAATGGGCTACCCTCGCCTGGGTGGAGAAGGTGGCAAAGGGGGTGACGTCTGGGTTGTGGCCCACACAAAAATGACCTTGAAACAGCTGAGAGACAAATATCCTCAGAAGCGGTTTGTGGCTGGAGCAGGAGCAAATAGTCGGTAAGTACTTGCTGAATGACTGTGGTTTTATTTCCTGTGTTTGTAATGGAGCGAACGTCTAAAATGTCTCAGCTCGTAGAAAATGGGCTCTACAGAATATCTGGGGCTTTTTCATCCATTTCTTCTAATTGTCTGTATTCTTTTTTGTACTTCTGCTTGTAGAAACAAAAATTCTCTGAATCCCCACTCTTTTCTTCTCAGTTATTTTTTACAGCCTTTAGGAAATCTTTCTCATAGCCCAACTGTGCTACTCCACCCCACCACCAACCCAGTCAATCCCTTGTCGGTCTTCCACCCGGATATTAGCACTGTTAACCTCCCCTTGACTTTTCTAAGTCTCTTACATAGAAAATCTGGGGATACAAAAGTGACAGCCCAATACTTCACAACCTCCTCTCTTCATGTAACATTTACTTCCATGTCAGAAAGTTATTCAGAATGGCTGTGCAATATATTAATAATTTACTTTGTCATTTGCCTACTTAGGTTATTGTTGACTTTTTTCTTTATTTTTACAATAAAAGTGTAATTCAATGTCCTTTTGTGACACTGTTTTCCATGGTTGATAATTTTTATGTGTAATAAATTCCCTGAAGTAGAATCACTAAGTTAGAATTTGTACCCATTTTTTTTTCCTAAGCAGCTTGAGAGTAGCCAAATTGTCCTGCTGTAATTTGAGTACTCTATTTGAGGTCAAGTTTTTAAACGCTTCCTCAGCCAGCGGGTTTTCTGTTTGTTTTTTAAGCCTGTTTGTATTGTAGCAACCATCTCTTCATTTCAGGCGTGTAAAGTCTTTAGTTCATTATGGGCTAAAATGACTTTTGGTAGTTACCATGGTAACAAATTATTGATACCATTTTTATAGGATACTGTAGTCTAAAATCCAAAAAAAAAATAATTAGGCATAATTTTAGTTTTCCTTTAATATTTGTTTAACATTTGTGTTAGAAGAGCTGATTGCTGCTTTTACTTGTAAACTTTTAAATTTGCTTAAAGCATAAGGCCACTTAATATAGTAGGTTTTCCTTATTTTAATTTAGCTTTTTTTTTTGTAGGGTTAGTGCACTGAAAGGCTCCAAAGGAAAAGACTGTGAAATCCCTGCACCTGTTGGTATTTCAGTAAAAGATGAAAATGGTAAAATTATAGGTAAGTGTACTATAGCTTCTCAGGTTGTGAAAAATGTGCACTTTTTAAAAACGTTTATTTATTTCAAAGGCAGAGTGACAGAAATAGAGGGAAATAGAGGGAGATCTTTCATCTCTTTCATTCCCAAAGTCTGCAATAGCCAGGGCTGGGCCAGGCTAAAGCCAGGAACTGGGAGTTCTGTCTGTGTTTCACTTCTCTGTGACAGGAATCCCAATACCTGAGCCATCATCTGCTGCTGCTCCCAGGGTGTACGCTAGAAAGCAGCTAGATTGGAAGTGGAGGGACTTGATTCCAGGCACCCGATACCAGATGTAGGCGTCCCAAGCAGTGGCTTAACCCACTGTGTTCGCCCAAGAATGTGCATATTTTCTAAAATTATAAGGCAGCTTTTGGAAATAGCTTCTCTAGAGTTTTAGAATTTTGAACCTTTTTTTTTTTTTTTTAATTTTATTCATTTGAGAGCCAGAGGGGCAGGGCAGGTAGACAGAGAAACAGAGAGCTCCCATCCACCCATCAATACACTCCCCAGATGCCCACAATGGCCAGCCAGGGTAAAAGCTATGAGCTAGGAACTTTATCCAGGTCTCCCACGTGGGTAGCAGGAACTCAGTCACTTGAGCCATCACCACTGCCTTGTCCATATTGGTGGGAACCTAGAATCAAAGCCAGATCCAGGAATTAACCCCAGGCATTCCCACATCTTGTGTCCTAACTGGCATCTTTTTTTTTTTTTTAAAGATTTATTTATTTATTTGAAAGAGTTAGACAAAAGGAGAGGCAGAGAGAGAGAGAGGGTGACTGTTGATGTACAATGTAATACTTTATCCCTTTTAGTATTTTTTTTTGGTTCTAGTACTATTGGTTGAACTCTGTAATTAACACACATTTATTCTTAGGTGTTTAAATTTTAACAGAAAAGTGATCCCTGTTAAATATAACAATGGGAATAAGAGAGGGAGGAGATGTACAATTTGGGACATGCTCAATCAGACTTGCCCCAAATGGTGGAGTTAGAAATGTGCCAGGGGATTCCAATACAATCCCATCAAGGTGGCATGTACCAATGCCATCTCACTAGTTCAAGTGATCAACTTCAGTTCACAGTTGATCACACTGATAGGTCTAAGAGTCAAAGGGATCACACAAACAAGACTAGTGTCTGCTAATACTAACTGATAGAATCAGAAAGGGAGGGAACGATCCAACATGGGAAGTGGGATACACAGCAGACTCATAGAATGGCAGATGTCCTAAATAGCACTCTGGTCTCAGAATCAGCCCTTAAGGCATTTGGATCTGGCTGAAGAGCTCATGAGAGTATTTTAGGCATGGAAAGCCAAGACACTCTGGGAAAAAACAAAAAACAAAAACCTAAATGAAAGATCTCTGCGAGTGAGATCCCAGTGGAAAGAACGGGGCCATCAAAGAAGGAGGTACCTTTCTCTGAAGGGAGGAGAGAACTTCCACTTTGACTATGACCCTGTCAGAATAAGATCTAAGTTGGCGAACTCAAAAGGCTTCCATAGCCTTGTCAACTCATGACTAGAGCCTAGGGAGATTACTGACGCCATAAACAAGAGTGTCAAATTGTTAAGTCAACAACAGGAGTCACTGTGTACTTACTCCTCATGTGGGATCTGTCCTTAATGTGTTGTCCAATGTGAAGTAATGCTATAACTAGTACTGAAACAGTATTTTACACTTTGTGTTTCTGTGTGGGTGCAAACTGATGAAATCTTTACTTAATATATACTAAATCGATCTTCTATATATAAAGATAATTCAAAATCTTGATGTGAATGGAATGGGAGAGGGAGCGGGAGATGGGAGGAGTGTGAGTGGGAGGGAAATTATGGGGTTCGGGAAGCCATTGTAATCCATAAACTGTACTTTGGAAATTTATATTCACTAAATAAAAGTTAAAAAAAAAAAAAAGGCAGCCCCAGAAGAGGATCAGGGAAGAGATGAGAACCGGAGTCCTGGCTGTCTTGCTAAAGACAACCAGGCAATATGAAAGAACCAGTGTAGAGGGGGTCAGAGAAGTCCCTGCTTTTCTCCTGACCTGTCCCAAGATCATTCAGCTTGCATGGATCTGCATAAACTGCTACCACATTTGCCATTGATTCCATTGGGCATTGTGATTATAATGGTATGTATGATATTTAACATTGACTGTTCTGTAATTTGTAAGTATATTCAGGGACATTAATTACAATGACAATACCATGTGCCCATCGCCACCATGTGCACTAACAGTTTCCATTATGCCCAACACAAACGCTGAATTACAACACAGACTTCTCTCTCCTTCCATCCCAGGGTAGTCTCTCTTCCTCTTCCTTTGAATTTGTCTGTTGTAGATACTGATTTTGAAGGAAATGCTCACTGACTTTCTGTGCCTGCCATATTTCAGTAAGCATATTTTACTGTATCCATTCATGTTGTATTCTGAATAAAAATGCAATTCATAAATAAAAATAATGTGATATTTATGATTCCATTTAATTAATCTTTGCTATATTTCTCTTTTTAAGGAGAACTCAATAAGGAGGAGGACAGAATTTTGGTAGCTGAAGGAGGTCTTGGTGGTAAATTACTTACAAATTTCTTACCGTTGAAAGGCCAAAAACGAATAATTCACCTTGATCTAAAACTTACAGCTGATGTAGGCCTTGTAGGGTAAGTATTATTTTTATATTTATTATACTTTTGTAGAAACAGTCTTTGAATAGGAACTAAGTGTAAATTATAATTTTGGCCAGAATTATTTCTAGTTTATGGGATTTGTGCATTGTGTATGTATTTTGGGAATATGCTGCCAAATATAGTTATTTTCCAATAAGTCAACGCAGACTTTCATATTATTGTTAATTTGTAAAAGGAAGATCCTAGATGGGGGACTGGTGTTGAGGCATAGCAGGTAAAGCTGCCGTTTGTTATGCTGGCATCCCGTATGGCACCAGTTAAGTCCTGGCTGCTCCACTTCCTATCCAGCTCCCTGCTAATGCCTGGGAAAAGTAGCAGAAGATGGCCCAAATGCTTGGGCCCCTGATACCCTCCTGGGAGACCTGGAAGAAGCTGCTGACTTTGGCCTGGCTCAGGGCTGGCAGTTGTAACCATCTGGAGAATGAACCAGAGGATCTGTCTTTCTCTCTAACTCTGACTGTCAAATAAATAAGAATTTTTTTAAAAAAGGAAAATCATATAAATTGAGTAGTTCAGTGAGAATGTTAGAGAATAAAAAAAGAAAAGTAAATCAAATGAAATATAAGAAAGTTAAAGAATGCTATCAGATACTAAGGAATAAGATTCAAAATCCTAACAAACCATATTTTAAAATATATACAGAAGAGAATAAAAAAAGGAAAAAAATAAAGAGTGATCCAAGACATTGAGGTATCATTAATCAAATGGTTGAAGACAAGTGCAAATGATTTCAGTCCTCAGACCTATGCACTAGTCAGCAGCATATGGGATGTAGCTAGTTCTGTTTCTTGCTTCCCTATAGTTTTTGTTTGTGTTTCTGGTTTTTTTTTGTTTTTGTTTTTTTTTTTTTTTTTTTTTTTTTGCTAAGCTCTTTTCATTTTCTTCTGCATCTCACTGCTTTGGCAGACTTATCAAAGTCTAAGTCCTTCCCCTCTATCCTAGCCTGAGCAGCTATTGAGTCTTATCGCCATTGGCTTACTGTTTACAGAGGCCCATTCCTGCTCAAATTACAACAGCAAAGATGTGATCCTGGCTTGCCATTCACATTTAATTTTTTCAGTAAAACAAAGTTGTAGGAGTTATGAGACCTGAATTCTGTAATCCTCTATTCTTCAGGGATATTATGAGAATAACAGGATTTTCTGGTCTAAACTGGGAGTCCAGCCATCCACAGTCTCATTTGGTAGAAAAAAACCGTTTCAAGTTCCAAAGCTTAGCCAGGCTGAGTAGTAAAGGTGGGCTGGGCCGTGCAACTCAGAGTGGACTATTTGGGTTAGAATCGTAAATCCTTCAGCACTTGCCTGGCTGGTAATAGATGAGTTACGCAGCCTCTCTACAACTTTGCTTTCTCATCTGTGATAGTGGTTAGAGAGCTCACCTTAAAGTGTTGGTAGATAAGATAATGCATTTACCGTTGGACACATGCTTTGCCCTTAGGAATGCTCAGTGATGTGTAGCTGATATAATCATTGTGTTGCCAACTTACTGGTGACTACATATAGTAAATACTAGATTTTTCAGAAGTGGGTTTAAAAATGTAGTTAAAGCATAAAAATGAAAAAAAATTTTTTTTCAATTATTTATTTGAGAGGCAGAGGGAGAGAGAGAAACACAGCTGTCATCTGCTGGTTCACTCCCCAAATGCCCACAACAGATAGGGCTGGGCCAAGCCAAAGCTGGGAGCTGGGGACTCAGTCTGGGTCTCCTGTGGGTGGCAGGGGCTCAGGCACTTGAGCTGTCACCTCCTCCCTCCCAGCATGCACATTTACTTGAATTTTTCTGTGCTAATCATTATTATGAAAATATGAAGGTACTGGCGAATAAGCAAGTTCAGATAGTGATAGTCATGGATAAAAATAGTTGCAATTTGCTTTTCAAAAAATTATAAGAGCTCAGGAGAAACAGGATATGAGAAAATAATGTATGTTACAGGGAAAACAAGTCTTTTTAAGAAATCTTGCATCATTTTATCCTAAATTTACTATAGGATTTAAAAATATATTTATTTATTTGAAAGGCAGAGTTAGAGGCAGAGAGAGAAAGAGAGATCGTCCATCTGCTGGTTCAATCCCCAAGTGGCTGCAATGACCAGAGTTGGACCAATCTGAAGCTTCTTCAGGGTCTCCCAGGAGGGTGCAGGGGCCCAAGGACTTGGACCATTTTCCACTGCTTTCCCAGGTGCATTAGCAGGGAGCTGGATTGGAAGTGGAGCAGCTAGGACTTGAGCTGGCCCCAATATAAGAATGTTTTTATGAGAGAGTTATTAAAAGCTTCATTGTAAAGCTTAAACATTTTACAGAATTCCAAGTTAATATTTACAAAATACTACATTGTCCATATAAAATTTTGGCAGAATTTTTTAAAGAAACTCCTCAAATTTGAAAATTCTGAAGATAGGGATCACATATGTCACATTACTGTATTTCTGATGTTCATATGCTGCCTGATACAGAGTCTTTACTCCATGACTATTTATTGGATAAGTGTAATGAAAATGTATAATGAGATGTACGAAAGAATCTTTCAAGTGACTATCATTCCTAGTACTTTTTTTCTGTATGGTATGCGTTATACGGTAAAATCAAAAAGACTTTGATATGAGCATATATTTTTAATCTAGTATTTCTTCATCTTGAAATTTATCCCAAGACAGACTAAAGATATGTATTCAAGGATAATCACTGCATTGTTTAAAGTTCAGAAAAGAGTTAGACAAATAACATGCATTTATTTGTAGAACAAAACAAAGTTATTTATTAACCCTCTGCACTTGGAAATGACTATTAACAGTGTATTATCTTATATATTGCAATGGTATTTATAATAGTGAAAAATTGGAGACAATCTAAATGTCTATCAGGAAATTAGGTAAATTATACTGTATCCTTGAAAGGTGTTCACCTTACATTATTCAATTAAAAGCATGCCAACCAACTATAAAGTAGTCTTAAAAAAATCAAGTCCTTGTATATATGAATTTGTAGAAAATCCGGGGCAATGGAGCATATTAAATGAGGCTGTGTAGGTGCCAGTAGAAAAATCCAGACTATGTGAAAAAGAAACTCTATGAGACAAACGACCCAGTTCTGTAAAAATAAATTTTACGGGCTGGTACTGTGGCATAGCGAATAAAACTGCTGTCTGCAGTGCGAGCATCCATATGGGCACTGGTTCAAGTCCCAGCTGCTCCACTTCTGATCCAGCACCCTGCTATGGTCTGGGAAAGCAGTAGAAGATGGCCCAAGTCCTGGGGCCACTGCACCCTAATGGGAGACCCAGAGGAAGCTCCTGGCTCCTGATTTCGGATCGGAGCAGTTCCAGCAGTTGTGGCCAACTTGGGAGTGAACCAGCAGATGGAAGACACCTCCCCCCCCCACCGCCTCTCCTTCTCTTTCTGTGTAACTCTGACTTTCAAATAAATAAATAACTCTTAAAAAATAAATTGCAAAAGGAAAAAAAGATGGAGATGTTGCTTACATCAAAAGTGTAAAAGATATATCTACCATTTATAATGCACAGACTTTATTTGGTCTCTGTTCAAGCAAACCAAATTATTAAAAATGTATTGACAATGCATTAATATTTGCTGAAGCCAGATAATAGCTCAGTGGGATTTATTACTCTTTTCTACTTTTATTTATATTTAAAAATGTTCACAACATCTTAAAAAATGCAGTTGACATAATAATATGAGTAATATTTTGCCAGTGTTTGGTTAGAGATAGTAGATTGCAGGTATTGTCTATTTTTTTCTATGGCTTTCAAGATCTTTTTTTATTTGTTCTTCTAGTAGCAATTTTTTTTTCTTTTTTTTTTTTTTTTTTTTTGACAGGCAGAGTGGACAGTGAGAGAGACAGAGAGAAAGGTCTTCCTTTTGCTGTTGGTTCACCCTCCAATGGCCGCTGCGGCCGGCGCATTGCGCTGATCCGAAGCCAGGAGCCAGGTGCTTCTCCTGGTCTCCCATGCGGGTGCAGGGCCCAAGGACTTGGGCCATCCTCCACTGCACTCCTGGGCCACAGCAGAGAGCTGGCCTGGAAGGGGGGCAAACCGGGACAGAATCCGGTGCCCCGACCGGGACTAGAACCCGGTGTGCCGGCGCCGCTAGGTGGAGGATTAGCCTAGTGAACCACAGCGCTGGCCGTAGCAATTATTTTAGTATCTCAGTGCTGAAACATCTACGGTATCTGTAGTGTCTAGCATGGATTTATCTTTATCTTTTTTGTTTTGTTCTCTTCTAGTTTTTTGTAGATTACTCTGTATATATAGTCCTAGAAATTTGCAAGAAGTCTACTTCTTGAATTGTTTGGAATTCAAAGATAAGCAAGAATTATGATATTGATGTTTGTTGTAATGTATAATTTTTATTTTCTCATTCCAGATTCCCAAATGCTGGAAAATCCTCTTTGTTAAGTCGGGTTTCTCATGCAAAGCCTGCTATTGCAGATTATGCGTGTGAGTATAATTGGGTTCTGTATTTAAATGTGTGGAGGTAAACTTTGAAAGACCAATTTTTCTCTTAAGTGTGAATAAAATAACAACTCTGAGGGTAGTCCTGATTTCAAAACTTGACACATAGAAAGGTGCATTTCCTGTTCATCTTTGATACCTCTGTTGCCCTCAGGAAGGTTTCTGGTAGTTGTTAGACACTTGGTTGCATTTATTTCTTTGTTGCACAATCATTTGCTTTAATTAAGATTTTATGAGCCACCTGCCTTTTATCAAGCACTGTGATAAATGTTACAAAGGCAGAGATGAATACTTTTCATTCATTTTGTAAATATTTTTCCTAGGAGCCACATTAGGTTCTGAGGTTACAAATACTGGTGGAGCAGAAATAGCTACTGTTCTGGCTTTTTTGTGCTTTAGACTGGTGATGGAAGGCGTGTACATCTCTGATAAATGTAAGGCGTGTATATCTCTAATAAATGTAAGGGTATATGAATGCGTTCTGTGAACGAGTATAGGTGATTGCTTTAGAGTTCCTTGGAAAGTGCGATGTTGAGTTATGAAGAATAATAATGAAGTAGTTAGTGGATGAGAATGGAGGTGAAGGATCATTAAATCCGAGGGTATGGCATAATCACAAAGGCTTTGTGGTGGCAGATAATAGATATGAATTTAAGGGAGGAGGGAATCGAGATGAGGCTGGAGATGTAGGTAGAGACTATCACATAGATCACATAGGGGGTAATCCGTGTTTTTATCTTAAAAGCAACTGGAAACCTTGAAGAAAGGAAGAAAATGATTAGATGAGCTTTCTCAAAAAGAATCTCTGCTTGTGAGGTAGAAAATGAATTGGTGTGGGACATAAACGATCTGGAAAGACCAGTTAGTAGGGTGTTGCAGTGACTACTAAGATATAATGGAAGCTTAGATTTAAGAGTAATGAGTCAATATAAGATCTCTGCCATCACTGAACAAAAACAACATAGACTAACATTAACCTGCAAATAAAATTAACCCATTCTAAAATTAGGCTGCAATAAACCAGGGTTAACTTTGGGCTAGTTACTATAAATTACATGGCCAGTGTTTATCAAAATACACTGGACTCTTGAGAAAGAAAGGAGAGGCAAAGCAAAGCTAGAGAGAGGATTCGTGAAACTTAAGGATAACTACATGAGAAAGGGCAGAAAAGTGTCACCCAGACATAAGGGACAGAAACCTACATTCTGAGCCTCTCCAAACGTTCTTTGTGTGCACCCTCAGTGCCGTAGAAAGACTTTGAGGACCAGCAATTAGATTAGGTTTAAGCTTATGCAGTTTTGTTTTTTCCAAGCACATTGTAATTGGCAAGGATAATTGTAGCTTCATTTCAACAAATTGAGAAAAATATTTGAATTAAACTATTCACAAAAAAACAATACTGTTGATTTTATACGTAATGGTATGACAGTTTTCAAAGTATCAGCCTTAATTTGATTTTTTTCAAAGTATCAGCCTTAAAAATTGATTATTGTCTTCCTTTCAGTTACAACATTGAAGCCACAACTTGGAAAAATTATGTATAGTGATTACAAACAAGTAAGTGTTTTTAAAGTAGAGCACTTGATAAGAAGTAAAAGTATTTTGTGTTGATGCTTTGACTTTGTAATGTTTGCCTGTTTCTGTGGTGTTAGGAAAAAATTAGAAGGTTTTGTTTTATGGTAGGGGAAATATGGTCACATTAATTCTGCCCAGTACTATTATAGCAGAATATTATGTAAGAATTTAATTCTTCCTTTTTCTAAATATTAGGTCCAGTTTATCACTGTAACATTTTATTTTGTTTTATTTTATGTATGTATTATTATTTCCTTAATTTCTGTTTCTTCTCATTACAAGTGTATATTTTACTACCACATTGGTTTCTTGCTTTTCATATACTAGAAACACTTTCTAATGCTTATGGAAATGACTATTATAAATTTCTTCTTTTGAAAAAAAAGTTTTAATGGGATTTGGTCTCATCAAAGTATTAAATTTTGCTTTTCCTTGAAATAGATCTGTTGATGTTCTATGTAATAGAGAAAATAAAAACTGAAATAAAAAAGGAAAATAACGCATTTAAAGGTATATGAGGGGGACTTCATAAAATTCCTGGAAAAATGGAATTCTTTTTTTTTTTTGACAAGCAGAGTTAGACAGTGAGCGAGAGCGAGAGACAGAGAGAAAGGTCTTCTGTTTCCATTGGTTCACCGCCCCAAATGGCCGCTATGGCCAGTGCGCTGCACCGATCCGAAGCCAGGAGCCAGGTGCTTCCTCCTGGTTTCCCATGCGGGTGCAGAGCCCAAGGACTTGGGCCATCCTCCACTGCCTTCCCGGGCCATAGCAGAGAGCTGGACTGGAAGAGGAGCAACCGGGACAGAACCGGCGCCCCAACCAGGACTAGAACCCAGGGTGCCGGTAACGTAGGTGGAGGATTAGCCTAGCGAGCCACAGCACCGGCCGGAAAAATGGAATTGAAAGATAGTGTGAATTGTTCATGAACTTTTTGAAGGTCCCTCTTAAAATGCACAGTTTAACAGTTGTGCCCCTTAGTATTTAACCAAATAACTTGGGAAAATTATCCCACAAAAGCCTGCACATAAATGCTTTCTAGCAGCTTTATTGATAAATACTAAAACTTGTAAACAGTCACCAGATCTTCAGTAAATGAATCATTAAACTGTGATACATCCAGACAGTGGAATATCATTCAGCTATAAAAAGAAATGGGCTCTGCAGACATGAAAAGACAAGGAAGAACCTTGTCTGCGTACTACTGAATGAAAGACACCAATCTGAAAAGACTGCACACTTTATGGTTCCAGCAATGTGACGCATTGGAAGAAGTGAACTATGGAGACAGCAGCAAGATCAGTGGCGGTCAGAGTCAGGGAGGAAGGAGGAATGGAATAGGCAGAGCTGTCCCAGGGGATCATTATGCTGGTGAAGATACTCTGTGTGGTATTATAATGACATTGTGCTTTTATCAAACCCCTTAGGATGTAAACTGAGAATGAATCCTAAAGTCAAGGACTTTGCATGATAATGATGAGTCAGTGTTAGTTTCATAATTCAAAAGGTGTAAAAGATTTATATTCATTTTAAGTAGTGATATCATAGTAATAACTTCAATAATTATAGAATATTAAATTTTAAAACTGTAATACTGTGTAACATAATATAGAAAATAATATTTAGAAGAAAAGAGGACATTTTTTAAAAATATATTTATGTTATTACCAGAGAGACAGAGAAAGATGTACCATTCACTTTTTTCACTCCCCAAATGCTTGCAACATTGGGTTATTGAATTGTTCAGTGTGGCCAAACCTAGGAGCTTGGAACTCAATCCAGGGCTTTCACGTGGTACACATCATCAGGGAGCTAGAGTCAGGAGCGGAGCTGGGACTTAAACACAGGTACTCTGACTTGGGATGCAGGTGTCCCAAGTGGCGTCCTAACAACTGTGCCAAATGCCTGTCCCAAGAACACTGTTTATATGTCATTTTTAAGGGAATCAGTAGAGGACCTCCAAGGAATATTTCAGGACATGAGATCTCTGTTGTATATATGGCTTTCTCATATGAGGATGCTTCATAGTGTTCATGGAAATGTGGACATTATGGGCATTTAGGAGTGGACAAAGGGCCCATCAGTTAAGATGCCCGGGAACGGTTTTCAGCTCTTCACCTGATTCCAGCTTCTAGCTGATTTTGAATGGGACTCTAATATCTGGTAACAAGAGATTTTGATCTTTAAAATATTTATTCTGCGGATGGCATTCTGATGCAGTAGATTATGCTGCTGTTTGCAACACAGCAGCCATATGGGAGTTTTAGTTTGTGTACTAGCTTTTCTGCTTCCTACTCAGCTCCCTGCTAATTTGCCTGGGAAAGCAGTGGTTGATGGCCTCCATCCTTGGAACCCCTGCCACTTCTGTGGGAGACCCAGATGGAGTTCCTGGCTCCTGGCTTCTGCCTGGCCCAGCCCTGGCTGTTGACAGCCATTTGGAGAGTGAACCTATTAATTGAAGATCTTGTGCTCTCTCCCTTTCTGTCACTCTGTCTTTCAAATAAATAAATCTTTAAAAATATACATTAGTTTTACTATAAAGATATGTTGGCTTTTCAAAGTTATAGTAGTGATCATAAACTTGAAACAATATTTGAAATATGAAAATATGGGGATGTAATTGGACTTGTGGGTTTCATATATTTTTCTTTTTCAACCAACCTTTACTGTTTATCAGATATCTGTAGCTGATCTCCCTGGTTTGATAGAAGGAGCACATATGAACAAAGGAATGGGCCACAAATTCCTCAAGCATATAGAAAGAACTAGACATCTACTTTTTGTTGTAAGTAATGTGCATACCAATGTAATGTTCAAATGAATGAACTTAGTGTTCACAGATTACTTTTGTAGATAAGATTTGAAGAGAAAGTACAGTCATAGGCTGCATAACATTTTAGTCAGTAACCGTTGGCATTTACGGTGGTGGTCCCATAAGGTTATATGGCTTAGTGATGATGCAGCTGTCTTAGTTTGTGTAAGTACACTGTGTGATGTTTGTGCCATGGTGAAATCACATTTCTTAGAACAGTTCCTTATCTTAAGCAATTGTGATTGTAATAGCAATTGTTACTTCACTGAGTCTATTCAGATGGGAGCCAAATACAGGAACGAACTTTTGTTTATAGTATGGAGATGCAAATTGCATTGTTTCCTTATCAGGTGTCAATATGTAGCTCCTTAAGATTTCCAACATGCTATTATAGCACTCTTTTGTGCTTGTCAATGTTTGCATAGTCTTATCTAAACTAGTTTCCTCTTTTATACTGATAGTTATCTTGACACCTCAATTTCTTTTGCTTACTTTGAATTACTAAATTACCAAGAGTTTAGATTGAGAAATTATTTTTAGCTTGAGAGAATAGAGCATTTCAAAACATGTAATGCAGCTATTCTTCATATGTTATGAACTATCTCTTCCCTCTCCATTTCCAGGTCGATATTTCTGGATTTCAGCTTTCATCCCAAACTCATTACAGAACTGCCTTTGAAACCATAATACTGCTTACAAAAGTAGGGTTTTTTATTTTTTTTTTCACTGTGTTCTGTATCTGATCTGATGAATAGGCATGGGGGATTATATGAAATAGCATAATAATTAATGTTGGGGTCGGCGCTGTGGTGTAGTGGGTATAGCCGCCCCCTGCAGTTCCAACATCCCATATGATCGCTGGTTTGAGTCCCAGCTGCCCCACTTCCGCTCCAGCTCTCTGCTGTGGCCTGGGAAAGCAGAAGGTGGCCCAAGCACTTGGGCCCCTGCACCCATGTGGGAGACTGGGAAGAAGCTCCTGGCTCCTGGCTACATATCGGCATAGCTCCAGCTGTTACAGCTATCTGGGAAGTGAACCAACGGATGGAAGACCTCTCTCTCTCTCCCCCACTCTGCCTCTCTAACTCTGCCTTTCAAATAAATAAATCTTAAAAAAAAAGAATAAATGCATATTCCAACTTTTTATAGGTTTAAAGGATTATTTAAACTCCAGTTCTGTAATATTTATCTGTTCCTTAAACTATTACAATGGATAAAACTCTTGTGGGCTTCCAAATCCTTATTATATATTTTTTATATTTTCTCTTGCTTCATCTGTGACATGTTGCCTATTTCTCCTTGAAAAATTCTCCATTCTTAGCTTGCTACACCGTAATCTGATTTTGTTGCTACTTAAACTATTTTTCAGTCTACTTTTTAGGCTCTTTTCTTTAAATATTTATTTGAGAGTCAGAGAAAATGAGTTCCCTCCTATCCGCTCTTTCACTCCCCCGCTTCCCTCAATGACTGGGACTGAGCTGCTGGAGCCAGGGTCCAGGAGCTCCATCCAGGTCTCCCACATGGATGGCAGGGGCCCAAGCACTTGGGCCGTCTTGCGCTGCTTTCCCAGGTGCATTAGCAGGGAGGTGGACCAGAAGTGCAGCAGTTAGGGCTCAAACTGGTGCTCATGTGGGATGTAAGCATCATAGGCAATGGCTTTATTCACTAAGCCACAATGCCAGCCACAATACATTTTTTAAAAATTTTATTTGACAGAGTTATAGACAGTGAGAGAGACAGAGAGAAAGGTCTTCCCTCTATTGGTTCACTCCCCAAATGGCTGCCATGGCCGGCGCTGCGCTGATCTGAAGCCAGGAGCCAGGTGCCTCCTCCTGGTCTCCAATGCGGGTACATTGTTATTAACTGTAGTCCCTGTGCTGTGTAATAGATCTCTAGAACTTATTCATCCTAACTCACAGTTGATTCCCTTGATCTGTACCCCCACCCCCACTCACCCAACCCTCTGGCAACCACCATTCTGCTTTCTCCTTCTATGAGTTCAGTCTTTTAGGTTCCACATGTAGGTTAGATCATGCCATATCTGTTTTTCTGTGCCCAGTTTATTTTACTGAGCACGGTGTCCTCCATGTTATTTAAAGTGGTAGGCTTGCTTGCCCTTCCTCCCTCCCTTTCTTTTTCTTTTTCTTTTTCCTTTTTTTTTTTTTTTTTTTTTTTTGACAGGCAGAGTGGACAGTGAGAGAGAGAGACAGAGAGAAAGGTCTTCGTTTGCCATTGGTTCACCCTCCAATGGCCGCCGCGGCCGGCGCGCTGCAGCCAGCGCACCGCGCTGATCCGATGGCAGGAGCCAGGAGCCAGGTGCTTTTCCTGGTCTCCCATGGGGTGCAGGGCCCAAGCACCTGGGCCATCCTCCACTGCACTCCCTGGCCACAGCAGAGAGCTGGCCTGGAAGAGGGGCAACCTGGACAGAATACGGCGCCCCAACCGGGACTAGAACCTGGTGTGCCGGCGCCGCTAGGCGGAGGATTAGCCTAGTGAGCCGCGGCGCCGGCCTCCTCCCTTTCTTTTTCTTAAGAGAGGCAGAGAGAGAGAGGTCTTCCATCCTCTGGTTCACTCCCCAGGTTGCTGCAATGGCCAGATCTGCGCTGATCCAGAGCCAGGAGCTTCCTCCAGGTCTCCCACCCGGCTGCAGGGCCCCAAGGACTTGGGCCATCTTCTTCTGCTTTCTCAGGCCATAGCAGAGAGCTGGACTGGAAGTGGAGCAGCCGGGACTTGAACTGGCACCCATAAGGGATATCAGCACTGCAGGCAACAGCTTTACCTGCTACACCACAGTGCCGGCCCCAGGATTTCTTTCTTTATTAAGACTGAATAGTAGTCCATTGTTTATGTATACCACATTTTCTTTATTCATCTGTCACTTAGGTTGATTTCATATCTTGGCTAGTATGAATAATGCTGTAGTGAACAGGGAAGTGTAGATATCTCTGTGACACTCTGACTTGTTTACCTTTGCATCTATTCCCAGAAGTGAGATCGCTGAACATAATGATAGTTCTATTTTTTGAGGAAGTTCCATATTGTTTTCTATAATGTCTATACTAATTCACATTACCACCAACAGTGTACAAAGGTTACTTTTTCTCTGTACTCTTGCTAACATTTGTTATCTTTTGCCTTTTTGATAATGTCCATTCTGATAGATGATATCTCATTGGGGTTTTAATTTTATTTCCCTGATGATTAGTGATGTCGAGCATTTTCTGGTATATGATTGGCCATTTATATATCTTCTGAAAATTACCTATTCAGATTACCAAGTTTTAATCTGATTTGTACTACCAAAAGTGATTTACACTTCAGTATTGTGTCCCATGGCATTATAAACAGAAATTTAAAAATCTAAGTAGCCAAAGCAATCTTGAGCTAAAACAGAAAAACTGGAGACTTCACAGTACCTAATGTCAGGACCTCTGCAACAACGCCATATTAATCAAAACATCTTGGTATTGGTGTAACAGTATACGTATAAACCAGTGGAGCAGAGTGGAGAACCCAGGGGCCAACATTGTAGTGCAGCAGGTTAGGCCACTGCCTGCAACACCAGCGTCCCATATGAGTACCACTTCCAGTCTAGGCTGCTCCACTTCCAATGCAGCCCCCTGCAAATGGGCCTGGGAAAACAGTGGAAGAGGCCCAAGTGCTTGGGCCCCTGCCACCCAAGTGGGAGAACCAGATGGAGTTCCAGACTCCTGGCTTTCACTTGCCTTAGCTCTACCTGTTGTTGCCATTTGGGGAGAGAACCAACAGATGGAAGATCTCTGTCTTTGTCTCTCCCTCACTGTCTGTAACTCTGCCTTTCAGAGAAACAAGAATAAACTTTTTTTAAAAAATGATTGATTCATTTGCAAGTCAGAATTACAGGATCCTGTGTCCTGGTCTCTCATGTGGGTGCAGGAGCCCAAGGTCTTGGGCCATCCTCTTCTGCTTTCCCAGGCACATTAACAGGAGCTGGATCAGAAGAGGAGCAGCCGGGGCTTGAACTGGTGCTCACATGGGATGCTGGCACTGCAGGTGGCAACTTAATCTGCTGTGCCACAGCATCTGGCCCCCACAAAAATAAATCTTAATAGAGAGCCCAGAAATAAATTATTACATTTGTAGTCAACTAATTTTAAAAACAAAGATACCAAGAATACACAATGAGGGAGAAAGCAGTCTCTTCAATAAATGGTGTTGGGAAAACCTGATACCCATATTCAGAAAAATAAAATTCAACCCTAATCGCATCCCTTATTCAAAATTCAATTTAAAATGAATTAAAATTAGTTAAAAGTAAGACTTGAAAGTGTGAAACTGCTAGAAAAAAATATAAGCATGAGCTGCTTGACACAGGTCTCTTGGCAGTGATTTTTTGCATATGATTCCCAAGCACAGGCAACTAAAGTGAAAACAGACAAGTGAGATTGCATTAAACTAAAAAGTTTCTGCACAGCAAAGGAAACAACAGAATGAAGAGACAGCCTGTGGAATGGGAGAAAATATTTGTAAACCATATATCTGGTAAGGGCTTAATATCCAAAATATATAAGGAACTCAAATAACTCAATAGCAAGAAAATCCAAGAATTTTAATTTTGATGAAATCTCATCTGTTTTTGTTTGTGCTTCTGCTGTCATATCTAAAAAATGATTGCTTAATGCAAAGTCATGAACATGTACTCCTTAAGTACATTACTTTTTCTGAGAATACTGTAAATAAAACAGTAAATTATCTAAATTTCATCTGTGTGCAGCTCAGTATTTGGCTTTGGACACAATCCTAGCTATCTGTAGGGTGTCATGTGAGCTAAAATATACTCACATATGACCTAGCCAGGAACACTTCCTGAATTTCCTTTTCTAATTTTGTGGTTGTTGGGATTTAGTAGAGTTCAGTAATGTGAACAGACTCTAGATTACCTATGCTACTAAAGAAAGATATTAGCCTGTAAGTAATTCATATAGGTAACTTTTGTAAAGTTACTTGGTTTTTTTGGTTTAAAGGAGTTGGAATTGTACAAAGAAGAACTTCAGACAAAACCTGCACTCCTGGCAGTGAATAAAATGGACTTGCCTGGAGCACGAGATAAATTCCAGGACCTGATGAACCAACTCCAGAACCCTAAAGGTAGGCCCATTTATTCATTTAATCTCAGTGTAATGGATACTCATTCTCTACAGAGAAGGATAAAGGTTATAATCACTGGAAAAGAAAATTGACAGTTTCTGCTTTTAAAAACCATGGATGTTTGAAGAAACAACACTTACTATTTGATACATTTAAATAACATTGTAAATACAATCAAGTTTCAGAATGTGATATGCACAGTAAGTAAGTTAAAGGAGGCAAAGGAAAAGAAAAATTAATTTGAACTGAAAAGGTCTGGCTTCATAAACAAATAAAATTTAAACTGAACCCTTAAAGAGAGTGCATGGGATTTGGATGAAAGGAGGAAGAAGGCCGCATCTCCCTGAAGAGTTCCACTTTAATTGACATACTTTGCAAGCTCTAGAATTTCATTCCCCTCGTACACCATAAATTTTAAAACAGAGCCAATAGTTCTGTAGAGCTGTGCTTCTTTGCAACATCAACTCTATAGGTCTCTGAAGAGTATTAGGCCTCTAGAAAGAACATGAGTCCTGTGTGCGTGTGACACAGAAAAATAGATCTTGTTACTTTGAAAGTATTTGTTTGAAATTTCCCAAATGGATCACTTTACCTGACGCTCTACAATTTTGAACATTGACCTTTGCCGGACACTTTCACCCTATGGTGAAGATACTTTCAGTTTTCTGAGACTAATAGGGGGCTTCATGTAGAAACAAGGAAAAGTAGGGTGCATGGTTAAGTGCCTCACATGTTTTTAATGGCACTCTTTTCTCTCTGGAATAACAATTGGGTAAATGTACTATATTAAGACTAGCAGACAGCCTCAGAAGATCCTTCTTCTCTCAGAAAGTTTCCTCTGTGTAATATACATGGTAGAGCTGTTCTTGCGTTGAGTTAGTCTTCAAATATAGACATTTCCTGATACCAATCTTTATTTGTTAATGTCATTTGCTTTATAAGGTTATTCTGTTTGCTTGTAGGTCTTTTAGAGAAGAGAATTTTCAGAGGAGGTCTGAGAAGTGAGGGTAACCCAAGAGTTTGTAGCTATTCTAGACCATCTTAAAACAAAATGTAGGCCCTTCAGTGGTGATTCCTGAGTTGGCTTCTCGGGACTTCCTTTGGGGTCTACAGATCTCAGAAACCAAGCTCCCTGATGACTTGTCCAATTGCTTGCAGTCCAGCTTTTCTGGTTCATAGTGTTGTTAACCCATCATGCTGCCCGCTTCCATGCCATGGAGGCAGGGAAGAGGAGAGATAAAGCATCTCTCAGCCACTGTGGCGTGAGAAATGATCTCCCCTCAGCTCTCCCCACTGTCTCTTCAGTGTTAGTATGGATCCTAGCATCAGTAATGAGTAGGTATATTTTGGGGAATTTAAAGTTTTTCTATGTGCTGAGGCCAGCTAGAAGGTTCCATGTTATAAATGATGTTATTTTGACAGCAAATTCCTTTCAAATAATCTATGTTGCCTCATTTATTCAAACCTCCCAAAGCAAAATTTATTAATTCTATAAGTGCATCATTTTATGATTTATCTTCTATTTATACTTAGTTTAAAATCTATTCACTGAAAAATATTTATTAAGTATTTATCTTGAAGAACCTTAACATTATCATTAGTAAAATCCTAAGCTTACCGGAATCTGAAAACTTACAAGACAAAGAAGGGAAAAAATGAATCAAAAATGTTATTTCCAACAGTTAGGTAAAATAAAGAAAGGGTTTCCAAAATGGAAAAGCAGAAGTTAAATTGTCACTGTTTGCAGGTGACAGGATCACTTATATAGAAACCCAAAGACTCCACCAAAAAGCTACCAAACTTGTAAATAAATTCAGCAAAGTTGCAGGACACAAAGTCAACAGAAAAATCAATAGCATTGTTACACACCAGTTGTGAATTATCTGAAAAAAAAAATCACATTTCCAATGCAACAAATGAAATACCTATTACTAAAATTAATCAAAGACGTGAAAGATATCTACAGTGCAAACTGTAAAACACTGAAAGAAATTGAAGAATATAGCCAGAAATCAAAAGACATCTTGTGTTCATGGATTGGAAGAATCATTGTCATTTAAATGTCCATACTACCTAAAGCAATTTATAGATTCAGTGAAATCCCTATAAAAATACCAATGACATTTTTCACAAAAATAGATAAACTACTAAAATTTGTGTGGAACCACAAAAGAAAACCCAGAATAGGCTCTTGAATGCTGAAGGTGATCATGAGCAAAAAGAACAAAAGCAGGAGGCATTTCACTACCTGACTTCAAAATACATTACAGAGCTACAATAATTAAAACAGAATGGTATTGGCATTCAAACATATACATAGACCTGTGAAACAGAACACAGATCCTAGAAGTGAACCCTTGCATCTGTAGCATCTGATTTTTGACAGAAGCTCTAAGAACACATACTGGGAAAAGTATAGACTTTTCAGCAAATGCTCCTGGAAAAACTATATTTCCATCTGCAGAATGAAACCAGACCCTTATCTTTTTTTTTTTTTTTTTTTTTTTTTTTTTTTTTTGACAGGCAGAGTGGACAGTGAGAGAGAGAGACAGAGAGAAAGGTCTTCCTTTTTGTCGTTGGTTCACCCTCCAATGGCCGCCGCAGCCGGCGTGCTGCAGCCGGCGCACCGCGCTGATCCGATGGCAGGAGCCAGGAGCCAGGTGCTTTTCCTGGTCTCCCATGGGGTGCAGGGCCCAAGCACTTGGGCCATCCTCCACTGCACTCCCTGGCCACAGCAGAGAGCTGGCCTGGAAGAGGGGCAACCGGGACAGAATCCGGCGCCCCGACCGGGACTAGAACCCGGTGTGCCAGCGCCGCTAGGCGGAGGATTAGCCTAGTGAGCCGCGGCGCCGGCCTTTTTTTTTTTTTTTTTTTTTTTTGACAGGCAGAGTGGACAGTGAGGGAGAGAGACAGAGAGAAAGGTCTTCCTTTTGCCGTTGGTTCACCCTCCAATGGCCGCCACGGCTGGCGCGCTGCTGCCGGCGCACCACGCTGATCCAAAGGCAGGAGCCAGGTCCTGCTGGTCTCCCGTGGGGTGCAGAGCCCAAGCACTTGGGCCATCCTCCATTGCACTCCCGGGCCACAGCAGAGAGCTAGCCTGAAAGAGGGGCAACCGGGACAGAATCCGGTGCCCCGACCGGGGCTAGAACCTGGCTCCTGGTTCCTGGCTCCTGGCTCCTGGCTCCTGGCTCCTGGCTCCGGATCAGCACGGTGTGCTGGCCGCAGCAGCCATTGTGGGGTGAACCAACGGAAAAGGAAGACCTCTTTTTCTGTCTGTCTCTCTCACTGTCCACTCTGCCTGTCAAAAAAAAAAAAAAAAAAAAAAAAAAAAAAAAAAAGACAAAAGATAACACTGCTGCCAAGGCTGTGGAGGAAAGGAAACCCTTACACACTGTTGGTAGGATGTACATTAATTAGTACAGCCATTGTGGAAAACAGTAAGGCAGTTCCTCCAAAAACTGCAAATAGAGCTTCCAAATGACCCAGCTTTCCTACTCCTGGGTTTGTATCCACAGGAAATGAAATCTCTTCATGGAAGAGACATGTTTATTGCAGCACTATTCATAGTAGCCAAGAAATGGAAACAACCTAAGTGCCCTTCGCTGATAAATGAACAAAGAAAATGTGATACATATTACATATGCATAAAGGAATACTCTTCACCATAGAAAGGAAGAGATCTTAAATTTGCAAAAACTCGGTTGGAACTAGAGATCATTAAACAAAGTGAAGTAAGCCAAGTACCAAATGAGTTCATCCAAGTGTAGCCTGAATATGGTGATCTCATCAGTGCTTAGAGTGTTATTGTGGTTACCAGAGGCTGGGCAGGGGTGGTACTAAGTTATAATTAGCAGTCATAAATTCTGTTCAGTTTTACAGTAGGATGACTACAGATAATGATGTGTGTTATATATTTCTTTTTTTTTCAAGTGTTCTGAATATTTTTACCATAAAGAAATCTTTAACGTTTGAGGAGATAGGTATGTTTACCCTGATTGGACAGTATACATTGTATACATGTATAGAACCATCATGTGATACCCCATAAACACATACAATCTTTGTGTCAGTTAAAAAAAAAAAACCAACAGTTTTCAGTGCCCTGCTTCACAAATCAAACCCTTAACAGTTTTAACTTATTTTCAAAGACCTTGAGAATCAGCTTAGATTTGTGTTGTTTCAGATTTTCTGCATTTATTTGAAAGAAGTATGATTCCAGAGAGGACTATGGCGTTCCAGCACATCATCCCAGTCTCTGCAGTTACCGGAGAAGGGATCGAGGAGTTAAAGAACTGTATAAGGAAGTCACTGGATGAGCATGCCGACCAGGGAAACGATGCATATCGTAAGAAACAGCTGCTTAATTTACAGACGTCCAGTGAGCCACCATCAAAGCATGCTGTCACAATTCCAGAAGGGGTAGAATTGAAGTCTACTAACAGTGGTATTGATAGAAATACTATTTGGACCTAAGAAATAAGAAAATACTATTTACAACAATGTGGATGAACCTGGGAAACCTACTATTAAGTGAAATAAGCCAGGCACAAAGACAAACGCTGTGTGATACCCTCTGCATGGGAAATCTGAAGGACTGGAAATCATGGAAGCAGAGAAAGTGGTGGTTACCGGGCCTGGGGATGGTGGGAAATGGGGAGATGCTGGTCACAGGACACGGAGTACGTCCTGGAGGTCTAGTGTACAAAATGGATTTTAAAAATCAGAGTAAGATTTAAATGCTCTCACCACAAAAAATCAATGTGTAAAGGGTGTATGTTACTTAGCTCAACTGAGTTTGCTTATTGTATTGTGCTTTTTGTGATATACAGTCAGGCATCACTTAACAAAAGGCACATTCTGAGACCTGTGTTGTTACTTAGTTGCACAGACATGATAGAGTTTACTTATACAAACCAAGACAGCTACAGTATCAGGAGGCCATATGATCTTAAGGGAGCATTGTTGACCAAAATGTCATTGTGCAATGTCCATATTATTATTTATCATGGTAGGTGAACTTTGTTTTCCTTTAAATGGTAGACATAATTGGGAAAAACTATCTCAAGGGTATTTAATTTCAGGTTTATCCATTTCTTTTTTTTTTTTTTTTTTTTTTTTTTGACAGAGTGGACAGTGAGAGAGAGAGACAGAGAGAAAGGTCTTCCTTTGCCGTTGGTTCACCCTCCAATGGCCGCCGCGGCCGGCGCGCTGCGGCCGGCGCACCGCGCTGATCCGATGGCAGGAGCCAGGAGCCAGGTGCTTTTCCTGGTCTCCCATGGGGTGCAGGGCCCAAGCACTTGGGCCATCCTCCACTGCACTCCCTGGCCACAGCAGAGAGCTGGCCTGGAAGAGGGGCAACCGGGACAGAATCCGGCACCCCAACTGGGACTAGAACCCGGTGTGCCGGCGCCGCTAGGCGGAGGATTAGCTTATGAGCCACGGCACCGGCAGGTTTATCCATTTCTTGTAACATTGTTTCCTTTTAATTCTGTGCTTATTTGCTTTCTAAGGGTTGAGATCAGAGATTCCTTTGAGATAATGAAAGCCATATTTTTCTTGTCAAAAAATACACATCAACACATGAAGTAGTTCTCAAGTATTTTCATAGAACTTGAAAAGTTCAGATTAAAAACACAGTTCAAAAAAGATATATCCTGGCCAGCACCATGGCTCACTAGGCTAATCCTCTGCCTCGCGGTGCCGGCACACCGGGTTCTAGTCCCGGTCGGGGTGCCGGATTCTGTCCTGGTTGCCCCTCTTCCAGGCCAGCTCTCTGCTATGGCCAGGGAGTGCAGTGGAAGATGGCCCAGGTCCTTGGGCCCTGCACCCCATGGGAGACCAGGAGAAGCACCTGGCTCCTGGCTTCGGATCGGCGCAGCGCACTGGCTGTAGCGGCCATTTGTGGGGGTGAACCAATGGCAAAAGGAAGGCCTTTCTCTGTCTCTCTCTCTCACTATCCACTCTGCTTATCCAGAAATTTGTAATATAATTAAGGTTGATTGAAAATAATGTTCCAGGAGCAGATATCTGGCGTGGTGGTTAGAAGGCTGCTTGGGACACCTGCATCCTGTAGGAGGACCTGGGTTCCATCATAGCTCCAGTCCTGGCTCCACTCCCAATTCTGGTTTCTGGTTGATGTGACACTGGGAGATAGCATGTTAAAGCCACAATAGTTAGGTCCCTGCTGCCAACTTGGGAGACTCAGGTTGAGTCCCTGTCTTCTGACATAAAAATGAAAGTAAGCAATAATGTGAATTGTAAACCCACACGAATGACATTTGCAGACATAGAGCAGCATTTTATTTGAAGACCAAATATAGTAACTTGAATTTAATGTATATTTTCAAATCCTTAAGAGTATCTCAAATTTGGCTTAAATCTATCCTTACAGAAAAGTTGTGTGAAACCAACCCAGAAATGTAGTTTGAATGTGTGGTAATGTGTTCTGAGTTGGGAATGTTATATTCTGGTACTGTGCTGAGTACATCACATATATTAACTCATGTAAAGACTAGCCTGTCTTGCCTTCTGGTCATTTATGTTTTTCAATGAGTAATGCATATATGCAGTATTAAATTTTTTGAGATTCTAAAATATTTGATAAGTTATTTTTTTTATTTGAGACAGAACTTTCATCTGATGGTACATTCCACAGATATCTGTAATGGCTAAACCATTACCTGGCCTTGCTAAACCTGGGAGCTGGTAACTCAGTCCAGGTCAGCTCTGCATGTGGCAAGGACCGAACTACTTGAGCCATCACCTGTGGCCTAACAGGGTGCACATTAGCAGGAAACTGGAATCAGGATTCAGAGCCGGGAACTGAACTCAGGCACTCTGACATGGGATACATGTGCCATTACCTGCAGCTTAGGCTAAGTATTCACTCTGATATTTCAAAACTTTTGAAAAAGACATTAGGAGAAAATGTGTAGTCTTGTCTTTACAAAAGTTTCTAAAAGAGACCTTTTCTATCTCTCTCTTTTTTTTTTTTTTGATTGGAGCTTGGGAAGTAGAGGGAAAATGTCAGGGTAATCTCTAGCTGTGCTTAGGTTTCACTAGCTGGTTAAAGGAGAAAACAAATAAATATGAGGCTTGAGAAAGGGAGAGAGGACAGAGAGAAAAATAGGAATGTTGAAAAACTGGATAACTCAGGGATAGCAGATAGGGTATTCCTTTAGTTGACTGACATGAAAAAGCCATGGGCAATTTTAACTACCTACTCTGACCAATACTAGCCACTGATTTTATAAATTTTTTTTATGTTTCTGAGCATATGAAAGTTTCTTAGTTAATATTTATTGGGTGCTTGCAAGACTTCAGAGGAAGTAATCACCTTTGTACATATTAATGTATTTAAAAATAGAAATTAAATTTTTTGGGATGTCCAGCTACCAAGCTTTGTGAAGCATAACTATTATCTGAATCATGTCCTTTGCAATTCTTGGAATTTGAAGAACAGGCTATGCACTTTATATTATAACTAATTTTGGAGCGATATATGGCTAGACAATTTCTTCCTATTTGTTTTGTAAACTCTAAGTGCGTTGAAGGTTGAAAGCAAAGGACAAAAGCTTCCTTTGTTCATGATCCATATTCCAATGTATTTTTCTGAAATTGCCAATATCTTCTAACCACTGCCTTCATTTTCTATTGGTTATCAAACATTATTATTGGTATTATTTCTGTATGAAAGACTGTAATTTTCTCATATTTAGAAAGGGCACAATTGTAAAGCTAAAATATACTTTCCATTTTTGTTTGTATATGGTTTGCTACAAATTGAAGGATCCTGAAAATTTTAAATCAAGGATAGACATTGAGTAAAAGCTTATGACTTTGGATAGATTTGGAACATGATTAAATGACAGAATAAATAGAAGCCCTTGGTCAATAATTGAGCCTCAGTTTCAAAAACAAATCTTTCCAGGAAGTGGTACACTTTGGGGTCAAGAGAAATTGGAAGAAAAATATGAGCACACAGAGTGTTTACTATAAAAATATGAGCCAGAAAAACTGATCTGCCTCAAGGAACCATTATTGTTATAATGCTGGATTTGTAACATATTTTTGTTTCATCTGCTGAAATACAGGTTTCTTTTGAAATCTGGTAAAAAAAAAAAATAGTGGTGGGGCAGGAAGGGGTGGCAAGCAGGGTAAAGCCCAAAGCACGAAGATTTAACCCGCCTGAAGCCACTGCAGGCAAGAGCCTTCAGCTCCCTTCGTTAGAGGCCAATTCTTAGGTGCAGAGCCCTTTCTCTCTCCCTCCCCTCCAGGGTAATTTTATTAGCAAACAAATGTGCACCTAGTGGTGGTGCACTACAAAGTCCTGAAAAGTAATAGATCACTGTTTAAATTACTGAAAATCCTTTCTTTGTTAATCGGTGACTTACACTGCGGAAACGTATGGCCTTGCGGCTCTGGCAGCGGTGGAGGTTGCTTCTGAGGGCTGTGGCAGAGTCTGCCCACACCTTGTGCAGCAGAAGCTTGCCGACAACGCTGGGCATCCCTTGGCTAGCACATGGTGGCTTCAGAAAGTTCCTGGAGATGTAGATTCTGAGAAACTATGCATGGACTTCAGGTATTTTTTACAGCAAAATAAACTTTTAATTCCATTTTCTGTGAACTTGAAATAACCTCTTAGAAGCATCATCCCAATTTTTTTTAAAGATTTATTTATTTTGTTTGAGAGGCAGAGTTGGAGGGAGAGAGGGAGAGCGCTTCCATCCACTGGTTTCCTCCCCAAATGGCTGAAGCCAGGAGCTAGGAGCTTCATTGAGGTCTCCCTTGTGGTTGCAGGGGCCCAAGCACGTGGACCATCCTCTGCTGCCTTCCCAGGCACATTAGCAGGGAGCTGAACTGAAAGTGGAGCAGCCAGGACTCAAACTGGCATCCATATGAGATGCTGGCACTGAAGCATGTTTAACCCCCTGTGCTGTAGAGCCAGCCCCAGCATTATCCCAATTTCTGCCTTCATCATCACATGTGTGCATGGTTCTCTGCAAATTTCTCCTTTTTTATAAGGACATCAGCCATAGTGGATTAGAGCCCACCCTAATCACCTAACTATAAAGACCCTATCTCCAAATCACGTTGCATTCCAAGCTACTGGGGATTAAGACGTCAATATATGAACTTGGGGGGTGGGAATGACACAGTTCAACCTGAGGCACCTCTATTTTTTCTCTACACTTAGTATTAATACACCTCCCAATTAATAGATAATATTATCTATTACTTTTTGATATGCTCCTAAAATTGTATATGGGAGCCTTTCATTAATCTATATTTGTTGAATTTCATTTATGGACTTGGAAATACTCTGGTGAGATATAACTAATGTAAAACCCGTGCAAGGTGGAGTGGATGAACTGTGAATAGATTATAGAAGGATCAAATATTGAGAGAAGAGGGAACACAGGATTTGGGTGAGCAAAGAGGATAGAAAGAGGCCATTTAAAATTCAGGAACACCTTCAAGGAGCACTTAGAGTAAGTACTGCAGAAGAAATACACAATAAGGAGACTGGTGTGTGTCTGTTGCATTCCAAGCAGTAACAGCAACCTTTTAGCAAGAGCCACCACATAACCCTTGTCAATGTAGGGCAAATTACTTAATCATGTGCTGGAAATATAGGGGACATTGTAGTTAGATGACTGATGACAAAGAAGCCAGTGCTTGGTTCATATAAATGCTTGATCAATGATATCTGTAATTTTTAATTGACAATATATATGATAGGACATTGTTACTTCTGTCCTGATGTGAGGAGGTGAGGGCTGGAATAATATCATGACAGTTCTTTGTAGAGAATAAGAGACAGGTGGATATTTCAAAGGAAGAATCAGAATGTGATTCCTAATTTAAGTAAAATCAATGGATAAAATACAAGGAAGATAAGAAGTAATTTGAAATCACTGACACAATAAGGAATGATGAAAGACATAAAAGGTATATTTATTCATTTGTTTTTGGAAAATGCTGAATTTGAAGTTAAATATACAAGTATTAGGGGCCAGTGCTGTGGTGCAGCAGGTTAAAGCCCTGGCCTGAAGTGCCAGCATCCAATATGGGCGCCGGTTCTAGTCCTGGCTCCTCCACTTCCAATCCAGCTCTCTGCTATGGCCTGGGAAAGCAGTAGAAGACGGCCCAAGTCCTTGGGCCCCTGCACCCGCGTGGGAGACCCAGAAGAAGCTCCTGGCTCCTGGCTTCGGATCGGTGCAGCTCCAGCAGTTGTGGCCACCTGGGGGGTGAACCAGCGGATGGAAGATCCCTCTCTCTGTCTCTGCCTTTCTCTGTAACTCTGTCTTTCAAATAAATAAAATAAATCTTTAAAAAAATGCAAGTATTAGAAATAATACTAAAGTCGTGGAAAGTCTGGGCTAAAGTAACAGATTTCTGGAGATAGAAAACTGGTGGCCCTCTGAAGAAGTTTGTTGACAAAGAAGGGACCTAGGACAGTGCCATTTGTTAACTGCATTGGAGAATAGGGGGTGAGCGTGAAAGCCACAAGTGGAGAGGGAACTAGAAGAAGGAATGTAGTGTTTCCTCATCAACAAAAAGGAGTTCAACTTTTTAAAAAAAAAATTGCTTAATGTGGATATGAAGATGGAGAAGAGGCTTTGGGGTTCAGACAGGAAGAGGTTACTGGGACTGTGGGTATGGAGAATAACTGTCTCCAACGAGACCCACATCTTCATCTGCAGAGTGTGAATGTGTTACGTGGTGCTATGGTTTGGATGTGCTTTCATTTATATCCTCCCAAAGGCTCATGTGACTGGGGGGCTTGAGCACCGTGGTGGCCATATTGGAGGGTGGGGGAACCTTTATCAGATGGGGCCTAGTCAGAGGTCCCATAGGTCAGTAGGGGCATGCTCGGAGAAGGTATTTCTCATGAGAACCCTTGAATTCTCCAAAGAGGATTGGTATTAAAAGAGCAAGCTTGCGCTCTTGCTCTCTCCCTCTCTGTCTCTTTCTCCCTCTCCATCCTGGTGTGATCCTTGGGTCATGAAGTCCTCACCAGAACTGAGCCAATGTAGATTCCATGCCCTTTACAAGCATGAACTTGTAAAATAAAAAAAAAATAATAATAACCTCTTCCCTTTATAAAGTTAGCTGCCTCAGGTACTTTTTTGTAGTAATGCAAAGCCAACTGTTGTATTTGGCAAGGAGGAATTTAGGTTTTGGATGGAATTAAAGGTGCTAATCAGATGACTGCAAAACAGAGAAACTACTCTTGGTTATCCCGGTGGGCCTGAGAAATCACAAGGGTTCTTTAAAGATGCAAGAACAAGGCAGAAGGATGTCCATGTGACGTGAGAAAGACTTGGCCAGACATTGCTGGTTTTGAAGAGAGGAGGGGCCACAAGCCTGGGGATGCAGGTGACTTCAGGAAGCTGGGAACGGCAAGAAAAGGATTTTCCCCTGCAGCCTCCAAAAGCAAAACAAAACTCCCACAAGGAAACCGCAGCCCTGCTGACATCTTGCTTTTAGCCCAAGGAGACCTGTGTTGGACTTCTGTGCTCCAGACCTGTAAGCGAATACATCTGTGGTGTTTTTAGGTCTTTGAGTTTGTAGTAATTTGTTACAACAGCAGTAGAAGTATAGTGACCAAATGGGAATCTTTGTAAGAGGTTGGTGGTAAATGGTTTATTGCAATGCATTTGTTCTAAGATTTTACTTCTGGGGCTGATGCTGTGGTGTAATAGACTAAGCCTCTACCTGTGGCACCAGCATCCCATATGAGCGCTGATTTGTGTGCTGGCTGCTCCTCTTCTGATCCAGCTCTCTGCTGTGGCCTGGGAAAGCAGTGGAAGATGGCCCAAGTCCTTGGGCCCTGCTCCTGTAAGAGACCTGGAAGAAGCTCCCGGCTCTTAGCTTTGGATTGGCCCAGCTCCAACTGTTGTGGCCATTTGGGGAGTGAACCAGAGGATAGAAGATCTTCCTCTCTGTCTCTCCCTCTCTCTGTAACTCTACCTTTCAAATAAATAAATAAATAAATATTTTTTAAAAAGCTTTTACTTGTTACGTTAAATCTGTGGTTAGAAAAACAGGACAGCCAGGACTGTTAAAAACTGACCTAAAGTATTTTTTTTTTTTGACAGGCAGAGTGGACAGTGAGAGAGAGAGAGAGAGAGAGAAAGGTCTTCCTTTGCCGTTGGTTCACCCTCCAATGGCCGCCGTGGCCGGCGCACTGCGCTGATCCAATGGCAGGAGCCAGGTGCTTCTCCTGGTCTCCCCTGGGGTGCAGGGCCCAAGCACTTGGGCCATCCTCCACTGCACTCCCGGGCCACAGCAGAGAGCTGGCCTGGAAGAGGGGCAACCGGGACAGAATCCGGCGCCCCAACCGGGACTAGAACCCAGTGTGCTGGCGCCGCAAGGTGGAGGATTAGCCTAGTGAGCCGCGGCACCAGCTATTGTTCAGTTTTTAAAATTCAGTTCAATAGATGGGAGAAAGTGAGAGCACAGAAGTGATTCTCCTGTGTCACACTGCCGTCCTCTTCCTGCTAATGCCAGAGCTGGCCTGAAGTCCAGGGCCTATCCTGCTCACTCGTTTATTCCCTGCTCAGTGCTTTCTTCCTCATTAGTGCATTTCTGGGTCTGGCTCTGGAATCAGATTGCTCCTGGCTTCAAATAACCTTATCCATTCTCTGAAGCAATACGGCCAACAAGACAGGAGTAGAAGTGGACAGGTAAAACCTTTCCCCTTGTCCTGCATGGACAGATAATCCCATTGTTATTACTGAAAATGCTGATAGCAAATATACAGTCCTTATTGTGCGCACCCCGTTGGAGACTTTGTATAGTCACTCATTTAGTTCTCAAAAATTTCTAGTGTGGATACAGCACAGTGTTACTGTGACACCCAGAGGGGCAAAGAGGCTCCTTAACTTGCCCAGGACCACGCAGGGGCGCAGAGTCATACACATGGTTGTCATCCTTTACTTTTGTGTAAAGTACGATTCTTTTCCTTTCAGTTTGAAAATTTCAAAGCTACAGAGAATTTGAAAGAATAGTATAATGGACACCAATATACTTTCTGTCCTAGATTCAAACATTTGCAACATTTTCTGGGTCTCCATTTGTGTGTGATCATTTTAAAGTTGTAGGTGGAGCACTTCAGCATCCTGTGTTCATAAAAACAATCAGATCAGTGCTGTTTAGAAGGTCCGAATCCTTTACTGTAATTCAGATGTTCACCAACGCAGGGCCTCGTATTTAGAAGAATTCAGCAGAGGCAGACACTGCATCCCATGTCCAGGGCGTGGGTTGGAGTCCCGCCTCGGCTTCCAGTCCAGCACCCTGCAAACTCCCCTGGGAGCAGCAGACGATGACCCAAGCACTTGAGTCCATGCCACCCTCTGGGAGACCCAGTGGAACTCCTGGCTGCAGCCTGGCCCAGCCCCAGCTGTTGCCCACTGGGGGATCGAACCAGTAGCGGGGATCTCCATCTTTGTCTCTCTCCCTCTTTCAAATATCAATACACAAATAAGGATTGAAAAAGAACCCAGCAAAGACAGGGAAGCGCAGCTGACATTGTGCGGGACAGCAACGTTAGTTCCAATACCCAGTGGTGCTCGGTACTTGCTTAAGTCCCTTAGTTTTCAGGACAACCGTCCGAAACAGGTGTATCACCAGCGTCACAGGTAGCCCCAGAGAGGGGCTGCGTGCCCAGGGTTAGCCCCCACCCCAACAGGACCCCGACGCTGGAGTGAGAACCACTCAGGCCTACATCAATATACTTGCGGTGGGAGGGGTGTGGAGGGGTACGGATTCACAATTTTTGCTAACCTAACGGGTTGAATACCCGTCACAACTATTCTTAGTTTCGTTTCGCTTTGTCTTTTTTTTCTTTTTTTTTTGGTGCTGCTGGTCGGTGTTGTCTCTGTTTTTGTTTTTTTGAAGACCTGAGTCTGGTCGGAACTTACAGTGCGAGGGGAAGAACGGGAGAGGTCGGCGACGAGGGTGGCGGGACGTTGCTCGCGCCGGCGGCCCAGTGCATGCTGGGAGTTGTAGTTCGCGGCCGGCCGGGCGTTCGCGTTCGGGGCGCGGGAGAACCTGCCTGCGCTCCCAGAAGCCTCCGGGACGGCTTGCAGGGAACGCACTTCCTGGGACGCCGAGAGGGAGACGCTCGGAGAGGCTCCTCCGAGGGGGCTAGGGTTCTGCCCCGGGTGTGGGGATCAGGTAGGTGTGGTCACGAGTGTGCGGGCTTGGGGTCTTTTGCATACGCAGTTGAGAATTTTATGTAAAATAGTTGAGGGGAGGAGCGTCGGGGGCATTGGGAAACGCTGTCCACAGTGTGAACGTGGACAGGGTGGGTGTGAGGAGATAATTGATAAAACTCGGGAAATAAAATGTCCGCGGGAGTGCGGGGACGTGGCGGTGTCTCGCGGGGGCGGGGAGGGCCGGGTGTGCGGTGCGGGGCTGCGGGGTGCTATTTTTGACGAGGCGGCTGACGCTGGTTGTGTAACGCTGATGCCCGAGTCGCGGTTCAGCCCCACGCCGGCCCCGAGCGCGGCCCCGGGCACTGCCGCGGTCTCCTTCCACTGGCTCAGCCTGGAGGCCTTTTGATCGCCTGCTTTATTTTTTTCTGCCGGCTCTGGTGCTTCTAAGGACGCAGCTCCTAAGGAGGGCGTGGGAGGGAGGGGGCTGCGGGCTGCGCTGGAAGCTTGGTTCGCTGTCTTCTGACATTCTGGGCTCCGGGCCTGGGAAGGGGTCGGTGACCTTGTTAGAGATCGGTAACCTTGTTAGAGAACGGCCAGCCTTGTCCCCTCCACCCACCCCCCACCCACGATTGCCCTGGGATCCTGTGCGTGTTCCTAACTGGTAAGCCGTTTCCTCCGACTTTGGAGTGAGCAGGTCTCCTGGATTCCAGCTCAGGAAACCTAACACTGAGACCGGACTGAAATCTCCCTGCACCCTGCTGCAGGGACCTTGTGCAGTATGGTCCCCCTAGGGCCCCTGATGGACGCCTCCATCCTGGAAGCGCCCCAGGTCACGAGCTGTGGTTCTCATCCTAGTCGTTGAAGAGGAAGTTCCAGATGTTTGAAGTAGGTGCAGGTTGTGAGCGTCCGGAATCCAGATGCTCCAACAACGGGAAGCTTTCTGGGCACCGGTGTGATGCCACAGGCGGAAGATGCCACCCCTGACCTCCTGGGCCAGGTCGCAGAGTGCGGGCACCCTGAGAATGCTGTGTGGAATTAGCCTCAGGCTGTGTGTCTAAGGTGTATGTGAAGCTTACATGGATTTCCTGTTTGGGCTTAGGTCCCATCCCCATTCTATCTTATTATGCACATGCAGTTATTCCAAAATGCAAAAAGAACCTGAAATCTGAGACGCTTCTGGTTCCAGGCATTTCAGACAAGGGTACTGAACCTGTGTGTAGAAACATCTTTAAGTGGTGTGTTGAGACATTGGTGGGATTATAAACTCAAAGAAAAAAAGTTTTAGTTGCAAATTTTAGGATGCGTTGTACAGATCACCTTTGCCTGGTTTTGTTGTCAGTATCCTTTGATAAAGAAGAGATAATTTCTTTTACTTCTAAGACAACTGTAGGGGTGTCTTTGCCTTCCTTACTCTTTCACTGTAGTTATAAAAAAGATCTAAAAGCTCATTAAACGTTAGTCATATATTTCCAAGTAATTTCTAGCCTTATTTCTCCTCTATCTCCTAAAATCATAAAGTGAGTTAATTTTTTCTCTTGTATCTTAAGTATAAATAATATATGAATTTAAGAATAAGCAGGGGGCTGGCGCTGTGGTGCAGCAGGTTAACACCCTGGCCTGAAGTGCCGGCATCCAATATGGGCGCCAGTTCTAGTCCTGACTGCTCCTTTTCCGATCCAGCTCTCTGCTATGGCTTGGGAAAGCAGTGGAGGATGGCCCAAGTCCTTGGGCCCCTGTACCCACATGGGAGACCTGGAAGAAGCTCCTGGCTCCTGGCTTCAGATTGGCGCAGCTCCAGCCATTGTTGTGGCCAACTGGGGAGTGAACCATTGGATGGAAGACCTCTTCTCTGCTCTCCTCTCTCTTTGTATATCTGACTTTCAAATAAATAAATCTTTAAAAATAAAAAAAAAGCTGTTTTTTTTTTTTTTTTTTTTTTTTTGGACAGGCAGAGTGGACAGTGAGAGAGACAGAGAGAAAGGTCTTCCTTTGCCGTTGGTTCATCCTCCAATGGCCGCTGTGGCCGGTGTGCTGCGGCTGGCGCACCGCGCTGATCCGAAGGCAGGAGCCAGGTGTTTCTCCTGGTCTCCCATGGAGTGCAGGGCCCAAGCACTTGGGCCATCCTCCATTGCGCTCCCTGGCCACAGCAGAGAGCTGGCCTGGAAGAGGGGCAACCGGGACAGAATCCGGCGCCCCGACCGGGACTAGAACCCGGTGTGCCGGCGCCGCAAGGCGGAGGATTAGCCTAGTGAGCCGCGGCGCCGGCCATAAGCTGTCTTTTTAAAAAACTTAATGTCTGCCTTTTTGATATAACATTGTATTGGTTTTAGACTTAATTTTTTTTCTAATTCTATATGAGCTTCATAATTCTATATGAATTTAATTGAGATTTTGGAGAAGTACTGTATTAATCTGGGATTTTTTACTCATTCTTTAGGTCCAGATCATCTCTACTGTGTGTTCAGATGTACATGTGTTTCTTTTAAGTTGGTTAAAGCTATTTTAAAACTATCAGATACCTCAAAGGGTAAGTACATCCTTTGATAATATCTTATTTCCCTTCCTCCTGCTACTATTTATCCAACAGTAATGACACTTTCTAATCTTGTTCAACAAAATTAAAGTATGGGGCAGACCTCTTCTGAGTGCAGTGGTTGATGACTTACATTTTCTAAAAATCCCAAATTACAGCTAGACAGAATTATCAGTGTTATCTTTGAGAAATTTAGCTATTAGACATGTTCTCTTATAGCTTTTCCTTGGAATTGCCTTTGAAAAAATAGTAATGGGTCTTTGAATTCCTAAAGCTCCTAGCCTTGCTTGAACTCTGTTCAAAAGCACAGAAAATACATCCTTTTGAAAACATTTTTATTTGAAGTGATATCTTTGATAACATTTAAGTATGTTCCAAATTTTATCCACCTTCTTCTCTGAAAGTCACTGTGAAAAGATAGTCAAATAACAAATGTGAAGAGGTTGTTTTGAAACAGTGATTATTTGATTTGGTCAGTAACTGCTCTGAAGATAAAATTTTGTCATTATTGTTATGTGACTATAATTGCTTGTGGTTATAAGCTGAGAATTCAAAAGAAAGGCTTCTTCCTAGTTGAAGTAAATATGCCTACTTAGTTATCATTATAAAGTTAAATTTGTGACCATATTCTGGTTTGCAAAGGGCTCTGCTGTTCATCGTCTCACAGCTACCTTGGGGGACATTTTGCAGATGAGAAATTTGAGGTTCAGAAGGCATAGATGACTTGCTCACTTTGAAAATGATAGGTTATGACTAGTATTTGGGTCATTGGTCTCCTCAACAACAGTACAAGCTGCCTGCCGGCTGGAAATGGCACCGCGCGTCAGTACGAGTGACCCAGCTTCAGATTTGTAAAGGGTGTTCTTAGCCTTACATCTTCTCTGTCATCCCCAGTTAGGGGTTTTTATGTAGCAAAAAAGATGTATTCTCCCCACACACTGCTATTAAAACATACATTTGATATTCTAAGCACTTTTAATGAAGTATATCCAATATGCCACATGCCTATTAAATTGAAAACAAAATAAACACAGACAGAATTGATTGCTCTCCTAACCACTATTGAAGTTAGTGTTGCCAAACTTAGATATGTATTTCTAGAGGCATAGTCTATTTATAAGTAGTCTGCAAATGGCCTCATCTTTTCTGGTCACAGGATTCTGGGGAGAAGAAAATGACCTTTGAGACTTTTGGCTGGTAAGGAGTGGACAGCAGGGCCATGGTTATAACAGCAGCCTGGAAGCTTCACTGCCCATGATGATGTGAATTGTCCCAAATGAGATGAATGAAACTGACACTTGAGCAAATTTATAACTTTCTCTGTATCCTGATCAGTCTCATAAGGACCCTTTGTTTGTTTCTTCATTGATTCAACAAATAACCGAGTGTCTTCTATGTGCCAGTGTTGGCCAAAGTGCACAAAACAAAAATATTTGTCCTGGGATTCATAGGTTGGTGGGAAAGATGAACACTGAACAAGGAATTATAAACATGATTACTGCTACCAAATAAAAAACACAGAGGTGTTGTGCTGCCATAGCATATAACCATGGGCAGGAGGAAGAAGATTGGAGTGGAAACCAGAAAGAAGGATAAATTTGTTAGTTAAGCAAAAAATAGGATGGGGTTAAGAAAGTTATAGAAGAAAGAATAACATGAGAGGAATCCCTTAACCAAATCAGAAAGTGAAAAATTTTTGAAGTTATAAAAGAAAGCAGAGGTATGTGTTTAGTCTAGGATATGAGGCCTACATCCCATGCTGAAGTACCTGACCAGTTTCTGCAGATGCGAGAAGGCAGTGGTGATGACACACGTAGTGGGACTCCTGCTACCGACATGGGAGACCTGGATTGTGTTCTTGGCTCCCGGCTTTGGCCTTCGCCCAGCCCCTGGTGATGGCAGGGATTTGGGGAGTGAACTAGCTGACAGGTCTGTCTCTCTCCCTGTCTCCATGCCTCTCAAATAAATAAATGCAATTAAAAAAAAAAAAGACATTATGGCTGCATAGACTGTGGTATGTAAGTTGGGGGAGTGACAGAGGGAGGTTGAGGATCAAGCAGGAACCAGATGGGGGTGGGTAAACTGAGGAAGACTGGAAACTGTAATGACTTTACTACGTGAGAAATGGAAACTACTGATTGGTAAAAATTGCTGTGACATAAGATTTTCATTTAAAGAAATTAATCTGGATTCAAAGTTAATTGACATAGCACAAGAGTAGAGGTCTTTTTATCTTCTCAAGTATGAAAAAATCCTAATTTGGAATTTAGCATCTTTGATTTTTAAGACACTGAATATATTCCTTCCCCTAAGTATACTATAAAATATTGCTTTATTCTTCTAGTAAAATATATGACATCAAATCGTAGGCATCTGGAATTAAGAACAGGGCATGAAAAAGTAAAGCAGTGAAAGGAAGTTAGAAGGAACTAGATGCCAGTTTCATCACCAATGTTGGAATTTAGCGTAAGAACAGAGGCTAATAATATTTCTTTTCTGAAAAATGCCATTGTGTCTTTGATGACCATATACATAGCGTTTCCAGTCGGTCTCTAAGATCGGACCTAAACGTGCTTCAGCAGAAGCAAGTTCAGAAGACTGATAGAACACTTGTATTGACTTGGTAGAGGATATAGTTAAACACACTTAATATCGAAACAAGTATTGGCCCACCTCTGTTTGTTAATGTCATTTCATAATCTGTAGGCTAAGACTTAAAGGAATTTATTAATAACAACATTATCCATCCTGATCTTGTTTTTCAGTGCACTTACTTTGCAGTAGTCAGTAGTATAGGTCAGTTTGATTGATGAAATCTGTTACATTGGAATTCCAAGTATTTGTTCCTTACCTCTGAAAGCAAGTAGTAGTTGTGATTGTGTTAGACTCTGAGTGGGTTGTCTGAAGGAGTTCTCAAGCTTTGAAAAAAACAGAGGGAACCTTTTTCATCTATCTTGACAATATTGATCAAATCCTTATTTTCCTTTATTGCTTAGTAACCCTGGATAATAAATTTCTATGAGTAGATACCTTATTAGTTCATTTCATAAAGTAGCTAACAATGAATATTTAGTATGTAGTAATCATATAGTTGATTCACTGTCAGCATTTGAGTTTGCATAAAACAGCATGTTCTTTTCCTGGCTGTTAACACATAGGAACAGGTTCCAGATACCAGTGGTCTCAGTGTCCTTCCCAGGCCAAACAGAGTGTTTTGCAGTTGTAGATACTCAGCACAACATAACTACTTGTATTTTTTATGTACTTGCTGAATGATTGCTTACAATAGCTACTACTTTATCCAATTCCTGTGGCCCACCTTTCATGTTCCTGACTAGTGCAGGGCTCGCTGCTCATTTATTAAAGCTAGAATGACTTGCGTGCCAGGTGGTGTGCAAGTTGTTCCTGATGGGGAGATAGGTGAATAAGCAAAAACCAGGAGAGAGCTGGATTGTGGAGCTTGGCTTCATTAAAACTGTTATCCAAAGTAAATATCCTCAAATCCACACTAGAGTTTCCATTGCTAGATCATCGTGGTAAAATTAATCAAGACACATGCAAGCAAGGTACTAACGTTAAGCAGGAGGTCCCCCCACCCCAATTTGCATGAAAAAATTAGCAATATAATTTATTTAGGTCTTTTTATCCATGAGATTTTCTTAAACAGTTGCTACTTCTGAGAATACTGATAGAGGCAACATAATAAACAAGTAGTAAGCTAATATTAGTGGAAACATTTAGAACTAACCATGTTTAACTTACAGACTTTTATAAAGTAGTCATTTGTGCATAAACTGATTTTATACTGAATACTTATATATCTATGATTATAGGTATATACACATAGACCTTTTTGCTAGTAAAGTTATTCCTGTTTCATATGACTGGCTTAAATATACATGTAACATACTGTTTAGAATATTATGCCTTTCTGATGGAACACATGTTTGAATCGTGTCTTGACGCACTTTCCTAGCAGTTTGGTCATGATAATTTTTCTAATCCTGAACTCCTAGGAGTGCGACTCCACCATCTCAGCAGATAATATTTGATTCTGCAAAGGATGATGGACTATGTAGGCACCACCACACTATATCCAGAAATAAGAATTATTCTTTGTGACTTTTTTCATGCTCTGGCCAAAAAAAAAAAGGTCTGCTCTGTTGCCTCATGGGGGTATTATATAAGACAGAGAAAATACGTTCGTGTAGTGCTTTGAAAAGGAGTTTTAATTTCTTGAAGAAATTAAAGCTGAATAAGATACTGTTTTTCATATAGAAAAGGAACACAGCTTTCTAATTTGGGAGAAGAGAAGCCTGGCTCTGTTTTTTTTTCCAATAGCATTAGTAGAGATAGGTTGCCATTGCTTCAGAAATCTTTGCATTCATCTTAATGTGAATAGTAAAAGTACATGAACCAACGAGGGCTATAGATTTCTTTGAAAAGCACTTGGGTGATCTTGAATCAGTCAGGAAATAGTTGAATAATTTCAAGGACCTTTGTTCTTATCTTTTCACTTGACTAACTGGTTGGAGATGAGTCCATTTGCTTTCTGTAATTTACCAATGTGTCTAGTGTGTAGAAATGAAATCCATTGCTTTTTCTTAAACATGCATTCAACAAATGTTTCCTGAACTGGCCAGCATGCCAAGTACAGAGCTGACCATTGAATGCGGAGAGGTAGTAAACCCTCGCATAGCTTACAGAGCTCCAAACATGATTGAAGCCCTTGACATGACATTAACTCATCAGATCCAATGAACAACACGTGAAATAGGTACTGTTACTTTTTCCATTTTTCAAATGAGGAAAATGAGATGCAGGGCAGTTCTGTAACTGGCCCAGGGTCACTCAGCCTGTAGATAAGGAGGTAAGGATTAGAACTCGAGCATTCTGGCTGGATTCAGCTCTCAGCCACTCTGCTGTCCTGTACTGCCTCTTTGGCCCACACCTTTGCCTTGAGCTGCTTCCCCTTTGCTGTGTGCTGTTCTTAATTTACACTTGCATGAGCATTTGTGGTTTTTGCAGCTAAATGATGATTGATGAGTGCTCTGGCCCCCGCTATAAATTTAAGTGCCCAGCACATAAATGTACTTGATGTATGTGTGCCGAATGAATGATTATTGACAGCCAAGAGAATTTAAGGTATGATGTTAGAGAATTTGACATTGGTTGCTCCTCTGTTTAACTGTAAAGAAAAACACTGATGACTAAAGATTATGGTTGCTACAGGACCCAGGCAGTGATAACCAAGTGTAGGTGTGTACCCTGTGCTCCAGGACCACATGCACATGTGTTTCTTACATTCCTGTTATACACAGGAAACAAAGGAGAGTTTCCCCTTTGTATTGACTCTCATTACTAGATGTGTTGCCAGTGGGCACCACCTTTCCTGCTCTGCTCTCCTGTGGTCCCCTCATTTGTGTCTTCTTGTGTGTCACCCCTAGTCTGACTGCCAGTACTGCACAAGCTTTCCTGCCATGGGCTGTCGGGATGTCCACGCGGCCACAGTCCTCTCTTTCCTGTGTGGAATCGCCTCAGTAGCAGGTCTCTTCGCGGGGACTATGCTTCCCAACTGGAGAAAGTTACGACTGATCACGTTCAACAGGAATGAGAAGAACCTGACTGTTTACACAGGCCTGTGGGTAAAATGTGCCCGGTATGACGGGAGCAGTGACTGCCTGATGTACGACACTACCTGGTACTCGTCGGTTGACCAGCTGGACCTGCGTGTCCTCCAGTTTGCCCTGCCCCTCAGCATCCTGATCGCCATGGGCGCCCTGCTGCTCTCCCTCATAGGAATGTGCAACACGGCCTTCAGAGCCTCCGTGCCTAACATCAAGCTGGCCAAGTGTCTGGTCAATAGTGCCGGCTGCCACCTTGTGGCTGGGCTGCTGTTTTTCTTGGCAGGTACCGTGAGCCTCTCCCCGTCCATCTGGGTCATCTTTTACAACTTCCACCTGAACAGGAAATTTGAGCCAGTCTTTACGTTTGACTATGCAGTGTATGTCACGATCGCCAGTGCAGGGGGCCTGTTTATGACCTCCCTCTTGCTGTTTATTTGGTACTGTGTCTGCAAATCCTTGCCCTCTCCTTTCTGGCAACCACTGTACTCCCATCCTCCCAGTATGCACACTTACTCACAGCCCTATTCAGCACGCTCCCGCCTCTCTGCCATTGAAATTGACATTCCAGTAGTTTCCCACGCCACCTAATGGGGAAATAGTTGTTAAAGAAAATTTCTTGTAGCCTCATATTCCCCTTGTGCAAGGAGCATTTTTGGACATATATACATTTTCCTTTGTTCCTGACCAGTGAAACCAAATTTGTATGTCTTGTTAGAATGAAGTGCTGCTAGTTTTTATGGGAAGGACATTATTTTAAATGTGAATCATTCCTATTGCTTCTTCTATGGAGAGATTTTTAACTTTCATATTGATATCTGGTCAAATATTTAAATAGAAAGGACTTATGTCACAATTGAGGTGACAGAGTAACATGGTTAAAGAGTGATAACTCTGAGAAATCATTGCATACAATCTTTATGAATATTTCTGTTGTGTATTTTCCTTTTTCTGTGATACTTAAACTCAAAGGCAATTCAAATATGAGAAATTTACTCCAAATAAAGGTAAAATTTTAACTATAGTCAATAATCTACCAATTTAAGGCTATAATTTTTCTTACTTCACTCTTGGGACTAATTGTGCTAAGTAGACTTTAGTATGTTGAATATAACTTTCTTTTGTGAGTTTCTTATCTTCTACCTCATGCCAGTGTTTAAAAGTAAAATACATTTTAAGTGATATCAGGGTAAGACTAACATTTCAAGTCTATATTAGTTATGGATAATACTTACTGTAATTTTTAAAGTTAATGATTTCATAAATTGTATTATCAGAGTTTAAACGTGCCATGTGACAGGTTGGTGCTTCCTGGGAAGAAGGGAAAACCTTTTTCCAGATACCACCCATCAAGCAGTACTCATGCCCACACATAATCTCCTAGTGGCTAACAGAAATAAATAAAAGGGCCCTAAGGATTTGGGTTTTGAAAGACATATGTGGTAGGGGACAAGAGTCTGTTGTCCAGTGACAACATCAGAGCCTCATTCTGGTGACTCCCTGTTGAGCAATGGTTGAAGAAGTAAGGAATGGTTTTTCCATGACCTCCTCTACCTTTGACTCAGTTCCTGCACCATCACTGATGATTTCCTTGTGTATATATTTCTGCCCAGTACCTTCGGAGGTGCTTTAGAGAATCCCTGAAGAGTGTGCTCTCTGGTTCCATCCACTAATAACTTTTAAAATAATAGGAAAATGCAGTTGTTATCTGATATTAGGGAACAGTCTGACTTCACTGATGGCTGGCCTTTGACTTCAAAATCATTGATCCAGGAATATATTTCGACTAGAGATCTGACTTTCTAGCACACTAGTTGTACAACACCAGCATTATCCTGAACCTAGAGAAATTCAGTTTACTTCAATTCATTGGATCCTTAGGGAGCTAGCTTAACCTGGATGCTGTGAAACACTATATCAGATGCACAGGAATGGGCAGAAGTGGTAGAGCAATGAAGTTGTATCCTTTCCACCCTTGGAAGTATGATGCCATGTTAAGAAGGAAGAAATTTTTAAAATCTCTTCTGATGGGTTAACGATTAGATAAAACCATGTTAATGCTAAGACAAATACTTAGAAATTCAGGGATATTGGACCTTTACTATTAGGAGTTTGAGCTGCTTATTGTGTAATTTGCTACATGTTAGCATTGTGTCCAAAAGGATTTTGTTCCTTTAGCCATTGTGGATTTTACAAGCAGGAAGTTGTAAAATTATTATGCCTCTTTTGCAAATCTGAATAAGATTCTTATAATTCTGTAGTTACATGTGGTTTTTTTTTTCCTAATTGCAACACTACTTTATGTATATAGCAAATAAGGCCAGTTGTATAATTTTCTCAAGGCTATGGATTTTTATTTACAGTTTCTGATTTCTTTGAGTTCTGATCCTTTTCATTTTTTTCTGATGTGGCTGAGTCTGTATCATTCCAAGACAATGGGGGTGGAATTTTGAGATTAATATTAAAACTACTAATATTAATTTTGCCTATTTGGTAATTAATTAATCTCTCCCATGAAGCATTTGTCCAGAAGTATTGAGAATTCCACCATCCCCTTGGTCTTCATATACATAATGTTAAAGAAAACTAGACTAAGCCATTAAGATACTAGACAGTTTTTAGTTCATGGGATTGTAAATATAAACATTAGCTTTTGTACAAGAATCTTTTGGTTTGTAACATCAAATTAGTTATTTATTATGGATTTATTAGGCAGAAAAAACAACTGCTTCTTTGTTTTTTTTTCTTTAGGGTTTCAGATTTGCTATGGAGAAGCTACTTTTGAAAGCTATCAAATGAAAGCAAATGCTTACAATTTTTTTCAGTCACTTTAGAGCACTTACCAGGCTGTCATTATGTTGAGAGGCATTATCTTTTTCCATTAATATTAAAAGCTTATTAATTTTAAAGGCCTTTATAGATAACAACTTAAAGGCCTTTATTGACAGCAACTTAGGAAACAACATTAAAGTGTTAGGATGTGTCAGATTTGGTTTACCCAGCCATGGGAGAAAACAAATGAACCTGAGTTTACTTTATTTGTACATATACACAATAATGGATACAATATTTGCTGTAAACTTTAATGTAAAACCTCATTGAAAGTGCACTGTACTTCTTGATGTTTATTAAAAGATGTATTTTTACAAGTTTCTGCTTCTGTTCTTTCCTTGTTGCTTTTTTTTTTTTTTTTTAGAATTATTTTATTTTATTTGAAAGACAGAGATACAGAGAGAGGTAGAGCCTGAGAGAGAGAGGGGTCTTCCATTCCTCTGGTTCACTTCCCAAGTGACCACAATGGCCAGAGCTGAGCTGATCTGAAGTCAGGAGCCAGGAGCTTCTTCCAGGTCTTCCACATGGGTGCAGGGACCCAAGGACTTGGGCTGTCTTCTACTGCTTCCAGGCCATAACAGAGAGCTGGATCAGAAGAGGAGCATCTGGGACTCGAACTGGCGCTCATTTGGGATGCCTGCACTGGGGCTTTAACCCACTGTGCCACAGTGCCGGCCCCTCCTTGTTGCTTTAAGGTGAAATATTTCTAATTATGTTTCTCAAGTGTATGTAAATTGAAAAAGATGCAGTCCTGTTTGAAGCTCTTTAGAACAGGAACCAGAAAGGAATCGGAAAGCATAGAATCTTATTCCAGAAGTATCGAGTGCCTTCCTTGATTTCTAAGCATGGTCCCAGGAGTTCCCTAGGCTGTTTGAACGGTCCACAAAACACCCAGTGAGGTTGTGTATTTCCTCTGCCTGGTCAGTGGAGTCTGTGATCTTGGAGACGAGGAGTTCTTAAAAGTTGAGGCAGACTTTTCCCCAGTCTGTGAAGATTGAGGTTACCATGAGAAGTGGCAGGGAGGTCACCACAACATTTCTGAAACCTGTGATGAGCTTTTAGTTTCCAGTTACCGTCAACTGGGGACAGTTCCCACTTAACACTCCTCACCGAAACCCAAGGCACTATGAACATGTGTTGGATGTAGAGCTGTATGTTGCACTGGATGTCAGAAGCCACGTCTGCTGAGCTTCGCTAGCTGCTTTCACCGACCAGGGTGGCTAAATGCTAGAGAATCCTTTCTCATTAACTAAGTTCACAAGGTTGATCTTTCAAGCAGAAGTCAGACATTTGCATTATTTGCAGTCATTATCCAAGACCAGTTTTTTAAAATACACCCTGCACAGAGCTCCTTGGAGAAAAGACTGATCCCAGCACTGGAACAGGAAAAGTACAAGATGAGCCCAGCACATCTGCCCAGAAGTGAGGAAATGTGCAAAGAATCATGGAACCAGCTTAAAGGAGTTCCCACTGGCCAAATCTGGGACAATTTAGCATCAAAGTAAATAGTAGTAATGAGTTTAAATCTCTAATAAAATAAAAATCCAAGTGATCATACTTATAGAAATAAATGGGGAGGGAAAAAAACTTAACAAATATGAAAAAAAAAAAAAAAACAAAGTTAAACATCAATAGAATTAAAACTACTTGACCAAAGTATGGTGAGAAACAGGATTTTTACATGGTCTCCATGTGCAAGATGGCATATTAATTTCAGAGGGAAAAATAACTTACTATGGGCTAAACTGTGCAGACATGACCTTAGTGGTAAAATTTATCACCAATGATGAGACAAAGCAGCACCATGCAGCTCCAGAAGATGAAGACACAACAACACTAAGGAAACATGCACAGCTCATTGGACCCATTTTTACTTTCTGCTTTTTTCTCTACCTTGCCTGATCTTGTGCCTCTTTATCATATACATCAAACTTCAAGTTATCTCCAAAATATTTTATAAAATAACTCTTTGGAGGGATTTTGAAGAATTTGTTTCAGATCCTCTGGGAAACTAAAAAGGAAAAAACCTTTAGGAGATGTCAGCAGAAGGCACGGAATCACCGGACTGGAAGGGGTCCTAATTGGCCACTCCGTTTTCATTGGTCAGAGATGTCTTCAGGCCTGAAGCACACTGACAGGTTGGCCTGAGAGGCCTGTGTCTCCCTCTCTGCTCCCCTCTACTCCCTGCTCCCAGATACACACCATCCACACACTGGAGGAGCCTCTTCCAGAGAAGGTCATTCTCTGTCCTCCTGCCCAGTTCTGGAGACCTTTAAACTTCACTGCAGGACTTGGAACTTGGAGAAAAAGCACACCCATAGCCTGCGATTAACAGGACTTTTGTTTTGCTTGTATTCTGTTAAGAAATACACCAACTTCTTAGACTCCTCAATAAACAAATTAAGTGAATTTTGGGAAGGAAATTATATGGTAGATTAGCAGGAAAGGAGAAAAATATATATTTTTTTGACAGGCAGAGTGGACAGTGAGAGAGAGAGAGACAGAGAGAGAAAGGTCTTCCTTTTGCCGTTGGTTCACCCCACAATGGCCGCCACGGCCAGCACACTGTGGCCTGCACACCACGCTGATCCGAAGCCAGGAGCCATGTGCTTCTGGTCTCCCATGCGGGGGCAGGGCCCAAGGACCTGGGCCATCCTCCACTGCCCTCCCGGGGCACAGCAGAGAGCTGGACTAGAAGAGGAGCAACCGGGGCAGAATCCAGCGCCCCAACTGGGACTAGAACCTGGTGTACTGGCGCCCTAGGCGGAGGATTACCCTATTGGGCTGTGGTGCCGGGTGAAAAAATATTTTTTATGTAAAACACTGAGCCTGTTAGCAGGCATCTAGTAATCATGATTTTGGTGTTCTTTTTATTAAGATGAAATATATTTTCATTTTTCTAGGATTTTTTTATAGAACAATGTCACAGCTTCTCATTAAGGGAAAAGGAGTTATTGATATTTTAACTGCATGATATTTTACTAAACCAAGGTGAGTCTGCCCCAAGGCCAAATATCAAAGGTGTGATCTTCTGTGGTGAGAAATTTTATTAGAAGGCAGCCAAGTAGGGAGTCATGAGTCACTGGACAAATTTGACTCCTCCTTCAGGGGTGTGAGGAGTTTTAGGGGTTAGGTAGGAGGGAGCTGGGGTGCAGAAACACTGATGCAGATTCCAAGGGGAGGGCTAGGAATCAAGACAGCACAGCACTATTGTGTTCTGAGAGCACCTCTAAGAAACAGGATCTTTTAAAAATACATGTGATTAGACCCCTTGTCAAAGCGTAACATAGGGGAACTTACAAGAAAAGAGCAAGGAAATACAAATTCTGAGCTTGGGAAGCTGGGGAAACACAGTTGTGGGGGCAATCTGATATTATGTGGTAGACTTACTCCAAGATTCACTCTCAGCACATTGAAAAGATAACTGTAGTAAACAGTCAAGATAACTCAAGTTCTCCCATGTGCCTCTTCTCACCTTCGCTCTCAGATGATCTTGGGGTGTGCTGGTAGTGGGGACCCAGCAGCCATCCTCTAGTGCCTGTGAAGCCTTTCCCTTGCTGGCTGTGTGGACGAAAACTGACCCAGCTGGTTCCTGGTTTTCCTGACCTGCTAGCCTGCTCCTCTGGCTGCTTCTGTGTTGACAGTTCAAAGGTAGCAACTGAGTGCTGGAGCCAGCTGGTCTGGTTCACCAGAACCAGTTGTGCACACTGTTCCCTCTCCCTGTTCAGTGACTTGAAATTGGCCATGGAGCAAGTAGTTATGCCTCAGAAATCATTAAATACTACAATTTAGGGCTTTGGCTTTTCTGCTTTTTGAGAGCTAGTGGTTAAACTTTTAAGGGCACCCCACTGCATACCAAAGACCAGATTAATTTGCTGAGTTTCAGGCAAACTGAAGAAGTGAGGAACCAAAGCAAATGCTGAGAGTTGTAAAACTTTTATTTGTGATAAAGGGATTACCTGAAATGGTTCTTTTACCACATCACCCTCTGTTTACCATTATTGCTTTATCTCTCTCCCCATCACATATCCATCCTATACACAGCAACAGAATGATCGTCATGCAATGCAACTATGACCTACTCTCTTCCGTGCTTAAAATGATTCAGCAGGAGCCCCTCAGAACACCGTCTAAGCCTTTTAAGTCTAAATGGAAGATCTTGTGCCGTAGGATAAACAGGAGTGCATCAGGGAATACAGGGCCTGGAAAAGCAAACTTCCAGACATAGCAGAGACATAAGAGCTGTGTAGAAGGAGAGAATTTTTTCATTGTGTCCAGAGTTGGTCAGATTCTTAGTTATTGGCACAATAGCTCACAAGACTGAACAAATTCAATAATAAATAGTGGGGGATATTCCTTCTCCATGACTAAATTTGTCACTATCCTTATTCAGGGAATTTGCTTCCTGTATAATGGCCAGAATGGAGGCTGATCTCTAGGATGAACTCCAAGGATCCTGCCTTCAGGTAGTCACAGTCTTGTGTGGTACCATCCCCCACCAAGCAGAGCTGACCTGTCTTAATGGGCTTTTTCAGAACTGATGGTGACTTCCCAGGCTATAGGTCATACAGTGTAGCTTCTCTGTTCTTTCTTGGCCCATTGCCTCTGGAGGGAGGCAGCCACCATGAAGTGAGGACACACCAACTTTATGATTAGATTAGTGGAATCTGAGGCCAATGACCAGTGCCAGTTCACCAGCCAGGTCAGAGAGCCATCTTGGAAGCAGATTTACCAGCTCCAGTTAAATCTTCAGATTACTGCAGCCCTGACCAACATCTTAATTACAAACTGACTGAGAGATCCTGAGCCCAAATCACCCGGGTAAGCAGGCTCCAACTTCCTGACCCCCACACAGTGTGTGATTTAATGCTTATTGTTGCTTTAAGCTGCTAGATTGTGCAGTGCTTTCTTACGCAGCAAATGCAGGAGACCAGTCTTGAGAAATATTTGTTTCCAGGCTATGAAGTATGTGAACTTTCCTTGCTCCCTATCAGAAAAGATGTCTCGCAGGATCCCAGGCTCCTTTGAAAAGTACTGAATATTTCTTGCCAAAATTTGGTGAAACAACCTAATCTGTAGGTCAGGGAAGGGGGGTATCTGAGCTCAGATTGGGAGTGAGGCTCTTCCCAATTTGGGGTAGTATGAATGGTAGCTCTTGTAGACTAAAGCAGTAAACTGAACACTGATCTTACATGGCACAGAAACTAAATATACTTCCAGTCAAATTAATCTAATAATGGTTATGTTGTGGGGTGGCTGCCAGGAACAAATAAATAAAAACAATCTTTTGTTTGCTTTTATCAACTGACCAATTGCATCTGGAGGTCAGCACTTTAGGAAGAGAGTACAACTGATAAGTTCCCAGCAGGCAGAGGAAGTAGCTAATCCTAAGATGTTTGTGCAGTTGAGTTGACCATGCATACAAGCAGCAAGATAGAAGTGAAATAAGGTCTGGAGAAGGAAGCAGAGTTGTGTTGACATTTCACGATAAGTGAATTTAATCTGATTGTTTTCCTAACGCTTGGCCCAAACAATTGAATGGCTTCAGTGTCCCAGAGGGGGACACTGAGCTCCTTTGTTGAGGGATCAGTGAGATCCATGGGAGAAAATAGGACCCAACAGAGTGTGGCCTCTCCCTACTGCTCTTTTTAGGCAGATTCTCCCCATACCCTGCTCAACAGTCTGTACAACTTGTCACACACCAAGGCTGAAAAAGTCGTACATGCTAAGGTGGAGCAAGGAGAGTCAAATTTTCCACCAGGTGGAAATCCGGTGCCAGTGGACTTGTTAGGTAGGAAAGTCAGTTATGAGCTTTTGTGTGTGTGACATAAAGGCCTAAAGAGAAGACATCTATGTCCAGCATGTGCATCTGCATCTCACACCCTGCCCTGCCCCCTTCTACCTGATAACCTGCCAGGTGGGGGGGGGGTGTCCCCACCCCTTCTGCCTGACAAATCTTCCACAACCTCCCAGGTGCAGTCCAGTATCTGCATTTCAAATACCCTGCTCCAGATCCCAATTCTCTAGGGGATCCTGCCCACCCTTCCACCTGTCTGATAACGTTTGCATCCATAAAGTCCTTTGTTTCAGACCTTCAAGAGAAAACTCAGAAGTTTTTCTATTTACATCCAAAAAGCCCTTTGTTCCAAAAGGAGCAGAGGTGGGGAAGCAAGACCCATCTCCTTAAAAACCCTCGGCCTCAACCGGACTGTGCGCTCAGCCCTCTGCCTCTCTGCTGAGTCGCCCACCTGGTCTGGCCAGGTGTAATCATCTCTCCACTCAACCATATAACCTCCCTCCTTCTCCCTCCCCCCGCCCCAGTCTCTCAGGCTCTGTCTGGAGTGGTGCCCATCCATCCTTACGGATGTCCCTTCCCTAATAAATCTTGCTATTTTACCTCCCACTACTCTCTGTCTCACGCCTGAATTCTTTCTTGCGCGAAGACAAGAACCCTGCAATTTCTCTGGTTACAGACTTAAGCCAGCTTCGGCAGGGACAGAATAGGAATGAAGAAGCCCTGATGTCTGGTGGTAAAAGGCTATAGGCTAGCTCAAATCAACTGAAATTCTGTACTCTTAGAAGTGATGCAGTGAGGCCGGTGCTGCGGCTCACTAGGCTAATCCTCCGCCTTGCGGCGCCGGCACACCGGGTTCTAGTCCCGGTTGGGGCACCAGATTCTGTCCCGGTTGCCCCTCTTCTGCTGTGGACAGGGAGTGCAGTGGAGGATGGCCCAAGTCCTTGGGCCCTGCACCCCATGGGAGTCCAGGATAAGTACCTGGCTCCTGCCATCAGATCAGCGCGGTGCGCTGGCTGCAGCGCGCCAGCCATGGCGGCCATTGGAGGGTGAACCAATGGCAAAGGAAGACCTTTCTCTCTGTCTCTATCACTGTCCACTCTGCCTGTCAAAAAAAAAAAAAAAAAAAAAAAAAAGTGATGCAGTGAAAGAATGAAACAAAAGTTCAGTTTATTAAGACAACCAAAGCATGTGTTAGGAAATAAGGGACTAGAATTTTAAAGATACTTTAAAGAGAAAAAATGGCAAAAAAGTTTGCCTTACTATGTTTTTACTTAAAACCTTGCCATCACCACTAGTGGCCTACCTAAGTTTATGCCTTTATTTCTGTGTTACAGGTGTCTGTAAAATCTTTGTTAAAGGCAAAGACACTCAGACTGCCAAGAGAAACCGTCCATGCATTCTACAGGGCATAGACGTGAATCATAAAAAGACAAATAGAAGTCCCTCCTCCTCCCAGCACGTTCTCATGGTCCCTCTGGGAGTTTTGGAGGGCACTCAGAGGGCCCTGCCTGTGGCTTCGGATTGTGTGGTGTCTGTCCTCAAATTCTTAATTTTTGAACAAGGGTCCGTGCATTTTTTTTTTGCCCTGGGTCCCACAAATTATGTAACTCACCCTACATGAGGTCACTCACAGAACAGCAGGGGAAGCTTTGAAGGCAAATAGACTTAGGATTCTATCCAAATTGCCTCTTGCTTGCTATGCAGTGGGAAACATTGGTTCTCACTGAGGCTGAGATTTGTATCTGCCCCAGGGGCATTGCCATTGTCCTTCTAGGGTTATTATTGTGCAGATATATTCATGCAGATATTCATAAAATAATAGCACAACTATTATTCATATAATGAGTTAGTTGTGACACCATGATAAACTGAGGAGCATCTGCAGTAAGATCCTGTTGCGCTTATTTAGCTTAAAGGACAATAGAGTAAATATACTAACCCCAGGCTAAGAGTCACATCTTCCTGGTGTGCTGTCACTCCAGCCTTCCCTTTTCCTAGGCACCTTTCTCATGTCAGTCACAGTCGGCCTTGTTCTTGTTTAAACCCTAATGAATCTTTACTACTGTCCAGCAAGAGTTTTTGAGAGCTCACTCCAATGAGAGGACTCTGTCACTTAGAGTATCCCTCCTAAAGGTTGGAAACTGTGAAACTCCCCCAGATGATTTTTCCGTGGTGGCATTTCAAGTGGCAAGAATCTTCTCTCTGAAGACTGAGTTCCTCCTGGACACTCCTGAGTCACATTATGTGAGTCTACTTAATTTTAGTGCTTTTAGGGTAAAGCCTTATGGCAGCATAGAAAAACTTATTAGATTTTTTTTTAATCTGCTTTCTGAAAGATATTTTAAGCAATGACTTGAACAGCCCTTGTCTTGACTGTCCAGCAACAATTTATTATTTTATTTTATTTAAATTTTTTTTCCTACTTAATACCATTGGTTGAACTCTTTACTTAACATAGAATTAATTATAGGTGTATAAATTCAATTGAAAATAGATCCCAGTAAAAAATAAGAGTAGGAATAAGAGGGAGGAGATGTACAGTTTGGCACACATTCTCACAGACTTGCCACTAAGGATAAAGCTAAAAACTTGGCATGGGGAAAGCCAAGACACTGTGGCAAAAAATGACGTACATGAAAGATCTCTGTGAGTGACATCCTGGTGCAAAGAAGGGGCCATCAAAGAAGGATGCACTTTTCTCTGAAGGGAGGAAAGAACTTCCACTTTGCTTATGACCCTGTCTAAATACTGACGTAGTTTGTGGACTCAAGAGGCTTCCATAGCCTTGGCAGCTCATGTCAAGAACCTCGGGTGATCACTGATGTCATAAATAAGAGTGTTAATAGTTAAATCAACAACAGGAGTCACTGTGCACTTATTCATCGTGTAGGACTTCTGTCCTTAATGAGTTGTATTATGAGAATTAACTGTAAACTTGCTTTATTTATTTATTTATTTATTGACAGGCAGAGTGGACAGTGAGAGAGAGAGACAGAGAGAAAGGTCTTCCTTTTGCCGTTGGTTCACCCTCCAATGGCTGCTGCGACCGTGCACCGCGCTGATCCTATGGCAGGAGCCACGTGCTTCTCCTGGTCTCCCATGGGGTGCAGGGCCCAAGGACTTGGGCCATCCTCCACTGCACTTCCCTGGCCACAGCAGAGAGCTGGCCTGGAAGAGGGGCAACCGGAACAGAATCCGGTGCCCCGACCGGGACTAGAACCCGATGTGCCAGCGCCACAAGGCGGAAGATTAGCCTAGTGAGCCGCGGCACCAGCCTAAAACTTGTTTTAAAACAATACTTTATACTTTGTGTGTGTGTGTGTTGGGGGGGGTGTGAATTGTTGAAATCTTTAGTATAGAGGTGGTCTTCTATATATAAGTTAATTAAAAACAAATCTTAAAAAAGAATGGGATGGGAGAAGGGAGTAGGAGGTGGGACGGGAATGGGGGTGGGGGGCAGATATGGGGGGAAGAACCACTATATTCCTAAAGCTGTACCAATGAAATTTGTATTCATTAAATACAAGCTTTCTTAAATAAATAAACCTATTTGACTATAATTCTTTCAAAAAAGATAATTTAAAGATTTCACTTTGGGGCATACTCTGCTTTACAAAGTGTTTCGTGATGTGGGACATCGCTCTTGTTTTAGAATCCAGTGGGCGGCATCTGTAGGCACTGCCACCTCACCTGAAGTGAAGTACTTTTACACATCTAAAGTTCTTTCCAGCTGTGTGTGCTGCCGTGTGATTTTTGTGGAGCAGTTCTGCCATCTAGTGGTAATTCAGGGAATGGTTTCCCATGTTGTCTTCCTTAGCTGAATTTATTTCAATATAAGAACTTGCTATTCAAATACTACTATAGTAAATATCCTTGTACTTACCTGATTACATACTTAATTAATTATATGGGGAAAAGACAGAGAAGTGGAATTCCTGGGTGAAAGGCTCCATGTATTTAGAATGCTACCGTTGAATTTTAGAATGCCCATTTGCACTTCTATGTGATTAGAAGAACAGTTCTTCATGCCTTCTCAACAATGAGTATTAGCAAAAGAGTTTACTTTTGTTTTAGTTTTCATTACTTATCAATGAGGCAGTTCATCTTTATCTTATTTGTTTGAAAGGCAGATGGGGAGAGACGGAGAGTAAGAGATCTTCTATCTACTGGTTCACACCCCAGATGACCATGACAGCTGAGGCTGGAGCAGGCCAGACCCAGCAGCCTGGAACTCCATCTAGGTCTTCCACATGGGTGCAGGGGCCCAAGTACTTGGGCCATCTTTGCTTGCTTTCCCAGGGGCATTAGCAGGGTGCTGAATCAGAAGGAGAGCAGCAGGACTGGAACTGGCACTCGTATGGGATGCTGACATCCCCAGGCAGTGGCTTACCCTTACATCACAATGCCAGCCCCAAGGCAGTTCAGCTTTTTTAGTTTACTTTCTCTCTCTCTCTCTCACTTTTGTCTGTTTGATCATGTGTTTTTATCAGTGAAGCATCAACCCACACCTTTATCTCATTTTTAAGATTCACTGGTTCATGAACATTTTTTTGTTTTGAAAATATTTTTAAATATTGAAAATCTAGTCATTTTTCTGTCATTTGCATTGAAAATGTTTCCCCAGTTTGTCATTTAATGTTTATCCTTTGTGAAGTTTAAAAAAATTTTTATGTAGTTAGGTATCAGGATTCTCCTTTATAATTTTAGCTTCATGTCATATTTTAAATGGCCATCTCCTCTCCCAGAGGATATAAATTAAAAGTCATGTATGTTTATTTATGTAGCATAATCATGTATGTTAATTATATTTTTAACTTTTTCTATTTAAATCTAACATCTAGACTGGTAAAATAGGGAAAATCTAGCATTATTTTTCCTTTAACAGCATAAAGATAGGAAAAATCTAAACATAACTATTAAAGGATTGAGGTTGGTATCTACAGATACAGATGAGAAAACATGTCCAAAATATGCAGAACACAATCAAATCGACCATATAATTCTATTTTTATAGATAAAATTTCCCTGCAAAGACACAGAAAACATCTGAAAGGATCCATGCACACATATGCTTCTCAGTATACTTTTTTTAAAGTTTTTAGTTATTTATTTATTTTTCATTTTTTGACAGGCAGAGTGGACAGTGAGAGAGAGAGACAGAGAGAAAGGTCCTCCTTTGCCATTGGTTCACCCTCCAATGGCTGCTGCTGCTGGCGTGCTGCGGCTGGCGCACCGCGCTGATCCGATGGCAGGAGCCAGGTACTTATCCTGGTCTCACATGGGGTGCAGGGCCCAAGCACCTGGGCCATCTTCCACTGCACTCCCTGGCCACAGCAGAGAGCTGGCCTGGAAGAGGAGCAACCGGGACAGAATCCGGTGCCCCGACCGGGACTAGAACCCAGTGTGCCAGTGCCGCAGGGCAGAGGATTAGCCTAGTGAGCCGAGGCTCCAGCCCTCAGTATACTTTTAGGGAGTGCATGTAGGATATTGCCAAGATAGCAATTTTACTCTTTAATTCTTACTTAATTCTCTTAATAATTCAAACGTATTACCATGAGCATGCATTACTTATGTTATAAAATTATTCTTAAAGATTATTAAATAAAATGGGAATAAATTTAGGATCTATGATTAGAAAAGCAAGTTATAATGGTAAAATATCCTGCTTTATAAAAGAGAAGAGTGTATGCAACGAAAGAAAAGATGGGTGAATATAAATCTAAACGCTGACAGTGATCTCAGGTTGGAAGGATTTTGGTGATTTTTGTGCTGTTCTCAAAGTGGTCATATATTACTTGTGGTGATCAGGAAAAGTGAAAGCAAATTACATCAGGATGTTTGAATTCTTATCTGTAGATCTCTGTGATATACTTTAGTGCTCATCTCATGTAACTTGTGTTTTACTCACCCAATTGCCTTATCACTGCCCTTCTCTCATCTCCACTCTAGTCACCTATTTCATCCACAAAATGTTTAACTCATCAGGCATTCTTATAAAACAGGGGGATATACTTCACTAATTCCTTTAAGAGGAGAAATTTCTGGTTCAAGGAGTCAGAAGATAATTAGATACAAAGATATCTGATCTGAAGGTTATTTCCTCCACCAAATCTCAGCCAGGCAAAACCTCTTAACCCTTGGATTTCCCCTATATACATGGCTGGTTTTGTCTATATTTTATGTGGAATCAGTAGCAAATACTTTTGAGGTTATTTGAATTCTTTCAAAATAATTTATATAATTGTATTCAGCCTTGTTCCAGAAAGGACTTAGAGTAGCTGTAAAAACATACAGCAAATTTAAAAATAAATAAAATATAAAGGAGAATATAAAATGAGTGAAAGAAGAAATCACAAAGAAACTATAGGAAGGGAGAGGGAAGAGAGAGGGATCGAAGGAGGGAGAAAGGGAGGAGGGAGGGGGGAGGGAGAGAGAGAGAGAGTGAGAGAGAACTCACAGTATGAAATCGTTCTTTGGGGATCATCCTACTCCTTCATGTGACACTAATGCTTCTAGGCGGCTCCCTGTCCTCTCCGCTCTCCCCAGAGGAGAGCAGAGTTTGGACCAGTTAAGCTGACAAGAGACTGAGGCCAGAGGGAGGTGACTGCAGGGCATGAGGGTTACGTGGGTGATAGCAACAGTGACAGCAGCATCCACTGAGGTGTCCTGTGGACCAGGAGCGTTACTAAGCTCTTTGCTACGGTTTTAAAAAGTCTTTCCAATAACCCCATTGATAGTGGGAAGCATTTATTCCTACGTCCCGTGTTCTCCAGGAGGGGATAAAAGGGAAGCTAACTTCTGCTTGATTTCCTATGAGGGAAGCGTTGGAGAAGGGCTCCCTGGGCTTCCTAATTGTGCCCTTTGACTTCCTGCTCTCTGGGACAGTCTGGAAGAGTTGGTGAGTTAGAGAAAAGGCTCAAGCAGCCATGGCTCTTCTTCTCTTCCCAGGAGAACCTCTGCCCTTCCATACACCAAGCCTGCTCTGGGGAGCCCTGCCCCACACTTCTGGGGTGCTGTGTTCCTTAGGTCAGCCACATCACATCACATCACATCACATCACATCACATCACATCACATCAATTTTAGATCAGAATTTACTGTCAAAGGAGTTCAGATGATGTTGGATTTTGCTGCCCCGTGAGTTACAAACACGCTGGGTTTATGGTGTTTTTAGAAGTTGGGAGTTGAACAACAGGAGTCACTGTGCACTTACTCCTCATGTAGGATCTCTGTCCTTAATGTGCTGTACACTGAGGCTTAATGCTATAACGAGTACTCAAACAGTATATTTCACTTTGTGTTTCTATGGGGGTGCAAACGATTGAAATCTTCACTTAATGTACACTAAACTGATCTTCTGTAAAAAAAAAAGAAATTATCAATTCCCAACTTGACTCTCACTGGGATTAAACATGACAATAGGTCTGATCTGATTTCATCATTTAAAAAAAATCATCTATTATTTTTCACTTTATGTTTCTGTGTGGGAACAAACTGTTGAAATCCTTACTTAAGGTATACTAAGCTGATCTTCTGTATATTAAGATAATCGAAAATGAATCTTGATGTGAATGGAAGGGGAGAGGGAGTGGGAAAGGGGAGGGTGGTGGGTGGGAGGGACGGTATGGGGGGGAAAGCCATTGTAACCCATGAGTCGTACTTTGGAAATTTATATTCATTAAATAAAAGATAAAAAAAAAAAAAAAGAAGCTGGGAGTTGAAGACATAGCAGTTTGTTTGCCTTGTGACTCTGAGTGTCTCGCTCCCACATCTCCTTTCTCAGTAGGTTCTTGGCTGGCAGAGCAGAGAAAGGCACAGATGGACATCCCACAATGGCAATGAAGTGTAAGCTTTCTGGTGCCTGAGTTGAACAGGCTCCTTCTTTAGCCCCATAATCTTTTTTTTTTTTTTTAAGATTTATCTATTTATTTGATAAACAGAGTTTCAGAGAGAGAGAGAGAAGGAGAGACAGAGAGAGATCTTCCCTTCTCTTTAATTTCCCAAATGGCCAAACAACTGGGGCTGAGCCAGGCCAAAGCCAGGAGCCAGGAACTTCTTCTGGGTCTCCCATGTGGATGCAGGAGCCCAAGGACTTGGGTAATCCTCTACTGCTTTCCCAGGTGCATTAGCAGGAAGCTGGATTGGAAGTAGAGCAGTGGAACTCGAACTGGCACCCATATGGGATGCCAGCACTGCAGGCTATGGCTTAACCCATTGTGCCACAGCACCAGACCCCCCTCCCCCCATAACCTTTTTTTTAAAAAAAGATTTACTAATTAATTTATATGATAGAATGACAGAGAAAGGGAGATACAGAGATCTTCCATCTGCTTGTTCACTCTCCAAATGCCTGCAATAGCCAGGTGTGGGCCAGGTCAATGCCAGGAGCCAGGAGCCCCATCCAAGTCTCCCACATGGGTGGCAGGGGCCCAAGTACTCAGGTCATCATCTACAGCCTTCCCAAGTGCATTACCAGAGAGTCGGATTGGAAGCAGAACAGCCAGGACTTGAACCAGCTCTATAATATGGGAAGCCAACATTTTAAGTGGTGGCTTAACCTGCTGTGCCATAATGCCAGCCCCTCACGATATTTTGTGTTTATAATTTTGTATTCTTTTTCTTTATAAGAACATTTTAAACATTTTTTATAATTGAAACATTTTTTATATGATTTTTTTTTTTTTACAGGCAGAGTGGACAGTGAGAGAGAGAGACAGAGAGAAAGGTCTTCCTTTGCCGTTGGTTCACCCTCCAATGGCCGCCATGGCTGGCACTGCGGCCAGCGCACCGCGCTGATCCGAAGGCAGGAGCCAGATGCTTCTCCTGGCCTCCCATGGGGTGCAGGGCCCAAGCACTTGGGACATCCTCCACTGCACTCCCGGGCCACAGCAGAGAGCTGGCCTGGAAGAGGGGCAACCGGGACAGAATCCGGTGCCCCAGCTGGGACTAGAACCCGGTGTGCCGGCGCCGCAAGGCGGAGGATTAACCTAGTGAGCCACAGCGCCGGCCTGATTGTCTTTTCTAAAATCCTGGTGGCTTAAAGTAGGCACCTTTATTATCTCCATTGTACTTAAGATAAAACCAAGGCCCTCACAAGTACACGACTTTGTGATAACTTTAGCACCAAGTTGTAAGTGACAAGTCTGGTTTCAGACCCAGACAGGGTAACCCTTAGCTTGTACTTCTAACTCTGATATTTGACATCTGTGGATAAAAATAAGAAAATAGCTGACATTCTCTTTCCAGTGAAAATAAATACCAGAGGATATCCTGTTATCCCAATAAAAATAACCCATGGAATCTTAATTTCTATCAAACCTCTCAGTCTGATGGGAGAAGAATGAAGCTACTCAAAGTCCCCTAGTAAGTTAGGGAAAAAATGCTGTGGTAACACCTCTGTATACTTCCTTCTAAATAGTGAATCCCTGGAATTAATTCCTAAGCGCATATTACCATTCTCCTGACACTGAGCCTTCAATATGAGGAAGATTCTTTTTTTTCTCCCAAAATGTAACTATATTTGCATTCCTCATATCTTAACTATGTTTGGCTTTTCATGAAGTTCAGTCCTCTATACACAGGCTCCTCTAACATATTTATATTAGTGAATAGTCTAATTACTGAGAACAAGCCTGTGAGGAGGAGACAACACTGAATGCCCACATTTTACAAGTGAAGAAACTGAGGATAAGAGAAAGCCACTTTTCCATGGTCATCCAATAGTGGCAAAATCAGCACCAAAACTTGGAGACAAGGGCTGGCACTGTGGTGTAGCAGGTTAAGCCACACCTGCAGTGCAGGCATCCCATGTGGGTACCAGTTCAAGTCCTGGCTTCTCCACTTCTGATCCAGCTCCTTGCTTAAAACACCTGGGAAAGCAGTGGAAGATGGCCCAAGTGCTTAGGCTCCTGCATCCACGTGGAAGACCCGAAAGAAGCTACTGGCTCCTGGCTCCAGCCTGGCCCAACCAGATTGTTGTGGCAATTTGGGGAGTGAGCCAGCACATGGAAGACCTCTTTCCCTATGACTTTCCTTCTCTCTCTCTCTGTAACTCTGCCTTTCAAATAAATAAACCTTAAAAAAAACCTTGGCTAGGCCGGCGCCGCGGCTCACTAGGCTAATCCTCCAACTAGCGGCGCCGGCACACCAGGTTCTAGTCCTGGTCTGGGCGCCGGATTCTTTCCCGGTTGCCCCTTTTCCAGGCCAGCTCTCTGCTGTGGCCAGGGAGTGCAGTGGAGGATGGCCCAAGTGCTTGGGCCCTGCACCCCTTGGGAGACCAGGATAAGTACCTGGCTCCTGCCATCGGATCAGCGCGGTGCGCCGGCCACAGCAGCCATTGGAGGGTGAACCAACGGCAAAGGAAGACCTTTCTCTCTGTCTCTCTCTCTCTCATTGTCCACTCTGACTGTCAAAAAAAAAAAAAAAAAAAAAACCTTGGGGGACATTTTCCCTCTCAGTCCAGGATCACTGTAACTATCTCTTGTACAAAAGCTTGAGGAGTAAGTTTCTTCATATGTGGAAATTGAGAAGGTTATTTTTCTAATAAATCGATTCTGAACATCTAGATTAAAGCATCTTTTATGCGTAATTTCATCTACTGGTTGAATTACTGACAAAGTTTTCCTAAAATAATAAAACCACTCACACATCAAACTGATTCTTCTTTCATTCTCAGAATCTCCGTTTGTAATAAGAGACCAATTATTAAAGTTTCTATTCTACTCCTTATAATTATAGTAGTATTTAAAAACTAATGAAATATAGTTATAGAAAATAAAGATTATCTCTAAAGAGGACAATAATATTTTGCCACCCAGCTATAACATACCTTAATGTATTGTCATTTGATTTAGAATTTTCTTAAGTAATATATTTCCTGCAAGTGTTTCTCCAGTTCCATTATTTTCTTTAGTACTCAGTGGTAACTAGCAATCTGAATTTTGTGTATTAACCTGCAAATATTTAAATGTAATTTTCTATGTAAATTTTAAGAAATATAACAGCTTAAATACTTAGATAAGTTATAAGCTCATCATTTATATAAATATATCTATCATTCTACAACTGTTTTCTATGCTTAATGTTGTTGACATTTATATTGCTGTTTAATGCTAGTAGATTTATGCCTTCAGTTTTTGTGATATTATGAATGGGATTTTTGTTTCAATTAGATTTTCTATTTGGTTATAGCTGGAATATGAGAACTCTATTGATTTGGAACCAAGGAAACTTTCTGAACTCATTTATCAGTTCTAATGACTTGCAGATTCTCTTGGATTTTCTCTGTGGCAATCAACTGAAAGTAAGAAAAGGAAAGCAGTTGTAGAATGATCATCTTTCTCAGTGTGACCTGTTACCCTAGGGAATATAAAACTCAGGGTGACAGGGTGGGTGTCTGATTTCTAACATAAAATCTCTCCAGTGTCTGCAAGCATATGTTCCAAGGCAGATATTCATTCTAAATGTTTTCCAAGAGGTACAGTTATAACCATGCTGCTTCCTGCTCTATTGCTCAAAAGTTTGATACCCCAGGAATTGATTGGTTTGACTTTGAATGGAAGAGCATAGAGCCAAAGGATGGGAAGCAAGAAAAGCACTTTACCTCTCTGAGGAATAGCTATAATTTCATCCAAGAGTGAACGCTTAGAGATATCTTGAGATTTAGGAAGCCCCTAATCATTTCTATATAAATATATTTGAACAAAAGCACTCCTGTTGTTTATCAACAGATGAGTTGGAGAAGGCCTGTAAGTTCAGCATCACCTATCTGCCCCATGGAAAAGAAAAGAGTGGGGCTGGGCACTGTGGGATAGTGGGTGAAGCTGCGACCTGCGATGCCGGTTCAAATCCTGGCTGATCCATTTCCAATCTAGCTCTCTACTCTGGCTTGGGAAGGCAGTAGAGGATGGCCCAAATGGTTGGGCCCCTGCACCCATGTGGGATATCCAGAGGAAGCTCCTGGCTGCTGGCTTTGGATGTGCATAGCTGATTGCGGCCATTTGGGGAGCGAACCAGTGGTTGGAAGACCTCTCTCTCTCTGCCTCTCTGTAGTTCTGCCTTTAAAATAAACCATTAAAAAAAAAAAAAAAAAAAAAAAAGACTGGGGCTGGTATTGTGGTGTAGCAGGCCATATGTGTGCCAGTTCAAGTCCCAGCTGTTCCACTTCTGATCCCACTCCCTGCTTGGGCTCCTGCAAAAGTGGATAGAAGATCTCTCTTCTCCTCCTCCCCTCATAACTCTGCCTTTCAATTAAATAAATAAATAAAATCTTTTTTAAAAAGGTACAGGTAGAGTTACAGACAGTGAGAGGGAGAGACAGAGAGAAAGGTCTTCTGTCCGTTGGTTCACTCCTTAAATAGCCACAATGGCTGGAGCTTTGCTGATCCAAAGCCAGGAGCCAGGAGCTTCTTCTGGACTCCTATACGGATGCAGGGACCCAAGGACTTGGGCCATCCTCTACTGCTTTCCCAGGCCATAGCAGAGAGCTGGATTGGAAGAGGAGCAGCCGGGACTAGAACCGGCACCCATGTGATATGCTGGCGCTGCAGGTGGAGGATTAACCTACTGCACCACTGTGCCGGCCAATAAATAAATATTTAAGAAAAAGAAGACAGATCTATTTAAAAAATATTTTATTTATATATTTGAGAAGTAGTGTTACAGACAGGAAGAGGGCGAGACAAAGAAGGCCTTCCATCCACTGGTTCACTAGCCATATGGCTGCAACAGCCAGAGTTGAGCTGCTCTGAAGCTAGGAACCGAGAGTATCTTCCAGGTCTCCCACGTGGGTGCAGGGTCCCAAGCACTTGGACTTCCACTACTTTCCAAGGCTGTTATCAGAGAGCTGGATTGGAAGAGGGACAGCCAGGACACTAACCAGTGCCAACCCTGAAAGACAGATTCTTAAAAGAAAGAAAAAAAGAAAAGAGTCACACCAGGAAAATCAAAGTCTAAGACCAGTTATCTTTGTGGCTGTTTGTTCTGACCATCTATCAGTGTTAGGAAAAAAGACGAGTAATCTTAATAAAGCAGGAGTCTCCTGTGAGAGCATAGTCTGGCTTCATAGGAACTGGAAGCCAGAGCTTTAATGGTATGCCCTTTCTCATTATTTTGAGCTATCTTTATTAAAGGGCCTTTCCCCCAAAATGCTGCTTGGTATAAAATATTACTAAATAGACTCTGTGTCATTAGGGTTCATTTGTGCAAATAATAGAAATTGATTAACTTTTAAAAAAGTACTATAAACCTTATAGGTAGCTCAGAGAGTCACAGGAAATGTTGAGCAATTAGTTGTCAGCGAGTGGAGGCATGAAGCAGCCCTAGGAATCTGCATAGCAGGGCAACATGGATATTCTCTCTCAGAGAAGTACCACATGTCAGCTCGAACACATTCCTTTTTGTGTCACTCACTCAAGATCCAGGCTCCTGCAAGAGGGAGATAGGTTTGCCTGATTCATGGTGACCTGACCTTGATATGTATATTGGTGGGACGCAGCGGGGGAAACTTCATTTTTATGTTTCCCAGGATACCTTGGGTTGGTGAAGGAGAGTTCTCAGGGTAATCAGGGCTTTTTACCCAAAAGATAGAGCAACGACTGTGTAGGAGACATAATAAGCATTCATTTCACCCCTCCTTAGTATGCTTCTCATCATGGTTTGGTACTCATAAAGGTACAGCAGAACCTACTAGCAGTAGCCCCGAAGAGGACAAAAGAGGTCAAGGACCCTGTAGGGGACAAGTCCAATGAAAGAAACCTAAGAGTTTCAATCCACAAGGAGCAACAAACTGGCAGCTGGGACCTCTGTCCTCTTGAAGAAAGTAACCTCAACACACACGTGAATGACTGCACTGAGGCTGTGCCGGTGAAGAAGAATCTGTTCAGTGGGCACTTGTGGATTGGGCTGACCTAGAAAGTTCCTGGAAAACAAAAAGGGTCCCTAAAGGGTCTCTCTCTCTGTCTTTCTCTCTTTTACTCACTCTGCAAGTCATTCTTAGAGCATGTTGCGGCTCCCCTAGAATACTTCTTTGGTGCCAAATTCCCACTGTGACTCTTCAGCTGGACTACTAGTTGAGGTTTCTTCCTAATGTGTCCCTCCCATCATCCTTGTCTTAGAGCAGGTAAATGTGCAGATTCCAGAGCAGACCATTTGGCCTCAAATCCTGGCTCTTCTCCCTGCTTGCTGGGTCACCTTATCTGTCCCTATCCCAGCTAATATGAGTGACTGCTGCTTCTTTGCCAACTATAACTTTAGACTATCTCTAATCTTCCCTTCTTCTAGATAAGATTAGTATACCCAAACACAGAATTATCATCACTTCCGGATAGCATCCAATCCAGAGGAAAGTCTTGATTTTCTACCCCCAAACTACCCAACACTAGGCCAAAGTCTATGATAAGTCCTTTCAAACCGCCTCCTATTGAGACACCCCTGTTTGTTCATGCTGTGTGTTCTTCCTCTCTGTAGCAAGGAATAAACCCAACTTGTTCAATTAGAGGTATGTTCCTGTGGTCTTTTGCTGGAGGGCATTGACACATTCATGGATTCTGAAATTTGGTGTCCTGATTTGGCCTCCTGGCTCTACTACTTACCAGGGATATGACATTAGTCAGGTATTTAACCTGTACTTCAGTAACTTATTTGAAGAATGGAAATAATTCTAGCACTTTCCTCATTGAACTGTTATGAATATCAACATGTAAAGAGCTTAATATAGTGCCTTATAATAACAACTTATCAATAGTATTAGCTATATTTTTTATTGACAAAATGATATATACTGATCATGTATATGATATTTTGAAATATGTATATACTGTGGGATGGCTCAATAGAGCTAATTAATAAGTGTATTACTAAGCATACTTATCTGTTTTGTGGTGAGAACACTTAAAATCTATTCCCTTAATAATTTTATTTTTTTTTAAATCTTGGAAAGTAAAGCAGTTTTTTTTTTTATTAAGATTTATTTATTTATTTGAAAGGCAGAGTTACAGAGAGGCAGAGACAGAGAGAGAGGTCTTCCATCCACTAGTTCACTCCCCAGATGGCCTCAATGGCTGGAGCTACATCAGTCTGAAGCTAGAAGCCATGAGCTTCTTCTGGGTCTCCCACGTGGATGCAGGGGCCCAAGGACTTGGGCCATCCTCCACTGCTTTTCCAGGCCATAGCAGAGAGCTGGATTGGAAGAGGAGTACCTGGGACTCAAACCAGTGCCCATATGGGATGCCGGCACTGCAGGGGGTGGCTTTACCCACTACGCCACAGCACCGGCCCCAGCAATTTTCAAAATATGATACATTTTATTTACTAGAGTCATATTGTTATACAATAGAGCTTCTTAAAATTTTCTCAAATCTAACTGAAAGTTTATATCCTTTGTCCAGCACCTCCCAAACTCCTTACCCCAGACCCTGGCAACTACTATTATATTCTCTACTTTAAGGCTTTTGGATTCAACATGAGTGAGATCATACAGCATTTATCATTCCACGCTGGCTTGTTTCATTAGTAAGTCCTCCACGTTCATACATGTTGCCATAAATCACAGGATTTCCTTCCTTTTTAAGGCTGAACAACACTGCATTGTTTATGTGTGCCACATTTTCAATATTTGTTCTTCCTTTGATGACTACTTAGGCTGATTCCATATTTGGGCTATTGTGAATAGTGCTGCCAAGAACATGGGAGTACAGATATCTCTTTTAAAAAACATTAATTTTTATCTACTTGAAAGGCAGAACAACATAAAGAGAGACAGATATCTTCTATCCGTTAGTTCACTCCTCAATGCCCACAACAGCCAGGGCTAAGCCAGTCTGACTCCAGGAGTCTGGAACTCCATCCAGGTCTCCCACATGAGTGGCAGGGACCTGAGTGCTGAGCCATCATCTGCTGCCTCCCAGCAGCTGGATCAGAAATGGAGTAGCCAGAACTCAAACAGCCACTTATATAGGATGTGGGCAATCCAACCGGCAGCTTTACCCATTGTGCCATAAGGTCTGCCCCAGATTTCTCTTTGATAGATATCATTTCCTTTGGATCTAAGGTGGAGTTGCTTGATTAAAAAGATTCTAATCCATTCTCTATTTCCACACCTTCAGGAACGCCTAAGACCCCTATGTTGGATTGTTGGATAGTATCCCATAGATCTCCAATGTTGTTTTTGAGTTTTCTAATTTCTTCTTCTTCTTTTTTGGTCTGCATAATTTCCTGTGCTTTGTCTTCTAAGTTGGATATTCTTTCTTCTGCCTCACTGAGTCTGTCCTTCAGGCTTTCCACTACATTTTTTGTTTGTTCCATTAAATTCTTCATTTCTAACATTTTATTTTGATCTATCTTTAAAGTCTCAATATCATGAAAAAAATCTTCTTTCATGTCATGTACGAATTTCTTTAGCTCATGGATTTGCTTCTGATTACTTTTAAGTAAGCCTATGATCAATTTTTTGAATTCCATTTCAGGGATTTCTTCAATCTCTTCATTTTCACATTCTAGTTTTGAAGTCTTGTTGTGTTCCTTTGGGGGCAGTGTGTTGTCTTCCTTATTCTTGTTTCTTGAATTGCTGTGTTTATTTTTAGGCATTTGTGGAGATACTTGTTGGTTTATTTTTTTTTCCCTATTGCTCTTTCAGTGAATACCCAGAGGCATGTGCTGGGTGTGGCAAGGGAGCTCTGTTCAGTGTTCCAGGGTGAGGGGAGTGTCCAAGGTGACTCCCAAACTGGGCATAGTAAATCTCCTTTTTATTCTATTATTATTATTTTTTTAATCAGAGGGGAGGTTTGTTCAGCGCTGTTGGGATAGTCTCACACTTACCTCCTCTCTTCCGAGGAGACCAATGCCTGGTCGCTAGCCCCAGTGGGTATAAGATTCGTTCCCACTGCCACAGGAACCACAGCAAGGATCCGTGCAGTCCTCAGTGTGAGCGTGGATCCCACACAATGACCCTCACCTGGGAATCAGGGAGCCGCCCACAATGACTACCCAAAGACCCAGCCATACCTTGTGCCCTCCCGCGAAGCCAGTGTTTTCATAGTCCTGGCACTCAAGAGTTTCACAGTCACAAGCACCCAGCCCCCTGACAATTCTCCCAGCCAGACTCAGGTGACTCCGCTTGGCTGGTTGCTGGGCGCACAGACACAAGCTGCTGTAGCTGTTACGTATGTCCAAAATGGCGCCTGCCCACTCTTGGCTAATTGCAGGACACCAGTGGTAGGTGATTGTTGAGGGAGAAATGTGCTCCCTTTTTCCCTCTAGGTTGGCAGGTATTCAGTCCCCCATAGGGCTTCAAGCCAGACTCGCACCAGGCTCCTTCTGCAGCTTTAGTGGCGTGGGCTGCTGCAGTCTGGTTTCACCTTATTCTCCAAGGCTGCTGCTGAGGCTCTCGGCTGCTGGCGTCCTGAGTTGTGCACATCCACACCATCCACGTAGATTCGCAGTCTCTCTGATTTGCATGGAGTTTCCTAGTCCGTTTTCTCCCTAGCTCTTCCCTGAGATTGTACTCTTTCCACATTTTTTTTTAAAGTACCTTCCCCTAGACTAGAGCAGTGTCTTCCCTATTCCACCATCTTGGTGTCTCCTGTGTGTATGAGAATCTTATTATTATTTTTTATTTTTTTGACAGGCAGAGTAGACAGTGAGAGAGAGAGACAGAGAGAAAGGTCTTCCTTTTGCCGTTGGTTCACCCTCCAATGGCCGCTGCGGCTGGCGCACCGTGCTGATCCGAAGGCAGGAGCCAGGTGCTTCTCCTGGTCTCCCATGTGGGTGCAGGGCCCAAGTACTTGGGCCATCCTCCACTGCACTCCCAGGCCAGAGCAGAGAGCTGGACTGGAAGAGGGGCAAGGAGAACAGAATCCAGCACCCGGACCGGGGCTAGAACCCCGGGGGGCCTGTGCCGCAGGCGGAGGATTAGCCTATTGAGCCACGGCACCGGCCGAGAATCTTATTTTTTTAAATTCCATTCAGTCCCTCTGTCTTTTGATTGGAGAATTTAATCAGTTTACATTCACAATAGTTTATCAACAAGGAAAAACTTACTACTACTATTTTGTTAGTTGTTTTCTGATTTGTTTAGTGGGTTCTTTGTTCTTTACTTTTCCTCCTGCTATCTTTCATTGTGATTAGGAGATTTTCTCTAGTGGTATGCCTTGATTCCTTTCTGTGTGTGTGTGTGTGTGTATGTGAGAGAGAGAGAGAGAGAGAGAGAGAGAGAGAGAGAGAATGTATATTTACTATAATTTTTGCTCTCTGTTCACCATGAGGCTTACACAAACTATCTTCTATCAGGCTACTTCAAGCTGATAAAAACAACTTTGACCACATATACAAACTCTATCTTTTGAGCTCCCCTAACTTTTATGTTTTCCATGTCACAATGTACATCTTTTTATATTTGTATCCCTTTATAAATTATCATAGACATTATTTTTAAAATAGATTTACCTTTTAATCATCTCTTGTAAAAGCACTTTTGTACATGAATAGTTTTCCAAATTGATGTTTCTATAGTGGAGCTGAGCACTGGAGAGTCCTATTCTACCATCATTTTATAAATATTGGTTATTATTAGCTCAGTTATGGTATTATTTTCTTCATCCAAAGAACATACTTGGAGTTTGCATTTAGCCTAGCGATTCAGTTGCCTGCATCCCACTTTGAAGTACCTGGGTTCATTTCCTAGTTTGAGCTCCTGACCCCAGCTTCTCATCATTGCAGACTCTGGGAGACAACAGTGATGGCTCAAGCAACTGGGTTCCAGCCACCCACGTGGGAGACTTGGATTGCATTCCCAAATCCCAGCTTTTTCCCTGGCTTAGTGCTGGCTGTGACGGGCATTTGAAGGATAACCAGCAGAGGAGAGCTCTCGTGTTTCTGTGTTATCTCTCTGTTCCTCAAAAAAATAAAAATGCATTTTAAATAAACAACGTTAATTCTAGGCTTTTATTTGATTTTATTTTTAAAGAATGGTTCAACTATCCTTTATTTTGTTCTACCCATTCTTACAGTGTTATATCAATGAAAGAGCAGTGTATATATGTGCATGCCTGCATTTGAAGAGAGAATTAGAGAAAGTTCCAAGATTCACTAAACATTACATACCAAACATTTTGTTGGCATTGTTTATTTTTTGTAATGGACTAAAGTTAAAGAGACTGTTTCTGAAGACATTTTTGATGCCAGATGTGCATGTTTTCAGCAGAACTACAAACAATTCTGCTGAAAGAAGGAGCCATTTATCCATCCTCCTGAGGAATTCTAGCCTGAAATAAGTCTGAAGCAAGGATTTAGATTTAATTTTAAGTCCTCTGCTGAAGATATAACCTTCAATCTTTCCCCCGAAGAAATGTCTTTTAGAGCCTGCAAAACAAATTCAACTCACATGAGAATGTAAATCAAATTAGAATATAAAATCACATATGCTACTTATTGACTCTATAGAAGTTTGACAGCAGAGTTTAGGTTGTAACAAGCTTCAAGATATTGAGAAGGCCTTTCATTTCAAGGTCTGAAATAATTCAATGATTAGAAGTGCTCTTTAATAATTAAACATGCCATCTGTATAACTCAGAGTATGACCTTTCACCCAGGGTCTCTCAGGCTGTTCTAGAATTTCTGCAGTTGGCACATATGGTATCAGAAATCCATTGCTATTCTTCCTTTGAAATATTAGAGGGGTGGACTTAGAGCAGCTGTTTTTGTGCTGCCAGATTTCATTGAAATGTGGCTTTTAAAAGCCCCTGGCTTGTCATTTTGAGTTAGCTTACCTTAATCACAAATCTTACCATAATATAATTCAACTGATGCCTGAAACTCAATATCGCAGAACATTTGCTGAACAATGCACTTAGTAACAAGAAGCAATCAAAATGTACCTTCTCCATGGAAATATCCTTTTCATGTTATGTGTGCCCTCAAAAATGTCTATTATAGATGTTCTGTTTTCTGTAACATCAAAATATCAAGAGAACAATCTCCATTGTACTCTCATCCTGACAGTTGGGAATATACAAGGGATTATGGCACTTGGAGAACTATCTGCTTTAGGATTTAGATATTGATAGTACTACTAAGAAATTGATGTAACCCTATCAATAAACAAACTATAGTAATTGTACAGAGAGTGATGAGTACACTTATATGTTTGTCTTAAGTCTTATACCATTTCCACAGTTCACTGATTGACAGTTATAATAAATAGTTGGACAAAGGAATATTGGTCACCATAAACATAATTCTCTGTGTATTTGGATCAAGGAGGGAAGGACTCTGGCTGTAACAGTGTCCACCAATTAACCTGTAGTACTCTGGAGACTTTTTATGTACTTTCCTTCAATAGGTTGTTTATTTATGACAGTTCAACTGTTACACCACATTAGAATACCTTCAATGTTGACTTTAGTACTTGTTTCCCAAGATAAACTCAACTCTTCACTTCTATTTAAAGCTTTTGTGTGAACTTTGAAAGCCAGAAGGAAATATAAGTGAACTACTATTTTAAAAATATATTGCAGGTCTTATTTTTAAAACTCAAACTGTGGAGGAAACTCTCTTAGAGTTTGCTATTTGAATTTGTTTCTCCTATAAACTCACATGGAATTAGGAAAATTATCATTTGCTTTATTGATATATTTAGTATATTCATGTTTGCTATTTAATGTATTGAATTCCCAAGAGAATTAACTGGGCATTAAAATATAATGTAAAATAGGATATATTTGCCTTTTTTTCCCTCCAACAAGATTTTAAGTCATTCATTTATTCAAAAACATTTATTTTTGAGTTCTTTTTCTAATTGGTGCTAAAATAGTTACCACTATGAAATATTTAAGAATTTAGTCTTGGGTTAACATAGGGATCCAAATATGTAAAAGAAATATTCCTAATATAAGACTTGTGTGTGTGTGTATGGCTGGGTTGGGGGGGGTCAGTTTATTTGTGAAGGACTGTGTGCTGGTTTTTCACTAACCAACCCTCCAAATCCATTCCCCTTCCCTTTCTTCCCTCCCTGAATTTGAGTTTCCTTGCCTCTCTGGCTTTGGGAGGATAGATAGCAGGAGAAGAAAGCAATCGGGTATTTATTCTCCCACTCCCTCAGCCAAGCTATATTTTCTCTATCTTACTGCACAGCTTGTATTGGGCAGCCCTTCTGTTGTCTCCAGTTTCAGCCTCTCCACTTCCGGCTGTCTCTTCATTCAGTTCCAAGGCTAGTACTAGCTCCCCTTTGTTGTTGGTCCCTGAGTGACTCACCATCCTAAGTTATTGTTCCTCCTGCCACACCTCTGGATTTAGTCCTTTAATTGAATTCTCTTCAGTTAACCTAACAAAGAAATCCATAAGGCCAAGGAAAATAATACAGAGGCTTCTTTGCCTTCCAGATTTCAGCTCACATGGCACAGGTGTTTTGTGTAGCAGTTGAGATGCCACATGGGACACCCACTCCCTATATCAAGTGCCTGGATTTGAATCCTGGCTCTACTTCACATTCCAGTTTCCTGCCGGTGTGCACCCTGGGAGGAAGTAGGTGATGGCTTGAGTAATTGGATTCCTGCCACCCACGTGAAAGACCTGGATGTAGTTCCAGGCTCCTGGCATTGGTCTGACCCAGCCTTGGCTGCTGCAGGCATTTGGAAGGTGAAGTAGAGGATAGGAGTGCATTTGCTGTCTTGTTCCCTCTCTCTTTCTGTCTCTCTGCCTTTCAAATAAAGAAAATGAATGATTTTTTAAAAGGCATACCCCTTCACAAAAAATCATCATGCACTTCTACAGACCTGAACGAAGTTACTGTTGATGATCAACATGCCATTTCTGTTGCTACCAGCAGATGGCATCAGTAGTTATGCTCATTTAAGATCATGGATTGACTTTATCTTGTCTCTGTTGGCTATTTTTCTTTACATTTTATTAGATTAGATGAGTTTAATAGCATCTTTTTTCCAAAGAAACCTTTTATTTAAGGAGTACAAATGTCATAAGTACAACTTTAGGAACATAGTGATCCCCGCACCATACCCATCCTCCCACTCCCACTCCTACCCTACCTCCTCCTCCCTCTCCTATTCCTAGTCCCATTTTCCACCAAGACTCATTTTAAACTAACTTTATACACAGAAGACAACTCTGTACTAAGTAAAATATTTCAACAATTTACACATGCACACACACACAACTGTTTGAGAATAAGTTTTACAGTAAATTCTCATAATACAACTAATTTGAGAACAGAGGTCCTGCATGGGAATCAAGTGCACAGTGACTTCCTGTTTGCAAACCAACAACCAACACCCTTAGGTATGGCGTCAGTGACCACCTGAGGCTCTTGATATGAGCTGCCAAGGCTATGGAAGCCTTTTGAATCCACATCCTCCATCAATATTTAGATAAGGCCATGAGCAAAGTGGAAGTTCTCTCCTCCTTTCAGAGAAGAGTATATCCTTCTTTGATGGCCAGTTCTATCCACTGGGGTCTTTCTCACAGAGATCATTCATGTAGGACATTGTGTTTCTTTTGTTTGTTTGTTTTTGTTTTTTGTTTGGTTGTTTTCCCCGCAGTGTTCTGGCTTTCCATGTCCAAAATGCTCTCATGGGCTTTTAAGCCAGACCAGGATGCCTTAATGGCTGATTCTGAGGTAAGAGTGCTGTTTAGGGTGTTTGTCATGCTGTGTGGACTACTTCCCATTTTGGAACATTCTCTTCTTTTTAATTCTATCTATTATTATTACCAGGCACTTGATCTTATTTATATGATTCTCTAACACTTAATCTTATCTATACGATCACTTTAACACTTAATGTGATCACTTTAACATGATGACATTTTTATCACCCAGCTTAATGGCATTTGGGGTCCCATGGCAAGTTTTTTTTTAAGATTTAATTATTTATTTGAAAGTCAGAGTTTCACAGAGAAAGAAGGAAAGGCAGAGAGAGAGAGAGGTCTTCCATCTGCTGATTCACTCTCCAATTGGCTGTAATGGCCGGAGCTGTGCTGATCCGAAGCCAAGAGCCAAGAGTTTCTTTCAGGTCTCCCACATGGGTTCAGGGGCCCAAGGACTTGGGCCACCTTCTACTGCTTTCCCAGGCCATAGCAGAGAGTTGGACTGAAAGTGGAACAGCCGGGACTCTAACTGGCACCCTTATGGGATGCCGGCACTGAAGACAGCGGCTTTACCTGCTATGCCCATGGAAAGTTTTGTGGGTTTTTTTTTTGTGTTTTTTTGTGTTTTTTTTTTGTGTTTTTTTTTTTTGTTTTTTTGTTTTTTTTTTTTTTTTTTTTGACAGGCAGAGTGGACAGTGAGAGAGACAGAGAGAAAGGTCTTCCTTTTGCCGTTGCTTCATCCTCCAATGGCCGCTGCAGCCAGTGCGCTGAAGCCGGCACACCGTGCTGATCCGAAGGCAGGAGCCAGGTGCTTCTCCTGGTCTCCCATGGGGTGCAGGGCCCAAGCACTTGGGCCATCCTCCACTGTACTCCCGGGCCATAGCAGAGAGTTGTCCTGGAAGGGGGGCAACCGGGACAGAATCCGGTGCCCTGACCGGGACTAGAACCCGGTGTGCCGGCGCCGCAAGGCGGAGGATTAGCCTATTGAGCCACGGTGCTGGCCCCCATGGCAAGTTTTTAAACTATACCCTTAGAAGTAAGTCCATAGGAATGCATACAGAACTATACAGCTTTACAGTTAAAAACTTCCTCCTCCCTTTCTTCCCATTCTTATTTTTTGCTGAGCTCTATTTTCAATTGACTTTATATACACATGCTTAACTCTATGTTAAGTAAGGAGTTCAACAAATAATATTAAGAAGAAAATAAAACACTGTTCCTTGACAATCAAGACAAGGGATATTCAAGTCATTGTTCAGTGTCAATTTCACTTCTATAGATTTCCTTTTAGGTGCTCTATTAGTTATTACAGATCAGGGAGAACATATGGTATTTGTCCCTTTGGGACTGGATTATTTCACTAAGTATGATGTTTTCCAGATTTGCCCATTTTGTTGAAATGACCAGATTTCTTTTTTTTTCTTTTTTACCACTGTGTGTAGTATTCCATAGAGTACATATCCCATAATTTCTTTATCTAGTCTTCAGTTGACAAGCATTTAGGTTAATTCTTTTTTTTTTTTTTTTTTTTTTTTTTTTTTTTTTTTTTTTGACAGGCAGAGTGGACAGTGAGAGAGAGAGACAGAGAGAAAGGTCTTCCTTTGCCGTTGGTTCACCCTCCAATGGCCGCCACGGCCGGCGCGCTGCAGCCGGCGCACCGCGCTGATCCGATGGCAGGAGCCAGGAGCCAGGTGCTTTTCCTGGTCTCCCATGGGGTGCAGGGCCCAAGCACCTGGGCCATCCTCCACTGCACTCCCTGGCCACAGCAGAGAGCTGGCCTGGAAGAGGGGCAACCGGGACAGAATCCGGCGCCCCGACCGGGACTAGAACCCGGTGTGCCGGCGCCGCTAGGCGGAGGATTAGCCTAGTGAGCCGCGGCGCCGGCCGCATTTAGGTTAATTCTATGTCTTAACTTGAGCTGCAATAAACATGGAAGTACAGATAACTCTTTTATTTGCTGATTTCCATTCCCTTGGGTAAATTCCCAGGAGTGGGATGGCTGGGTCAATGGTAGGGCTATATTCAGATTTCTGAAGTATCTCCATACTATCTTCCATAGTGGAATTACCAGTTCATGTTCTCACCAGTGGTGGATTAGGGTACCTTTTCCCCACATCCTCACCAGCATTTGTTTGTTGATTTCTGTATTAAAACCATTCTAACTCGGGTGAGGTGAAACCTCACTGTGGTTTTGATTTGTATTTCCATGACAGCTAGTGATCCTGAACATTTTTTCATGTGTCTGTTGGCCATTTGAATTTCCTCTTTTGAAAAATGTCTCTTTACGCCGGCGCCGTGGCTCAATAGGCTAATCCTCCACCTTGCGGCGCCGGCACACCGGGTTCTAGTCCCGGTTGGGGTGCCGGATTCTGTCCCGGTTGCCCCTCTTCCAGGCCAGCTCTCTGCTATGGCCAGGGAGTGCAGTGGAGGATGGCCCAGGTGCTTGGGCCCTGCACCCCATGGGAGACCAGGAAAAGCACCTGGATCCTGGCTCCTGCCATCAGATCAGCGCGGTGCGCCGGCTGCAGCGGCGGCCATTGGAGGGTGAACCAACGGCAAAGGAAGACCTTTCTCTCTCTGTCTCTCTCTCTCACTGTCCACTCTGCCTGTCAAAAATAAAATAAATCCAAAAAAAAAAAAAGAAAAAGAAAAATGTCTCTTTAAGTGCTTTGTCCATTTCTTAACAGGGTTGTTTTGTTGTTGTGGAGTTTTTGATTTCTTTATAGATTCTTGTTATTAATCCTTTATTGGTTGCATAGTTTGTAAATAATTTCTCCCATTCTGTTGGTTGCCTCTTCACTTTCATGATTGTTTCTTTTGCTGTACAGAAGCTTCTGAATTGGATATGATCCAGTTTGTTGACTTTGGCTTTGATTGCCTGTGCCTCTGGGTCTTTTCCGAGAACTCTGCCTTGCCAATGTTTTGCAGGGTTCCCCATTGTTCTCTAACAATTTGATGGTATCATGTCATAGATTTAGGCCTTTAATCCATTTTGAATGAATTTGTGTATAAGGTGTAAAGTAGGGATCCTGCTTCATACTTCCACATGTAGAAATCCAGTTTTCCCAGCACCATCTGTTGAAGAAAGTATCCTTGCTCCATGGATTAGTTCTAGCTCCTTGGTCAAATATAAGTTGGTTGTAGATGCTTGGATTGATTTCTGGTATTTCTATTCTGTTCTATTTGTCTATTCATCTGTTTTTGTACCAGTACCAGGCTGTTTTCATTATAGCTGCCTTGTAGTATGTCTTGAAATCTGATATTGTGATGCCTCCAGCTTTGTTTTATTATATAATATTGCTTTAGCTATTTGAGGTCTCCTGTGTTTCCTTATGAATTTCAGCATCATTTTTTTCTAGAAAGTCTTTCGTATTTTGATTGGTATCATATTGAACCTGTAAATTGCTTTCAGAAGAATGGACATTTTGATAATATGGATTCTTCTAATCCATGGACATGGAAGATTTTTACCATTTTTGTATCTTCTTCTATTTCTTTCTTTAATGTTTTGTAACTCTCATTGTAGAGATCTTTGACATCCTTGGTTAAATTTATTCCAAGGTATTTGATTTTTTTGTAGTTATTGTGAATGGAATTGATCTTAGAAGTTCTTTCTCACTGGCGTCGCAGCTCACTAGGCTAATCCTCCACCTGCAGTGCTGGCACCCCAGGTTCTAGTCCCGGTTGAGGCGCCAGATTCTGTCCCGGTTGCTCCTTTTCCAGGCCAGCTCTCTGCTGTGGCCTGGGAAGGCAGTGGAGGAATGCCCACGTGCTTGGGCCCTGCACCTGCATGGGAGACCAGGAGGAAGCACCTGGCTTTTGGCTTTGGATTGGTGCAGCGCGCTGGCTGTAGCGGCCACTTGGGGGTAAACCAATGGAAGGAAGACCTTTCTCTCTGTCTCTCTCTCACTGTCTAACTTTGCCTGTCAAAAAAACAAAACAACAAAAAAAAAGAAGTTCTTTCTCAGCCATGGCATTGTCTGTGTATACAAAGGCTGTTGATTTTTGTGTATTGATTTTATATCTTGCTACATTACCAAACTCTTCTATGAGTTCCAATAGTCTCTTGGTGGAATCTTTTGGATCCCGAATATATAGAATCATGTCATCTGCAAATATAGTTTGACTTCCTCCTTCCTAATTTGTATAGCTTTTATTTCTTTTTCTTGCCCAATGGCTCTGGCTCAAACTTCCAGCTCTAAATTGAATAGCAATGGTGAGAGTGGGCATCCTTGTCTGGTTCTGGATCTCAGTGGGAATGCTTCCAACTTTTCCCCATTCAGTAGGTTGCTGGTCATGGGTTTGTTATAAATTGCCTTGATTGTTTTGAGGAATGTTCCTTTTATTCCCTATTTGCTTAGAGTTTTCATCATGAAAAGGTGTTGCATTTTATCAAATGCTTTCTCTGCATCTATTGAGGCAATCTTATGGTTTTTGTTTTCATTTTGATAATGTAATGTATTACATTGATTGATTTGTGAATGTTGAACCATCCCTGCATACCAGGGATAATCCCACTTGGTCTGGGAGTATAATATTTCTGATGTGTTGCTGGATTTAATTGGCTAGAATTTTGTTGAGGATTTTTGCATCTATATTCATCAGGGAAATTGGTCTGTAGTTTTCTTTCTCTGTTGCATCTCTTTTGAGTTTAGGAATTAAGGAGATACTGGTTTCATAGAAAGAATTTTGGAGGATTCCCTTTCTTTCAATTGTTTTGAATAATTTGAGAAGAATTGGAGTTAGTTCTTTAAATGTCTGGTAGAATTCAGCAGTGAAGCCATCTGGTCATGGGCTTTTCTTTATTGGGAGGGTCTTTATTACTCATTCAATTTCCATCTTGGTAATGGGTCTGTTTAAGTTTTCTGTGTCTTCATGGCTCAATTTAGGTACGTTGTATGTGTCTAGGAATCTATCCATTTCTTCTAGGTTTCCCAGTTTGTTGGCATACAGTTCTTTATAGTAATTTCTGATGATTCTTTTTATTTCTGTTGTTTCTGTTGTTACATTTCATTTTTCATCTCTAATTTTTTGATTTGGGTCTTCTCTCTCCTTTTTTGGTTAGTTGGGCCAATAGTGTGTCAAGGCCAACAGTCTGTCAATTTTGTTTATTTTTTCAAAAAGCTAGCTCTTCATTTTGGTCATCTGTTGTATTTTTTGGTTTCAATTTTGTTGATTTCTTCTCTGATTTTAATTATTTCTCTTCTCCTACTAGTCTGGGTTAGGTTTGCTGTTGTTTTTCTAGATCCTTGAGTTGCACTGACAGCTCACTTTTGGTGCTTTTCCAATTTTCTTGATGTAGGCACCTATTGCTATAAACTTTCTTCTTAACACTGCTTTTGCTGTATCCTGTAAGTTTTTTTTTTAAAGAAAGGGGTGGAATTTAATCTTTATTTACAGGACACTGTAAGAGATGGAATTCCACAGAAGTAATAAACCCATTCAGAGGACAAGCTTCATACAGTATGTACAGTTTGGAACTGTTCAAGTATAGTTTTGTTGTATAAGTGCTACAATAACAAACCACATTTAAAAAGAGGTCTTAGTAGAGAAACAGTAAGACAACTTCTACCACACATAGTACACAACAAAACAACTCATGCCTCAGCAGTGTGATTAAAAGTTAAAAGCCCCTGCCCCATCCTGTACTTGGAAGGTGTAACCTTCAGAGATGGTTTCTGGCACAACATTTTGATCTTTCTCTTCCTCTATAGAGAAGTACTTCTCAATCAAGTTTAATGAAGCCCTATTCACAGATTCATTTTCACAGTTTTGAAGAGCTTCAATTTTGTTCAAGCCTCCACATTCTTCAATCATTATACTAAGTTTCTCAGTTTCACTTAATTTCTCAGCAGCCTGGAAGATATTTGAAATGACATCCAGAATAACCAGAATAATTTTGGTATCTTTTGCAGTCAAGAGGTTCATCAATGGTTCTATTATACCACAATGAACAAAGTATACAGTCTGTTCATCTGTTCCACCACTTGTATAGTTGGTTACAGCCCATACTTCTTCTTTTTGTGTCTTAAAGTCTGCCTTAGAGAGAACACCAACAAAGAATGGGACCAATCTGTGATTCACAACTTGCTGTATCTGGTCCTGACGTCCAGTTGTGATGTTTGACATTGTCCATGTAGCCTCCTTCTGAATGTTAGTTTTGAGGTAGTCAGCAGGCTGGGAAAGATCGCAAGTGCTCCTGCATCTATCACAACCTAAGTCTGTTCATCTGTCCCTGTGACAATATTCCCTATGGCACCTTAGTGCAGGAGTCACAATTGGCAATTCATTAACTCCTAGAAACGTCACGAGTTGGGGCACACCTCCTGTCTTCACAACCATTGCAATTTGTTCATTTGGACAAATGTGAGATAGGAAATTGCCCAGCAGGTATCTGCTAACACTTCCGGATCATCGTGATGCAGGAGATGAACTAAAGTAGGAAGAATCTGCTCAATGGCATCTAATAGGGGTGCAGGATTCTTGTTGACACAAAGGTTTGAAAGTGTCCGTGTAAGATTACATAAGTAACTGCATGCCAAAGATGATATCAGGAATAGCAAGAAGAGCCAACAGTGAGTCAGTTGCACCATGTTTGATAATCAAATCTTGGAAAACTGAACCATCACCTGCAATGTTTCCTAGAGCCCATACAGCTTGTTCACTGATGTGAACATGGGGAGATGCCAACAGAGAAATGAATGCTGGGATAGCATCTCCATCCACCTCGGCCTTAGTTTGTTCTGAGGTCCCAGAGGCAATGTTAATGAGCACCCAAGCTGATTCAAACTGAATAAGGCTACAGTTTTGCCTAAGGCTACAATGGGGCTACAATCAGTTCTGCCCAAAAAGGACACAAATTTTGGAAACAAACCAGCCTGGATTATGTTGTCTACAGGGGGCTGTTTTTCCCTGGAAAGCAGTTTCCTAGCAGCTTGAGTAGCTTGGAGCTGGCTTTCCAAATTGTTGCTGGTTATGCCTTTGACAGTGTCATCAACAGACCAATGTACAGTGCCCTGACTGTGTGGTTTTCCTGCAGTGGAGAAGTTGCATCATTGGGAAAGGAGCTCACGTTTCTCCTTTTCTGCATCTGGTCATCCTTCTTAGCTTTCCTTAGCTCCACATTAACTTCTATTTGGCGCCGTCTCATTTCTGTACTGTCTTTTCCCTTGTTCTTGAATCTGTTGAGACGGGCAGCTGGTGGATTAGCATTCTCATTGGTGGACATGGTTATGAGACAAAAAGAATAAGCTGAACAGCCCGTGTAGGCTTCCCCAGGAGTTAGTGAGTGCCATAGACTGTGAGTTGGCGGCCCTGATGTCCACCACAGATCAGCTCTGAGATGGTGTGCTGTATCCCATAAGTTTTGATATGTTGTATTGTCATCTTCATTTTTTTTCCAGAAAATTTTTTATTTCTTCTATGCCCAACTGTTCATTCAGGATTATGTTGTTCTGTCTCCATGTGTTTGCATATGTTCTAGACATCCTTGATTCCTAGCTTCCTTCCATTGTGGACAGAGAAGATGCATGATATGATTTCGAGTTTTTTAATTTGCTGAGATTTGCTTTATGGCCTAATTGTGGTCAATCTTAGAGAAAGTTCTATGCACTGGTGAGGGGAATGTGTATTCTGCAATTGTAGGATGAAAAGTTTTGTAGATATCTGTTAGGTTCATTTGGGTTATAGTGTCAATTAACTGTGCTGTTTCCTCACTGATTTTCTGTCCGGTTGATCTGTCCATTGCTGAAAGTGAGGTTTTGAAGTCCCCTTTTATGATTGTATTTGAGTTTATGTCTCCCTTTAGATCCATTAACATTTATTTTAAATACCCATGTGCCCTGTAATTAGGTGCATATACATTTATAATAGTTATATCTTCCTGTTGAATTGATCCCTTAATCATTACATAGTGCCCTTCTTTGTCTCTTTTGACATTTTTTTGTGTTAAAGTCGATTTTGTCTGATACTTGAATGGCTACATCAGCTCTTTGTGTGTGTGTGTGTGTGTGTGTGTTGGCGTGGAATATCTTTTTCTATCCTTTCACTTTCAGTCTGTGTGCATCTTGGTGAGATGTGTTTCTTGTAGACACCAAACAGATGGGTTTTGTTTTTTAATCCATTCAGCCAGTCTACATCTTTTAACTGGAGAGTTGAGGCCATTTATATTCAAGTTTACAATTGATATGTAATGACTTTGCCCTGCCATTTTTCCATAAATATTCCACTTTTTTACTTTGGATTTTCTTTGTACTTTTACTGGGAGATTTTCTTCCTTTACCTGCTTTTGTAGTGATGACCATGTTTCAGTGTTTCTGTGTGCAGCACATTCTTAAGCATTTACTAGAAGGCTAGACAGGTGGTGACAAATTCTTTCAATTTCTGTTTGTCATGGAAGGTCTTTATTTCACCATCATTCATAAATGCAAGCCTTTCAGGATATAGTATTCTGGGTTGGCGGTTCTTTTGTCTTAAGACTTGGAATTTATCTCACCATTCTCTCCTAGCCTTTAGGGTTTCTGATGAGTAGCAAGCTATGAGTCTAATTGGAGATCCTCTGAAAATAATCTGGCATTTCTCTCTTGCACTTTATAGAATCTTTTCTTTATGTTTTACTGTGATGAGTTTGATTATAATGTGTCATGGTGAAGATCTTTTCTGGTCATGTCTATTAGGAGTTCTATGTGCTTCCTGTACTTGGATGTCCCTTTCTTTCTCCAAATTAGGGAAATTTTCTGTTATATTTCACTAAAAAGGCCTTCCAATTCATTCTCTCTTTCCACACCTTCAGAAACTCCTAGAACCTGTATGTTGGGTAGTTTTATAGTGTCCTTAGATTACTAACAATGTTTTTGTTTTGTTTTGTATTTTTTTTAGACAGGCAGAGTGGACAGTGAGAGAGAGAGACAGAGAGATAGGTCTTCCTTTACCGTTGTTTCACCCTCCAATGGCCATTGCAGCTGGCGGACTGCGGCCGGCATACTGTGCTGATGCGAAACCAGGAGCCAGGTGCTTCTCCTGGTCTCCCATGCGGGTGCAGGGCCCAAGGATCCTCCACTGCACTCCCGGGCCACAGCAGAGAGCTGGACTGGAAGAGGGGCAACCAGGACAGAATCCAGTGACCCAACTGGGACTAGAACCCGGTGTGCTGGCACCACAGGCAGAGGATTAGCCTATTGAGCCACGGCACCAGTCAAGATTGCTAAGTGTTTTTTAGCTTTCTAATTTCTTCTTGTTGTGTATGGTCTGACTGTATAATTTCCTGTACTTTGTCTTCTAAGTTGGATATTCTTTATTCTGTTTTACTGATTCTGTTGTTAAGGCTTTCCACTGCATTTTTCTTTGTTCTGTAAATTCCTCATTTCTAAGATTTCATTTTGATGTCTCTTTAAGATATTAATTTCATGGGAGAAATTTTCTTTCATGTCATATATGGATTTTATTAGTTCATGCATTTGCTTCTGATTACTTCTAAGTAATCCTATGATCAATTTTTTAAATTCTATTTCTGGCACTTCTTCAATCTCATTATCTTCACAATTTAGGATTGAAGTGTTGTGTTATTTTTGGGGTGTCATGTTGTCTTCCTTATTCTTGTTTCTTGAATTGGTGCATTTGTTATTTGGCATTTGTGGAGATACTTGTTGGTTTCTTCTTTGATTTTTCGCTGTGGTGGCTTTTATCTTTGGAGTATGCCTCTGCAGATTAGTGGAATGTCTGCTTTCAATGAATACCTAGAGGTGTGTGGTGGATATGACAGGGAGCTCTGTTCAGTTCTCCAGGGTGAAGGGTGTGCCTGAGGTGACACCTAGGTTCGGCTTGGTAAATCTCCTCTTTTTTTTTTTTTATTTTATCAGAGGGGAGGTTTGTTTTTGTCTGTTGGTCTAGACTCAGCAGAGCTCCTCTCCTCAAAGGAGATCAGTGCCTGGGCACTAGCCCCAGTCGGTATATTATTCATCTGTCCTGCCACAAGGACCACACAAAGGATCTGTGCAGCCCTCAGTATAAGCTCAGGTTCCCTAGCAATGTCCCTCACCAGGTAACCAGGGAGCCCTGGTCTTGTGGAGCCTCCCACAGTGACTGTTCAAAGTCCCAGCCACACCCTGAGTCCTCCCACACAGCCTCAAAGTTTTCACAGTTTTGGCACACAAGCCTCCCACATTCATGAGCACCCAGACTCCTGTATGTTCTCCCCACCAGACTCAGGAGTCTCTGCTTGGCCTGTTGCTGGGCGTGGACATGGGCTGGTGCAGCTGTTACGTATGTCCATATGGTGCCTGCTCTCTATCAGCTTGTTACAGGACCCCATTGCAGGATGATCAAGGAGAGAGAAACATGTCCCTCCCCTCTTTGCTTTTTCTCCTCTAGTTTGGCAGGTACACTGTCCCCCATGGGGCACCAAGCTGGATTCCCTCTAGGCTCTTCCTGTAGCTTTTTCGCCAGTGGCTTGGGGTGCTGCAGTCTGGTCTCACCTCACTCTCCAACACTGGTGCAGAGGCTCTTGGCTGCTGGGGTCCTGAGTTGTGTGCCTCCACGCCCTCCATGTAAGTCCACTGTGTCCCTCCAATTTTGTAGAATTTCCTCTGCTATGATCTCCCTAACTCTTCCTTGAGACTGCACTCTCTTCTTTCTTACATTATTTATTATTTTACAAACATTAACCATATATAATAAGTGAAAAAGCAGTGAATGTGTTAAAAACTACTTTAATAGGCATACATTTGGATATGATAAGGCAAGAAGAATAGGATTATTTGAAAAAATGGAAAAGTAGAATAGGAATTTTCAATGGTCCCTAAAGTTGTCAGGCTAGGTCTCATAGAGAAGATACCATTTTTTTTTCCACAGGCAGAGTTAGACAGTGAGAGAGAGAGAGAGAGAGAGAAAGGTCTTCCTTCCGTTGGTTCACCCCCCAAATGGTCGCTAAGGCCGGCGCCTTGCAGCTGGCACACTACACTGATCCGAAGCCAGGAGCCAGGTGCTTCTTCCTGGTCTCCCATGCGGGTGCAGGGCCCAAGCACTTGGGCCATCCTCCACTGCACTCCCAGGCCACAGCAGAGAGCTGGACTGGAAGGGGAGCAACTGGGACAGAATCCGGCGCCCCAACCGGGACCAGAACCCAGGGTGCCAGCGCTGCAGGTGGAGATCTAGCCTAGTGAGCCACAGCGCCGGCCTCAAAGCTTTATCTTAACTCCTATTTTCTCAGAACAATGTCAGCAGCATTTATGCTCATTTAGATCCTTCCTGAATCACTTGCTAAAATGAGATAAGAAGTGTGAGAGGTGTACTGGAGAAAAGGTTGGAAAGATAAAGGGGAGGGGCCACTGAAGGTGAAGAGAACCTTCAAACAGCAATGCAAGATTGACAGCTCAGAGGAGAGAGAGGAAGGAGGGAGAGTTTGGTTGGTAAAGTTTCAGAGTTCTAAGTAACTTTCAACCAGATTAATGGGAAGTCCTCAAACCAAAATCTCCCATGGGAAACATCTCGTATTAGTATCCCTGCCATGTTTTGTCTTGACTGAGGATAGATAGGAAGCTTTTTCTTGGCATGAATATTATGGAGAAATCTGAGGGATAGCAGCTGAGGCCATCAGTCAGTTTTGTTTTGATACGGGCATTTTCATGGCCATACTCTGTAAGTCTCAAGACAGCTTTTAACAGCTGGGGTAGACTAAATCCTTCCAAGTTTGAATTTAGAAGAACACAGACATCTTTGTCCCAGAATTCATAGCATAAGCCCCAAGACTGATTTGTTTGGATTGCTTTAAGTCATGTGCCCACCCCTGACCCAATTGTAGGGCCTTGGGAGATTCCATGCTCTGATTTGCTTGACCTCCTACTACATTTACAGGGTAGGAGTTGGAACCCCACCCATATTATGACAACTAAGAGGTAGTGAAGGGCATATTCCCAATTAAAATAGGCACATACAGAATGCATATTTTAAAAATGTTAATAGCTGTTGCCAGGTTAATTTCCAAAGATGCTGTTAGCAATTCACATATCCACCAAAAGGTGTAAAGGTACCTTCCCCCCATGTCTTCATCAGAAATATGTGTTAGCTTTCTTTTTAAAAGGTAGTCTACCTGGTAGATACAAAGTGATAGCTCATTTTTACTTTAATTTGTAATTTCCTGGTACTGACATTTTAAAAAACTTTTTTCCCCACATATCCATGCCTACTTGGATATGTTTTCCTATGGGTGAACACTTGACATCTTTTCATGTTGTTTTTCATTCAGGATACTTTCCATATTATAGCTAATAATGTTCTGCTTGTTCTCTGACAAGGAAAAAAGCAACATAGGACTCTGCACATATCTTCCCTTTCCCTGTGTTTATTTTCAGTACTACATCTGTAGTTCTTAAGGTGCTTTCTAGATCAGTATGCCAGGAATACATGAGACAATTCCATCATTGATTATTGAAAAAACCAAAACAAGATAGACTCTGGTTGAACACAAGTTTTCACCCCCTCCCCACCTATACATTGGAGCAATAGTGCTCAAATTTCATTCATTTTAAAACTGCTTTCCCAATTTTGGACCTATCTTTTAAATTGTGCACTGCTAATTTTATTTCTGAAAATTGATTTTAATATAAGTATTTCAAAAGAAAGTTTGCATTATTGCCATACTGTTTTTCTAATGCATATGAAAATAAATTCATGAGATATTTTTCTAATATGTAGTAAAATAAATACTCATCTGCATGCCACCTAAAACATACCACAACACAATGGAGCAGCCAAGAGGATCACCAGACTAGGCAAAGACAGCATCAAGTCTTTACAGAGCTGTGAGTATGTGTGTGTGTGTGTTTTGACAGGCAGAGTAGACAGAGAGAGAGAGAGACAGAGAGAAAGGTCTTCCTTTTGCTGTTGGTTCACCCTCCAATGGCCACCGCGGCCGGCGTACCACGCTGATCCGAAGCCAGGAACCAGGTGCCTCTCCTGGTCTCCCATGCGGGTGCAGGGCCCAAGGACCTGGGCTATCCTCCACTGCACTCCCGGGCCACAGCAGAGAGCTGGACTGGAAGAGGAGCAACCGGGACAGGATCCGGCACCCCAACCGGGACTAGAACCCTGTGTGCCAGTGCCGAAGGTGGAGGATTAGCCTATTGAGCCGCGGCGCCAGCCAAGAGCTGTGAGTTTCACAACCTTTCTCCTCATCCATAGGCTCATTTTTATCTAAGGAACAATAGAACAAAGGGCTGCAACTGCTTACATGCAATCTAGTGGAAATTAGACTCCAGGCTTTCCTCCAAAAACAACAGTGTGGCAGGGAATAGGTATGGGCTTTGGAGGGAAGTACATAGACCTTGATTAAGTCCAGTGGACTAACAGTATGTAGTGCTCAGGGCCCAGGAAAGCCCAGTGCAGACCAGGATTGCTTTACAAACATTCTACATTCTGGCCAGAACATTAGGGGTTCTAAGGTTCTACTAATTATGCTGGAGTCCAGGGCTTAGAAGGGGCTGTCTTAGGATCCAGGGCTGCAATGGGTTATGGTCCCTGAGTGGGGTCCTCCGGTCCAACCCAGTATCCGGTGCCTGTCACGTTCTCCCTGGCCGGGGTGACCAGGCCTGAGGGACAATGTGCTGGTTGCGGGCATGGGGCCAGATTTTCCTGCCAGTTTTTCTCTCCCTTTTTCTCATCCAACTTCTTATCAACTTCTCTGATAAGGGTTTTTTCCACTTCCACAGTCACAAGAACTGGAAGGAGAAACATCATTCAGGTGAAGATGGTGAGTAATCTGGCCTCTGATGCCCCACACCCGCTGTTGTCATTGTCTGGCCTTTGGTTGTACTATCCTGACATGCTGAAATTTTAATCTTAAATTGCTCATCTGAAGTAGGAAAAGTGAATTAAGACAGTTTTAAATTGTTTTCCCCCTTCCTTTTTGCATGACTTATGGGTGTGTGCCATTGAGTTTATCCTAATTAGGACCCTATCCAATTGCCATAGCTCCTGTTGCTTAGTGTTTTAAGGTCTTAGTTCATAAATTGCTTATTCTGATATTTTCTTGGTTGCTAAATACTTCAGTTTGAGGTTTCCCTTGGATACTGCCCCTAACTAAACAAATTTTGAAATGGAGTCAGTATTGCAGTACAGTGGGTTAAGCCACAATCTGCAATGCCAGCATCCCACATGAGCCCTGATTCAAATTCCATGGCTCCACTTCTGATCCAGCTCACTCTAATGTGCCTGGAGAAGCAGCAGAGGATGGCCCATGTGATTGCTCCCCTGCCACCCCTGTGGGAGACTTGGATGGAGTTCTTTGCTTCTAGATTCAGCCTGGCCCAGTTGTGACCATTGTAGACATTTGAGGAGTGAACCAGGGGACAGAAGATCTTTTTCTCCCACTTCCCCTTCTTCTCCCTTTCTTTCTCTCTGTAACTCTGCCTTTCAAATAAGTAAATAAGTCTTTTTAAAAAGAAATTTTGAGAACGGGCCATCAAAGAAGGAGGTACCGTTCTTTGAAGGGAGGGAAGAACTTCCACTTTGACTATGGCCTTGTTTAAATTAGATCAGAGTTGGCGAGCTCAAGAGGCTTCCATAGCCTTGGCAGCTCATGACAAGAGCCTCGGGTGATTACTGACGTCATAAATAAGAGTGTCAATTGTTAAATCAACAACAGGAGTCACCGTGCACTTACTCCCCATGTAGGATCTCTGTCCTTAATGTGTTGTACTATGAGAATTAACAGTAAAACTGCTACTCAAACAGTACTCTATACTTTGTGTTTCTGTGTGGGTGCAAACTGTTGAAATCTTTACTCAGTAAATACTAAGTAGATCTTCTGTATAAAGATAATTGAAAATGAATCTTGATGAAGAATGGAATGGGAGAGGGAGTGGAAGATGGAATGGTTGCGGGTGGGAGGGAGGTTATCGGGGGGAAAAGCTGCTATAATTCAAAAGTTGTACTTTGGAAATTTATATTTATTAAGTAAAAGTTAAAAAAAGAAATTTTGAAATGTTAAGCCTTGCTGAGTTGAATTCATGAACTTGGAAATAAGATTTATAATATCCTAAATTTAAATTGTATAGGCAGAATACAGACATTGAATTACGTGGACAGTGCCTTGTAGAGCACACAGTCGTGGTTGCTGTCTGGTTTCCAGGGCATGAAGGATGTTAGCACTCGTAAGCAAGCCAGCCTTCCCGGTCAAATCCAAATGCACAGCTCTCCGCTTTGCCCTGGAAGAAGATATCTTTGAGAGGTGGTGGTCGGAGCCTGAATCAGAGGGCCTAATTTGTTTCCTCTGATTTCATATCCTCATCAGTTTCTCTCTCTCCTCTCTCTCTTCCTCCCCCCTCTCCCTTTCCCACAGATAAACCTCCCCCATCTCTCTCTGTCCCTCCCTCCCTCTCCAGTTTTTATTTATTTGAAAGGCAGAGACACACAGGGATCTCACATGTGCAGGTTCGCTCCTTAAATCCCAGCGACAGCCAAGATTGAGCCAGGCTGAACCCAGGAACTGGAACTCATTTTGATTCTCCCACATGGGTGCCAGAGACCCAAGTACTTGATCCTTGTACTGCTGACTCCCAATGTGTACTTTACTAGGAAGCTGGAATTGAGAGAAAAGTTGGGACTCGAACCCAGGCACTCTGAAATGGGTTATGGGTGTCCCAAGTGGTGTTGTAACTGCTGTGCCAAATACCCACCTGGGAGTTCTCCTTTTCTAAGTGCTTAGTCACCTCAATATGTACTCTAAGATGTTCCAGTGCCATCCTGGCCCCTCTTCCTCTAAAAAACAGGAGGAAAAAAAACAAAAAACAAAAAACCAGCACCTGAAAAACATAGACCCAAGGACAAAAACAAATCCTTCCCTATGTTCCTTAACAAAACAGAGCCAGACTTGAATTTTTTCCACAGACTTTATAAAAATTCTGAAGAAAAACAAAACTAAAGTAAACAAAAACAAATCAAGAATCCTAATTCATTGGGACTGGCTCTGTGGTGCAGTGGGTTAAGGCCCTGATCTGCAGTGCCAGTATCCCTTATGGCACCGGTTCAAGTCCCGGCTGCTCCACTTCCGATCCAGCTCCCTGCTAATGTGCCTGGGAAAGCAGCAGAAAATGACCCAAGTGTTTGGGCCCCTGCACCCATTTGAGAGACCCAAAAGAAGCTCCTGGCTCCTGGCTTTAGATCAGCCCAGCTCGGGGCATTGGTGCCATTTGGGGAGTGAACCAGCAGATGGAAGACCTCTCTCTCTCTCTGTCTCTACTTCTCCAGATAACTCTTTCAAATAAATAAAATAAATCTTTATAAACAAAAAAATCGTAGATCCTACAGTCTAGTATCAGAAAGACTGATTTCAGCTCCTTCTGCTCTGGGGCTCTCTGAGCACTGTGCCTGTTTCTGAGGAGGCTAGCTTGCCTTCCCATGGCAAGTCTGCTTCCCCCTCGTCACTGAGGGCAGGTTCCCCTTTGTGTTTCATCCGACTTTCCCATCTAACAAGAATATGACTTTCTAGACATCATACTTTTCACCTCCAAAACTTGAGAAGAGATTCTGACCCTTTCCTGAGACCCTCACCTGCAAACTTGCGTACGCTGCTCCGAGTGCCAGCAACACACAGGACTTTGCAAAAGACTGCACATCAAGCGAGACCACCTGCTAAGCACGTGCCGTCATTCCCAAGGCTTTGAACTCTGATATTCATTGACATTTGAGAGCTTAGTCATCAATACCCCAGGGATTGCTTTCTACTTGATGGAAGTTTCTGTTAATAATCTTCTTCTCAAATATCTAACAAATAAATATAAAAGGTACTGAAACCTAGAGATTTTTTTTCATGTGAAGTAACCAGACAACAAAGCAGCATAGTCCAAAAAAATAAATGGCAACCCAAGAACAAGATGGAAGATTCTGAATTTAAACACAATAGCACAGTGTAATAAGGCTTCACATGCTACCTCTGCCCCTTGGAAGTAACTAGTGAGTCACTAAAGTCTAAAAATTTTCACTAATATTCCCAATCTAGAGAGCAGCAAATAGAGTGGGTGTCCTATTGTTTATCTTAAAGATGAGCAGGGGAAATGGCCACAAAGGAGAAATGAGTGAAGTAAGATCTCAAAATAGAGGATCTGTTGGAAATGCAGGTTCCTGAGCTATAAGCTGAATTTGAGGGCAGATCTGGAGTCCAAAGATATCCCCTTGTGGAAATGAAGAACACCTCTAATGAGCTAGGGCAAAACCTGCCATTAGAAAAATGGCATAACTTCAGGGGCTGGTGCTGTGGCACAGTGGATTAAAGACCAGCCTGCAGTGTTGGCATCCCAAATGGGCACCAATTTGGGTCCTGGCTGCTCCTCTTCCAATCCAGCTCTCTGCTGTGGCCTGGAAGAGCAGTGGAGGATGGCCCAGCTCCTAGGGCCCCTGCTTCCACACTGGGAGCCTGGGGATGGGGGAGCTCCTGGCTCCTGGCTTTGGATCAACTCAGCTCTGGCTGTCGCAGTCATTTGGGGGATGGGCCACCAGAGTGGAGGACCTCTCTCTCTATGGCTCTACCTCTGTCTGTAACTCTGTCTTTTGAATAAATAAAATAATTCTTAAAAAGAAAATGACAAAACTTCAAAAGAGAATAGAGCCAGATATTCTAACAAAGTCTGCCTCACCTGAGTTTTTTCTCCTTGTCAAATGCTGAGAACAACCAAGTGAATGTCACAGATCTGCATGTTTTTAAAGAGAAAAAAGTCTACAGGAGAGTAGCCAAGTGGTAAGGGGGTCAATATCCCATTACTACGTCAGAACAAATGGAGAATCTGCTGCCAGGCCAGCAGACAGCTTTTGCTCCAAGGAAAGGGAGAACATCCCCCAAGGAAAAGGGTGTGCATTTAGCTAAATACGGACTCATAGGAGGCTGAGTTTATGGGTTGATCTTGAATTTACACGTTTAAGGTTTTCTGCCACCAGCAGAAGTGGAGGATTTAAGTGGAGGATTTAGAGGTACCATGAATTATAATACAAAACTGAATTCTGATATTGAGAGGCCTTTATGAACTTCCACCTCTTTATGATCCCTCTGTCAACTCACCCAGTCTGAGATATTAGGTGCTTCTATACTTAGCCGGGCCTCTTGGACTGTACCTGTTTCATTCTGGGAGGCAGAAGAAATGGAAAGGGAAGCAGCTGACACTGCCTGGACCCAAGCTCTGTCACTTGCCAGGCCCATCCTTGTGCTGCCGTACTTCCCTTGTCAGTAAAATGAGAATAAAGTAATATTTTCCCCAAATGGTGATTGTGAAGATCAAGTAAGTTAATATATATTATGCACTCAAAACACTGCCTGGCATGTGGCAAATGTCCCATAAACTCTATGTATATATTTCCTTAATAATTTATACATAACAATGATGGAAAACAAGAGCCAGAAAATGCTAAGGATCCCTGAAAAAAAACAGAAAACAATTAAGATGAGAATGATGCAGAAAAGCTCAGCTCAAAACCCACTTTGGAGAGGACAGCTGTTAAAGGAAGGACTGGTTCTGGGCTTTCTCTGAGCTCGTCAGCAGGGAATACAAAGAAAACGAAGGTGCATGCAGTAGTTGAGCGCTGACCTTGAGCGCCATGGCTGTGCCTCTCCACCTTCTCAAATGTCTCTCAGGAAGCAGCTGAGATTGTACAGCCATACCAAGCTGAACATGCCGGATCTTGTCTGATCTTGGAAGCTAAGCAGGGTCTGGTTAGTACTTGGATGGGAGAAGCAGCAGAGGCAATTGGCCCAGGTTACCAAGGAATGTTAAGTTCTTAGCCTGGATATCCAGACGAAAGATACAATATCAACATACTAAGCCTGGCATCATGTCCTAGCTTTCTCCCACACCACAGAGGTGAAACTAGCATTTATACATAGACTTATAAAAAATTAATGCACAATCAGGAATCTCAAAACCCAGCAAATGAAAAAACCAATTTTAGGCAGGCATTGGTGCAGCAGTTAAGATTCTGCTTGAGATGCTTGTATCCCATATGGGAGTACCTGGATTCCAGTCCCAGCTCCATTTCCAATTCCAGCTTCCTGCTAATGCACACTCTAGGAGGCATCAGATGATACCTCTGGTACTTAGATCTCAGCTACCTAGTGTCATCCAGTACTTGGTGATACAGCCACCAGGCTCTTGATTTTGGCATGGCCCAGCCTTGGCTGTTGTGGGTATTTGGAAAGTGTCTCTGTATCTCTGCCACACACACATTTTAAAAACCAATACATTAAGAAACATTTAACAGAGGTGAAAATCACTTTGCAACTATATACCATCATAGAGGATAATAAAGAGTAAAAGACTCCAAAGAAACAATGAAGCCATCAAGCAGGTTGGCTTGGCAGAACTCCATTGGTGTTAAAAGTAGACAGCGGCACTCACAGCACAAGAAACAGCAGGAGTCTTAACATGCTGCCACCAGTTCTCTTGCCTCCAAGTGCCATGAAGCAATGTATGGGGACAGATGATGGCTATGAATGCAGCCAGTTGTGCTGCAGCTAAGGAACCCAAGGCTTAGAACTTGTAAACTTTTAAGGTAGGCAGTAAAAAATTCTAGTCCCCTGGAGGGAGTGAGTAGTTGTAACCATAGTCACACTGTGGTTGCCTTGAGCTATTTACTTGACTATATCACCAGATGCAGAATAGGCACGGCTTCAGAGGATGGTTAAGCTAAGAGGTTCAGCATACTCAGCAAGGAAATGGAGAGATGCCCAGGGCCTAGGATGGATGACCTCTCCCAACACTACCATTCATATTCTTGTAGAGACATCCATGTAACAATAATGCACTCTTAAGAAAAAGCTTAAGAATCTTTGAAACTAAAAATATAATTAAGATGGATGGAGCTAAATAATGAATAGGGCAGGTTTTTTTTTTTTTTTTTTTTTTTTGAAGCTGGTTAATACCATTTAGGATGCCTGTACTCATTTCGGAGTGCCAGTTCAAATCTGGGTTACTCTGCTTCCAACCCAGGTCCTGTTAATATGCACCCTAGGAGGCAACAAATAATTAATTATTGGGACTTTTGCCTAACACATGGGAGACCCAGATGGAGTTTTTGGCTCCTGGCTTTGGCCTGGCCCACCCTTAACTGTGGTGGGCATTTGGGGAGTGAATCAGCAGATGGAAGATCTCCCTCTGTCTCTACTTCTCCCTGTCATTTTGCTTTTCAAATAAATAAATGAAACTTTATTAAAAAAGTGAATTAGCAAGCTTAATGACTGAACCATGAAATTCTTATGGAATGCAATATAAAAATATGAGATGTAGAGTATATAGAAACATAAAAGAGGAGTTCATACCAACATTAAATTTGTTTTTTGGTTTTTTATGAACATAGAACACAAAATGTAGTTTTTACTTAAGCAGTTACATGAATGGGGCTGTTTTTAAGTTTCTTCACTGACAACTCCATTTTAATCATTGAAAAAATTATATTTAATGAGCAAAAATGTAAAAATTCAAATTTAAACATGAAAATATGGAACAACAGCAAAAAAAAAAAAAACCCAGGAAGTATCTTCATTACCAAACAGATTAACAAATTCACAGACACTCAGATACTTTGAGGCATATCAAAACATCTATATCAAAGGTTGCATTCATTTGAGAGGTATCAATACGTGTTCAGGACTGAGACTATTTGTAGTACTTATAATATGTACAAAGCAGCATTAGACTACTATGGTTAAAAAAAATTAAGTTTTATGCTATAATTTGCCAATTTAACATTACAGCTAATGTAGTGACAATTACTCATTTCATATTTTTTTCTTCTGAAACTCAGTAAACAAGTTATCATTGAAGCACATGGAATAATGCCATGTCTTCTTCCTTATAATAGCAAATTTTAAAATCCAAATACTTTGTATCATGGAAACTTTACCTAGCTGTGCAAAAGCTCCCAAATACAGTACAGTCTTGAAGTTTCTTCTTTGCAGACCCATTAACTTGGAGTTATTTTAGCACAGATAAGTGCAGACACTACTTCAGATTACTGGGCAACAAGAATGTCTGTGTGTCACTACCTGTATTTAAGTATGAGCACACCACAACCACAACCACGGCAAGTAAATGCCCTCCCACGTCCTCCTCTGCTTCCGGGGTTCCTTTCCACATCACAGGAGCTGGTTTAATGGATGCTGTCAGGTCTCCACCTGTCTCTGAAAGTTCCTTTATTAAAAATCTTGAACTTTAACTAGTAGAACATCTACAGTCTCAGTAAGCTGCTTTTTTTCCCCACTTCACTAACTAGTTCAAATACAATATGTAACATTTTAAATTTTATAGACACTTTGTTAAATGATTAAAGGTATATAAAATATCATTAGTGGGTAAAATATTAACCAAAAAAATGACACTAAGTATTTTTGAGACTATTTTTTTCCTAACTAGAAAAGCGATGGGATTCATAGTGAACACAGACAGAATGACACTTTAACCCTGCTGTTCTATAGCATCAGTAGTAAGAGTAAATGCATGAAGCCCAGAAAAGAAGAGCAGGATTCCAGGAGAGAGATCTGGTAAACACTGAATTTTGGATGCTCAAACACAAAAGGGTTCACAGTGCTTATAAGCACTATCATTATTTTCATCCTTTCCAGAAATAAAAATATAATTCATTACATAATAAATCTTATCAATTTCAGTTTTCAAGTATTCAAGTGATGCAAACCCAGGTATTTTCGTTTGTGGTAACAACACACAGACGGAGCTTCAAAGACAGGGAAAAATTCATTAAAAATAACTGATGCACTCTTCTGCCCAAAGACAAAAGAATTTTTTTTCTTTTTTTAACTTTTATTTAGTAAATATAAATTTCCAAAGTACAGGTTATGGATTACAATTGTTCCCCCCCCCATAACTTCCCTCCCACTTGCACCCCTCCCATTTCCCGCTTCCGCTCCCTCTCCCATTCCATTCACATCAAGATTCATTTTCAATTATCTTTATATACAGAAGATTGATTTAGTATATATTAAGTAAAGATTTCATCAGTTTGCACCCACACAGAACATAAAGTGTAAAATACTGTGTGAGTACTACTTATAGCATTAATCCACATTGGACAACACATTAAGGACAGAGATCCTACATGAGGAGTAAGCACACAGTGACTCCTGTTGTTGACTTAACAATTTGACACTCTTGTTTGTGGCATCAGTAATCTTCCTAGGCTCTAGTCGCGAGTTGCCAAGGCTATGGAAGCCTTTTGAGTTCGCCAACTTAGATCTTATTTAGACAAGGTCATAGTCAAAGTGGAAGTTCTCTCCTCCCTTCAGAGAAAGGTACGTCCTTCTTTGATGGCCCTGTTCTTTCTACTGGGATCTCACTCGCAGAGATCTTTTATTTAGTTTTTTTTTTTTTTTTTTTTTTTTTTGGCCAGGGTGCAAAGACATAAGAATTAAGATATAACATTGTCATCACACAAATGGTATGTTATAAGAAAAGGAAGAAAAAAAAGATGGTGCCATATAATCAATGTCTTTGTTTTAACAAGATTCAAAAATAGATTGCCTTAATATGTGGCTAGATTCCCAGTAACAGGATATTCTGAAATCTAGGGGACTATAGAAGAAAAACCAGAGTAAGTTCAGTTTCCTGGCTGTTTTTCCATAAATGTTCCTATTGTTTACCTTGGATTTCCTTTGTACTTTTATTGGGAGATTTTTTGCCTTCACCTTCTTTTATAGTGATGACCATGTTTCTGTGTTTCTATGTGCAGTACATCCTTATGTATCTGTTGTAAGGCTGAATGAGTGGTGACAAATTCTCTCAATTTCTTTTGTTATGGGAGGTCTTTATTTCACCTTCATTCATAAATGAAGGCTTTGCAGGGTACAATATTCTGAGTTGACAGTTTTTTTTTTTTCTCAAGACTTGGAATAAATCTCACCATTCTCTCCTAGCCTGTAGGGTTTCTGATGAAAAGTCAGTGTGAGTCTAATTGGAGAGCCTCAGAAAGTAATCTGGTATTTCTCTGGTGCACATTTTAGAATCTTTATGTTTTACTGTGCAGTGTTTGACTACAATGTGTTATGGTGAGGATCTTTTCTGGTCATGTCTATTAAGAGTTCTATGTTTTTCCTGTACTTGGTGTTCCTCTCTCCAAATTAGGAAAGTTTTCTGTAATTATTTTACTGAAAAGACCTTCTAATCCATACTCTCTTTCCACACTTTCAGGAACTCCTAGGATCCCCATGTTGGGTCATTTGATTGTATCCCATAAATCTTCAACACTGTTTTTTAGTTTTCTAATTTCTTCTTCTAATTTCTTTCGTATCATGTATGGATTTATTTAATTCATGGATTTGCTTCTGATTACTTCTAAGTAAGCCTGCGATCAGTTTTTTGAATTCTGTTTCTGACATTTCTTCAATCTCTTCATTCTCACATTCTGGTATTGAAATGTTGTGCTCCTTTGCAGGCATCAAATTGAGCATGTTAAGTCTCCTTTTTCTTTTTAATCAGAGGAGATTTAATCTACTCTGTTGGTGTAGAAAGGTAGTAAAGCAATATTAATATTAAGAGTATAACTAAGTTGTAAAATCATTAAGTAGAAGAATGAGTAATATTCTATGTTGACATATAGTACAACATACCAAGATGACATATTATGAACTTTTGTTCACTGATTGTAGTTTTGAAATAGATACAGTAAAAGCTGATAGAAACAAAGAAAATTTGACAGATTTAAAACCACATGGACTCATTTAACATGCCTACATAAAAAAATCAAGGGATCAAGTAAATAGAATATAAAGGTAAAATATAGAGGATTTTAACAGATAAAATCTTACTATCTTTTTTTAAAGATTTATTTATTTATTTGAAAATCAGAGTTACACAGAGAGAAGGAGAGGCACACAGAGAGAGAGGTCTTCCATCCGCTAGTTCACTCCCCAATTGGCCGCAACGGCTGGAGCTGCGGATCTGAAGCCAGGAGCCAGGAGCTTCATTTGGGTCTCCCTAGTGGGTGCAGAGGCCCAAGGAGTTGGGCCATTTTCTACTGCTTTCCCAGGCCATAGCATAGAGCTGGATTGGAAGTGGAGCAGCAGGGACTCGAACTGGCACCTATATCTGATGCTGGCATTGCAGGTGGCAGCTTTATCCACTACACCACAGTGCAAGCCCCAAAATCTTATTATCTATTCTGTATTTTTTTCTTGGATGTTATTGAAAGAATTTACTTCCAGGTAAACGTTATTTTTTTAAGTTATTAATTTATTAATCCATTACAATCCAATCAAAAAGAAAGTTTTGTTTTGATATATGGCATAATATATTACAATGGTGGGCATCTCTAGACACTTGAAATTGTGATCTTTCATGGGAAAAGAGAAGGGAAGGGAAGGGAGGGGAGGGGAGCGGAGGGGAAGGGGGGAAAGGGAAGGCAAAGGGAGGAAAGGGAAGGGAAGGTAGGGAAGAGGAGGGGAGGGGAGGGAAGAAGATGAGATGAAGAATATGATAACAACATGTTTAACAGTGATAGATGAAGTGGAATCAGTAAAGGAAATGCAAAAAGAGTTGGCCAGAGGTTTCCCAAGAGAACACGGAAAGAACAATGCTGCAGAAGTCATGAAAATGTAATCAAGACAAAGTCACCAAATAAAAAGCAAATATACAAACATTAGGCCATTAGGGTGAGGGACCTTGTACATGACAATACTGTAGAAATGGCTTAACCTGCCTTTTTGGGGTATAGAATGAAAGAAAGAGCATACTGATTCATGCAGCACTGGTTTTCCAATTACAGCAAGAATAATTATTAAGGAGATTGTTGGCCAATTATACAGATGCTCAATCTAAACTGCCGGTATGGAACCAGATCTGGCCATTCACAGATATAATGTGTTGTGGAGACAAATTCACCTCCACAGTGTTCTTTTCCAAAATCCATCTCTCCATATAATCATGGGAAAAGCATCAGACAAATCCAAATTGAGAGGCATCATACAAAATATCTAACCAGTACTACTCAAGACTGTCAAGGTCATGAAAAATAAAAAAGACTTGTGGGTCAGATGAGACATAGCGATTAAATACAGTGTGGTAGGATCTTGGAAAACAGGATTAATATAAAAACTGTGAAATCATATTTAAAAAGTGATGCACCGGGGTTGGCTTCTTAGTTTTGATAAAAGTACCATGGTGTAGAGTAAAATGTTCACAACAGGGAGATTGAGTGAGGGGTAAATGGGAATGCCTTGTGTAATGTTTGAAATGTTTCTGTAAACCTGGAGTTATTCCAAAATAAAAACTTTAGTTAACAGAAAATAAGCTATGGGAAGCAAGTAGAGCTTGGAGAATGGTGACTAAGTCATGGGCCATTTGTTTCTCTGCTTCCGCCTCTTGAAATCAGCCTAAGGCCAGCTGCCCCTGACAGAACTGAAGCAGTGGAACCTTCCCCATTTCCCTTGCCTTTTCTTCTACTCAACTTTCCCATAGAGACTTCAAGGACACTTGAAGTAACATTCAATAGGATGTAATTGGAAAACTGAATTGTAAGTTTCTTTTCATAGCCAAATCAGATCTGCATCCAACCACACAATTTGAAATTAAATAGAAAGGTCTGACCTTTCCCACAGAGCCTGTGAAAGTAGAGAAAGTGATTTGACCGTTATTGTATCACAGAGTAACTAAGCCATTAATTCCATTAATTTATTCAAGAAGATGTTGATCCATCAAAATGTTTTTGTTCAAACTCATAGTTTCCAAACTGATAGAACTTTCATATATAAATATCTTCATAATAAATCATATTAGTTTTGTTTTACAAAACAAGAATGGTGAAAATCCTCATTTGGAGGAAGTTTTAAAAGTTTTATGGCAAAACAGGATAGTTAATTTGTATTTTATATTTAAAGGAATACTTAACCAGTAATATGTTGGCACTACTATGCTGAATAACAGATAATGATGCTTTAAGCTTACAGAGATATTGCAAATTTGTTTTACCATACTTGTATTTGGAACTTGACTAATCTAAGTTAGATGATACCATTTCATGTGTTTCCAAGTAATAGGAGAAAATTCAGTTAATATTTAAATAGTATCAGTGGGAAAAGTATCTAGATATATGAAAACAATAAAGTAGAACTCTGGGGGATGGGTGAATATGGCTAGCGGCAGGAATGACTAAATGAAATGGATTTTTATATAAAATCAAGCAATTGGGTTCACTTTTATATAAAATTGAGCTTTGGTTTTACATTTTTATAATTTTTTTTCTTGTAGCATGTGCTCAAAAGAAAAATTGTCAATCGTGCGCACAGGATAAGAAAGTAAGTTAACTTCTTTGTGAGGAAATTGTCTTAAAAATGTTGTAATGTCACAGGATGTGTAGTTGTCATCCAAAAGATATGCTAAGCATTGCTCAAACACCATTTTAAATAATAGAAATGACCAAAATAGTTATGATCTATTTTAGTATTTCAAACCAATTTTGAGAATCTAGAAATAAACAATGGTAATAATTTTGTACAGACACATCCTTCCTACCAGAAAATTATACTTCAAAAACAAAAAATTTACTGCTTGAGAAAAATCATACTGAAATCTTGGAAGAATTTTTTGTAAGTAAAGGAAAATATATGCCTGTTGAGATGTAGTGAAAAGTTCTTTGCCACTTCTAATCTCTGCCACTGGAAGGAATGACACACTATTCCTTAACCACAACCTAGTGAGGTCCCCTTCGCTGGTGATTTAATGTCTGACATCCTTATTCTTCACTTTAGATTTGGAAGAAAACAGAAGTGCCATAAGGAACGAGGGAAGTAGTATCACTTTTTGCCACAGAGAGCTTTGCACAACCCTTAAAAAACCATTCATTCTGTTTGTGAATATATATTACATATTTGATATATTTCAAATGTTACAAACTCATGATTATACCTAAAAATTAATAACTACTTATTGCCATTGTGCACCCTAGAAATAATCCATTTGTCTTGTTATTTCATATTTTTTTGTTTGAGTCAGATCTATACCTTGCAATTGGCTGATATGTATCTTAAGTTTCTATTGATCTGTGTTCTTTCTCCTTCTCTTTTTTTGTGTATGCACTTATTTTTTTGCAGAAACTGGATTGTTTATCATATTGGAGTTCCCATAGTATCAATTTTACTGGTCACATCCACATATCTATAATGGCTTTTATCTTGTTCCTTTTTTCCCTGTTCTTCTGTTAGAAGAACTGATAACTAAATATAGATACGTGATCAGATTCAGTCTAATTTCTTGGTAGGAACACTTTATGCTGAACACTTTCATTAGGAGGTCAGTAAGGGCTCTTGTCTAGTACTTGGTGCTGTTAGTACTACTGTAGCTTCTTGCCTAGATCCAATATTCCATTCAAGTTTACAAAAACTGTGGCTAGTTTGATAGTCTTACCTCATTTTTTAAAAAAATTTACAGATACCTAAAATTACACATATTTATGAAGTACCACATGATCTTTGTACTCATTTTTCTTTGTTTCGTTGAGAGGCAGAGAGACACATAAACAGAGAGAAGGACTTTCCGTCTGCTAGTTTACTCCTCATGTATTCACAATGGATTGGGTGGGGGCAAAGCCAGGAGTTAGGAGCTCCATCCAGATCTCCCATGTCAGGGTCAGGAGTCCAATTACTTGAGTTGTCATTTCCTGCTTAGCAGGAAGCTAGAATGAGGAGCCAGAAGCAGGTACAGAAAACAGGTACTCTGACATGGGATGCAGGCATCTTAACTGGTGTCTTATCTGTTAGACCAAATACTTGCCCCCAGTATTTTTTTTATAAGTAGAGAAATATAAAGTACATTAATATTAGCTATAGTCACCTTACTATGCAATAGAACCCCAGCCTCCTTATTCTATCTAACTGTAATATAATACCTGTTAATGAACTTTGCCTTATCCCATCTCCTCTTCCTAGTCTCTGGTAGCCACCATTATGTTTTTAGCTTCTATATGATCACTGTCTTTTATCATGAGTGAGGTCATGCAATACTTGTTTTTATATGCTTAGTTTATTTCACTTAGTATAACAACTTCTAGTCCATCCACATTGTTGTAAATGACAAGATTTCATCTTTTTTTAATGGCTGATAAATATTCCATTGTGTAATGCGCCACATTGCCTATGTTCAGTCATCAGTAGATGGGTATCCAGGTTGTTTCCATTTCTTGACTATTGTGAATAGTACTACACAAAATACGCAAGTTCATGTCTCTTTGACAGACTGGTTTTATTTCCGTTGAATATATCTTCACTAGTGGGATTGTCAGATCACATGGTAGTACTGCTTTTAGTTTCTTGAGGAACTTCCACGAAGTCTTCCACAGTGACTGGACTGATTTATATTTCAGCAATGTACAGAGATTCCCTTTTCTCCACATACTCACCAGACCTTACTGTCTTTGTCATTTTGGTATAGTCATTCTAACTGGGGTGAGATGATATCTCCTTGTGGTTTTGTGTTGCATTTCCCTGATTAGTGATGTTGAGCATTTTTTCATGAATCTATTGTCCATTTGTATGCTGTCCTTTGAAAAATGTCTGCTTAGATATAATGTCCAGTTTTTTAAAAGATTTATTTATTTATGTGAAAGAGTTCCAGAGAGGAGGGCGGAATATTCCATTCCCTGGTTTACTCCCCAAATAGCTGCAATAGCTGGTCCTGGGCCAGGCTAAAGCCAGGAGCCAGGAGCTTCTTCCAGGTCTCCCACATGGCTGGCAGGAGCCCAAGCACTTGGGCCATCTTCTGCTGCTATTCGCCAGGCCATTAACAGGGAGCTGGGTTGGAAGTGGAGTACCCAGGACACAAACCTGCACACATATGAGATGCTGGCATTGCAAGCAGAGGCTTTACCTGCTACACCACAACGCCGGCCCTACTGCCCAATTTTGAACTGGATTATTTGCTTTTTTACTATTGAGTTGTTTGAGTTCCTCCATTTTCAGTGAACTTTTAAAAGTTTTCTTGTATTGTAGAATTTTTGTTGCAAAGCCAAGATTTTAATTTATTTATTATTCAAATACATTATTCCCCCTATTTCTATCTCATTTTGCCTTTTTCTTACTCTTTTCTTGAAAAAATATTGAGAACAAGTGTTGTGGATTATTTTTCATAGCAACTATTTCCAATACTTGACCTGCATATTAGCATGCCTCTCCTTTTGGAGTTGGATTTTCTTTGAGAAGTTTAAGCCATCTGTCAGGTTCCGGTTCCCTCACTTTTCTTCTGAACCAGGATTGACTCCCAGTTGTTAAATAAAACACAAACTCCTTAGTTGGTCTGACATTCCAAAGCCCATGATAATCCAGGAGAAGTTTAGCTTTCAAATTGTTCCTCCATGAAAGATTTTCAAGATTTTCAAGAGCTTCACCATGAGAGATTTTCATTCTCGCCACCGCGATGCCTTCCCTTTCCCCCTGCCATATCGCCTATATCTAAGGACTTCCCTTTTTCTTTACAGATTTTACCTATTCCTTGTGAGAACCCAAATCTGTTATCCCCTGAAAGGAATCTTATGTAGTCATTCCCACTAGAGGTGATATTTTTCTTTATTGCTATTACACTTTATATCTCTTCCACTAATTTTCAAATTAAAATAATTTTCCATTTACAGATTTACATTGTTGTTTGGTGCTGTGTACCTACTGTACCTTCCAATTAAATTCTCACCCTCCAGAAAGCAGAAACAGTGCTCTAAACATCTGCATAAGCTGCTCCATCTAGCCCATAAATGAATTGTAAATAAATGTTCTTTTGTTCCTCTCAATACTCACTACTTAAAAAAAGCTCCCATGCACAGGAACATTCATTTTCTAGTTCTTTGCCAGTATAATATTAAACCATTCTCTACAATGCTAACACACCATGAAACATTACCATGTACCTCTCTCTACTTCCTGCATTTTAATTTTCATGGCATTTTCTTATTAAAGTATCAATATGATGTCCATATAGGCTTATTAAGAGTTCTATCCAAAAATGGGCACTCTAGATTCCCCACGGAGCAGTGATAACCATCACCCTGAAGCCTTGAGTTGGCTTCTCAGTTGTCACACTCCTGAGGCCGAGGTCGGCAAGACTTCATATTTATATGTGTCATCTTCCTTTGCTACAAGAAAAAAAATCCATGTAATTTGTCTTAAATTATACATTACCAATTTAGGGATGCTGAATATATTGTGCTGTTCCTCTGGGCAATGTGAATTTCTGGTCTTTGAAGACTTTTTAGACTTGGTTAAGGTATTAGTCACATCTTTGTGGTTGAAGGACAGAAATCCAACTGTAATTTAATAAAAAGAGGAATTCATTGGCTCATAAAATTGGGAAGTCCACGGGTGGCCTTGGCTTCATGAACAGTGGAAACTAAAAGATGTCATTCTCATTTCTCTCTTTCCTTTTATCTCCTAACTCTGCCTTTCTCTGTATATTGACCTCATTTTCCTGTGGAAAGTGAACATTCTCCATACAGCTGCAGAAGGTGCTGGCTGCCAACAGATTTCATGCAATGTCCACATACAACTCCAGAGAAGATTCTGATTGGCCCTGTTGGGGTGTAATGTCTTGGTTCTGCATTAGTTACTGGGCCAAAGGGATAAGCTACCCAAGTGCCAATGCCTGGGTCAAATGCTCACTCCAGTAACCAGAAAGGGTTGAGACAAAGCTGACTGATGTCTAGAGAACCACACAGGATTGGTGGAAGAAGTCCAAGAAAGAAGGAAGGCATGGTTACCAGAAAAAGAATTATGATGCAAGACAGACAGACATTTTAAAAATTAGTTGTACAAGTCTATTTCATTTCACCCTTTGACATGTGTATTTTGTTTCCCCCATCCTCATATTAAAAAAAAATCCTAAAAAAATAGTGCCACTAGCCCTCAACCAATGTCGCTCGCTCCACAGGCTCGCGGAGGAGCGGCAACAGATTTGCTGTTGTTTCTTTCCCCAGTCCTCCCTTTACAATCCATCCAGCTGGTGTGAGCTTGATTCATAGAGACTCCGAGAACTAATAGCTAAGGACGGAAGTCTCTAGGGGCTGTAGTCCTTGAATCTCAGCCTTATCTTTGCAGTTCCAGTCTTTAAACAACAGTCAGGGAGCACAGGACCCATTCAGCCTAAGTGCCTTCACTTGGCCTTTGATCTTAGTTAAAAAAAAGTGATTGTGACATATTTCCTGTTTTTAGGCAGTGTCACAGGGGTTAAATAAAAAAGCGTTCTTTTTTTATGTATTTATTTATTTAATATTTGTTTATTTGGAAGTCAGAGTTACACAGAGAGAAGGAGAGGCAGAGAGAGAGAGAGAGAGAGGGGTCTTCCATCAGCTGGTTCACTCCCCAGTTGGCCCCAATGGCTGAAGTTGAGCCGATCAGAAGCCAGGAGCCAGGAGCTTCCTCTGGGTCTCGCACATGGGTGTAAGGGCCCAAGGATTTGGGTCATCATCCCTGCTTTCCAAGGCCATAGCAGAGAGCTTGGTCAGAAGTAGAGCAGCCTGGACTCGAACTTGCACCCATATGGGATGCCAGCACTGCAGGCAGCAACTTTAGCCACTACGCCACAGTGCCGGCCCCCTGGGTGGTTCTTTACATTAGGCCAATCACTACCTCTGCTAATCTCAGGATATACAGCAAGAAGTGGCTGGCAGGGATCTGAGATCAGTCTTCTTCTTCTCCCTCTTCTTCTCCCTCTTCTTCTCCCTCTTGTTCTCCCTCTTCTTCTCCCTCTTGTTCTCCCTCTTCTTCTCCCTCTTGTTCTCCCTCTTCTTCTCCCTCTTCTTCTCCCTCTTCTTCTCCCTCTTCTTCTCCCTCTTCTTCTCCCTCTTCTTCTCCCTCTTCTCCTCTTCTCCTCTTCTTCTCTTCTTCTCTTCTTTTCTTCTTCTTCACAGGCAGAGTTAGACAGTGAGAGAGAGAGATAAAGGTCTTCCTTCCATTGGTTCACCCTCCAAATGGCCTCCACGGCCGGCATGCTGCACCGATCCAAAGCCAGGAGCCAGGTGCTTCCTCCTGGTCTCCCACGCGGGTGCAGGGCCCAAGCACTTGGGCCATCCTCCACTGCCTTACTGGGCCACAGCAGAGAGCTGGACTGGAAGAGGAGCAACTGGGATAGAACCAGCGCCACAACCGGAACTAGAACCCTGGGTGCCGGCGCTGCAGGCGGAGGATTAGCCTAGTGAGCCGCAGCGCCGGCCATGAGATCAGTCTTTACCAGCACAGAAGCAGACTGCTTAGGTTAGAACCCTGGCTCCTCCATCTCCTAGCTGTGTGACCGTATCATAGAAGTCATTTAACTGCTCTGTGCCTTACTATCCTCATCTATATGGTGGACATAGCAGTACCCAGCTCATGGGGTTGTCATGAGGATGAAGTGGGCTGATACAGATGAAGGACTTAGAACAGGACCTGTCACATGAGAGACCCTCTGTGAGTGGGAACCATTTTTACCATTCTGTCTTCAGTTCTTTTTTTTTTAACTATTCGGGGGAAGACCAAGTTCTAGTTTTATTTCCCACACTGTTTTCCACCATTGCTTTTGTTTACTTCAGCAAGGAACTTTGAATACAGTTTTCCTATTTTCACATGATTATCTGGAGAAGAGCAAGAGGGGAATGGGTGTTCACCTGGTTTGGAAACCTCTACCAGTCACTGGTAAGGTGATCCTCATCCACCAAGGGCAGCCATTCAAAAAGAGGGCAAGGGTGAGGCATTGGTGGTTAACAGTGTGGGTGAGGTTTGGGTGCGTGAGCCTGGTTAGGCCACCAATATTGTCTACTTCATATAATAATGAAAAAATAGTAATGCTGATGATCACTCTTACTTAATGAATACTTACAGAAGTAGTACTGAAAACTTACTGAGATATTTATTGTTATACTTGGAACATTACTTTTATTTTTTTCTTTCCAATTACAGTGTGTTTGGTGCAATGAAGACAGGATCTGCAAAGCATATTGTTTTCCATATTTTGGGTGTCGAATCAGTGCTGTATATTGGACAAATTGTAAAAGTGAGTTGAGTTCTTTTTATTCAAATTTTGATGTTCTTTATTTCAATTGACTAGAACATGATAATGATTTGTTACATTTGAAGAATTATAAATTTTTATAATATTTGCTTTATGAAACTGTAGGGAGTCTAGGGCTGTTTATCAGCTTTCTCACTGACTCAGGCTTATTGTTTGTTTGCAGCCAGTATTGGTTTAAATCAAATCAGCATTCTTTCTGACAGGTGCATGCTTTCTCATCCCACTTGCTAAAATACTTTTAAATTCATTTCTAAAAATCTCTGGTGTGTGAAATCTGTAGCTCAGTTTAGGGATGTTTATATTCTCATGGTTTTTTGTTTTTTGTTTTTGGCACCAAAATAAACAACTTGTCTTTTATTCCATTTTCCCATAAACTTTTTTTTTTTTAAAAAGATTTATTTATTGATTTGAAAGGCAGAGTTACAGAGAGGCAGAGGCAGAGGGAGAGAGAGAGAAGTCCTCTGTCCTTTGGTCCACTCCCCAAATCTCATGTTGTTTTAGAAACTCCAAGACTTGGGGCTGGCACTGTGGCACAGCAGGTTAACACCCTGGCCTGGGGTGCCGGCATCCCATGTGGGTGCCGGTTCTAGTCCAGGACTGATCCAGTCCTCTTCTGATCCAGCTCTCTGCTGTGGCCTGCGAAAGCAGTGGAGGATGGCCCAAGTCCTTGGGCTCCTGCACCCAGTGTGGGAGGCCCAGAGGAAACTCCTGGCTCCTGGCTCCTGGCTTCCTTTGGGCTTTGCAGCCATCTGGGGAGTGAACCAGAGGATGGAAGACCTCTCTCTCTATCTCTGCCTCTCTGTGTAACTTTGTCTTTCAAGTGAAAAAATCTTGAAAAAAAAAGAAAAGAAAAGAAAAAAAGAAACTCCAAGACTTTCTTATAAACTAGTCCTGGACTGAGGATATATTGAACTCAGTAGCACAGCCACACTTATATTTCCTCAGCTAACATATTCCATCCTGAGAATTGCCATTCAGACTGACAACTACCAAGGACTGGACATATCACCAAATAATCTTTAAATTATCTGTATTTGTAATGTCAGACTTTTGGTGTGTTTTGTTGTACTTACCAAGGCCAGCAAATGGACTCATGTTAAGGAGTTTTCCAAAAAGCTGAAGCAAAAGGCTTTTCCAGTTGAACTCCAACTATATGTGAAAACCCAATCTAGAGTTGCCCTCAAATCTGTTTCTTTCTGTTATTACCAATTGCTTAAGTCATATGTGTTGGTAGCTTAGAAAGCAGTTAAGAAACTGCTCTTATCTCATATTTTCCCCTTCTAGTTTCTTTTTTTTTTTTTTAAGAATTATTTTATTTATTTGAAAGACAGAGTTACAGAGAGAGGTAGAGCCAGAGAGCGAGCGAGGTCTTTCATTCTGCTGGTTCACTCCCCAAATGACCCTCACAGCCAGAGATGAGCTGAGCTGAAGCCAGGAGCCAGGAGCTCCTTCTGCGTCTCCTGCATGGGTACAGGGGCCCAAGGAGTTGGGCCATCTTATACTGCTTTCCCAGGCCATTAACAGAGAGCTGGATCGGAAGAAGAGCAGCCAGGACTCGAACTGGTGGCCATTTGGGATGCCAGGTGCTGCAGGCATTCAACCCACTGTGTCACAGCATTGGCCCATTCTAGTTTCATTTTATAATACACCTGGCTAATAAGCAACACAGTATTGAGGGGGAAAAGTTTATAAATGTTAGAAATCTGCCTTCCCAGCAAGCACTGGGCTGTCTCTTGGATAATGAACTCCTGAAACACAAACAGCAAGCCTTCTCTGATATCTGTACGGATCTTCATAAAATGGCAGCCTGAGGGATCTGAGATTTTATCTGTTGAGGAAAGTACCAGAAATGCATCTGGGGTTTGTAAAAAAAATAAGCCAGTGTCCAATAGCATACCCACTTGGGGACAAAGGACTCAAGTAGTACCTCCTTTCAGCAACCCAGATTACTTTCAAATGTTACTGATAATTGTGTTAATGGTAGTTTTATTGGAATAAATAATGCATGCTCTTGTATCATTTTTAGTAATTATTTGTGAATGTGTATCTAAAAATCAGACTGCATGATACTAGAAAAGATGAAAACATGAGACAGTATTAATGATCTGCATGTTTCCTTTGCTACATTTCAGTTGACATGTTTGGAATCCTGATGCTTGTCCTTATTGCGATCTTAGTTTCTGCACTCCTTTGGTATTGCTGTGCCTATCACCTTTATCTGCAGCAGTATGTTCATTTTGTCTTCGTAAGAATATACTTGGTGATAATATCAGTAACAAAAGTGCTAAGCTAGTTAGTAGGAAATACTGATGTTTTTATGTAATAAAAACAATATATTTACCTGCTGAGGAGAAAAAGTCAAAAAAGTACAGAAAAGTGTAAAATGAAAAGAAAAAACATTCCCACCCCCGCCATCACCTCTAACACTTCCTTCCCAGAAGTAATCCTGTCAGCACAGTTCTGTTTGTATTCTCTTGGTTATCTCCATGTATTTAATTCTGGTTGTATGAGGGTACTTCAAAAATTCATGTGAAAAAAGTTTTAAAAATTTTATAAGATCTAATCATATTTCATAGTTATATATAATAAATGTTATTACTTATATAAAATTATAATATAGTATATAGATACTAATATATTAATATTAATAATATGGTTATATGTGTAATGTTATAATTATTATAATTTTAAGAATTAAAATATGTTATTTTGGTGCAAAAAGTTTGAAATCCACATAAGGATCTTCAAAAAATTTGTGAAAAACTTATATTATGAAAAAACTGTATATGGACTTCAAAATTTTTTGCCACAAAATAAACTTTAATTCCATTGTTCCACGAACTTTTGAAGTACACTCAAGTCTTCTCTTCAGGATTTGCTAACATTAGATGTTATCTGTTGACTCCCCATCATGAAAGCTGAAAACTTTTCTTCTGCTTTGCATGTTTTTTTTTTTTTTTGTTATCCTAAGGAAAAAAAATTGAATCCCTCTACTTTCTTCCATCTGTCCTCGCCTCCCTCTATCTTGCAAACTCCGTAAGCTTTCTCATTAATTTGACCTTGCCAAGTGTGTAACATTTTCATTCAGTTCTGTGGCTATAATTATATTCTAAAATGCTTACTCTGTAGTATGAATCTAAAATTTCTAAACTACTAAAGAAACTGAAGCATATTATTGCTTGTGTAACTGTTGCTCACTGAAGGACCATAGAAGTAGGAAATATAATTCTATGTCACTAACTTTTTTGCTTGAAAGAGCATTAACAAGTGTCAAGATCAAATGGAGGGCCGGCGCCGCGGCTCAATAGGCTAATCCTCCGCCTAGCGGCGCCGGCACACCGGGTTCTAGTCCCGGTCGGGGCGCCGGATTCTGTCCCGGTTGCCCCTCTTCCAGGCCAGCCCTCTGCTGTGGCCAGGGAGTGCAGTGGAGGATGGCCCAGGTGCTTGGGCCCTGCACCCCATGGGAGACCAGGAAAAGCACCTGGCTCCTGGCTCCTGCCATCGGATCAGCGCGGTGCGCCGGCTGCAGCGCACTGGCCGCGGCGGCCATTGGAGGGTGAACCAACGGCAAAGGAAGACCTTTCTCTCTGTCTCTCTCTCTCACTGTCCACTCTGCCTGTCAAAAAAAATAAAAAATAAAAAAAAAAAATAAAAAAGATCAAATGGATTCTTTCCTTAACCTCCATTACTCAAAGCCATGTTGTATGTCAACTTGCTCCATGTTTACATGGCAATTTTGCCATCCATATTTTGCACTAGAGATTAAAATTATCTTGATTAATTTTGTTATTAAAAACACATATGTTGATTCTCATCACTGTGTTCATTCAACTTTGTATCTTAAAATATGAGGATACTTTAAAATGTTGACAGAAAAATGAAATTAAAAATGTTTATTTTGGTACAAGAATGTTTAATTCATTTACATGTTTTATATAATATATAGTTTCCATGAACTTTTTGAAGACCCTTGCACATTTTTTCCTATAGACTTTCTTCTGGGAGTCCTCTGACTTCTGTTCTAACTCAGAAAAATAAGTTTCACTTCATTCTGGATCCCACATCTTCTTTTTAGACTCATTTTTCTCCCTTTTGCCTCAAGTAATTTTTTCAAAGGAATTTCACAAAAGATTTGGAAAGTATTTCCATAGGCCATATGTGTTTTTCTTCTTAAAGATTTTATTTATTTATTTATTTATTTATTTGAGAGGCAGAGTTATAGACAGAAAGAGGGAGAGACAGAAAGAAAGAATTCTGTCCACTTAGTTCAATGCCTAAATGGCTGCAACAGCTGGAGCTGGGCCGATCCATAGCCAGGATCCAGGAGCTTCCTCTGGGTCTCCCACACAGGTGCAGGGGCCCAAACACTTGGGCCAACTTCCACTGCTTTCCCAGGCCATAGCAGAGAGCTGGTTCAGAAGAGGAGCAGGCAGGACTAGAACCAGTGCCCATATGGGATTCTGGCGCCACAGGTGGAGGCTTAACCCACTATGCCATAGCGCTGGCCCCAATAGGCCATCTATGTTTACAAATTTTTTTATCCCCATCCTCCTGCAGCCTAGAACTTATTATTTTCTTTTTTCAGATTTTGCACTTTTTACAAGAAGTACCCATAATCAGATAGCCAGACCCAAAGATAAGAAAGAAGCATACTAACAGGCCCATCTGTAAATACTATGTGCTTAAAAAATGATAAAAATTGGCCAGATGTTCTGTTTGCTTATTAAAAATCTTTACTTTGTCTTGGACTTCATGTTTTTCTGGCTTTGAGACTTTACATCCTTTCTTTATTAACATATAAGGACAGACAGAGTAAGATGGGAGATATTTCTTATTTTTTGTCTCTAAGACAAACAAGAAGAAAGAACTAATTCAACGCATTACAGAAGCCTTTATTTATTTTCTTTTTTATATTTTCCAGGAACTTGGCTTCTGTGTCAACACTTTTTTGTATAATACTTATGAGTAAAATGACAAATTATACCCATAAAAGTTGGGGCCTGAGCAAATATTCATCACTGAACCTTCTTTTATCTGTAATTTAAAAGAAAAACTTTGAATCCTGTCTGTAAATATGATCCAACAGTTGTACTCAGTTCTGTTTTAACTTAGTCTTTCAACCACCATCTCATTTTAAAAGTTTCTTCTAGAGATCTTCTCGACCTTGTTAATTCAATGGACACCATATTCTAGTAGAGGGATTTGTCCTATTACGGACATACGGACATACTGTAGAAATGTCAGGATTTCTTTTTAAAAATACCCTTGTATGACCAGTGAAGTACTAAATTGTTGATTGCTACATTTGGCCTAATATTCTAGCTACCCAGCAGATATGATCATAAAAATTAAACTACTTTTAAAGGTTCTAAAGTTTAGAGAATATAAGTGTTGACTGCCCATGTACTCACTGTCTCCTTGACTCTCAGCTGTTCTTTCAGCAAATATTTATTACTTGTTATGCTCTAGGCGGTGTCATTTTCACTAGGGATATTACAATAGGCAAGAAAGATCAGATCCTTACCTTCATGGAGTTTACATCCCACTAAGTAGACACAGTCACATAAACAAGCAATTATTAATTCTGTTGTGAACTTATTGATATTCACATTAAATTATTAATTTCAAATATTAATTAAAATATATTATTTATAATAATTACATAACTATATGACATAAATTATATATAATAATATATAATACATTATATTATTTTTATAATATAATTCACATTTATTTATTTATCTGAAAGTCAGAGTTACAGGGAGGAATAGAGAGAGAGATATTTCCCATCAGCTGGTTCACTCCCTGGATGGTCACAACAGCCAGGTGTAGGCTAGGCCAATGCCAGGAGCCAGAAGCTTTAACTGGGTCTGCCACATGGGTGGCAGATGCCTAAATACTGGGGCCATCATCCACTGCTTTTCCTAGGCCATTAGCAGGCAGCTGGATTGGAAATGGAGCAGCTGGTACATGAATTTACACCCACCCATATGGGATGCTGGCATTATAGGCAGTGGCTTTAGTCACTACACCACAATGCCACCCCAATTTTGTTTTTCTTAATCAAAAGCTTATATTCTCCTGGTGGGTAGATAAAAGGAGAACTTAAATGAATCAAGAATAGGGCTGGTGCTGTGGCACAGCCGGTTAACGCCCTGGCCTGAAGTGCTGGCATCCCATAGGTGCCGGTTCAAGACCCGACTGCTCCACTTCCAATCTGGCTCTCTGCTGTGGCCTGGGAAAGCAGTGGAAAATGACCCAAGTCCTTGGGCCCCTGCACCTGCATGGGAGACCTGGAAGAAGCTCCTGGCTCCTGGCTCTTGGCTTCTGGCTTCGGACTTGTGCAGCCCCAGCCATTTTGGCCAACTGGGGAGTGAACCATCGGATGGAAGACCTATCTCTCTTTCTCTCTCTGCCTCTCTTCTCTCTGTGTAACTCTGACTTTCAAATAAATAAATAAATCTTTAAAAAATGAATCAATAATAACAAAATATTGCCTTAATGTAGTCTACTTAGTGAAATAAAATAATTCCAAGTATTATCTTAACTATTCTGAAAATATACCTGACTCTACATTCACCATCATTTTGAACAGACGTCATGCCTATTTTTATGGAAGACAAGAAACAGTTCGTGTTCACAACTGGAATACTGGTAAGTGTTTTTATTTATTTGATAGATGCCATTTTCAGTAATTAAGAGCTGGAAATCTTTCCCTTCTTTCTTTTTTTTTTTTTTTTAAGATTTACTTATTTTATTTGAAAGTCAGAGTTACACAGAGAAAGAAGGAGAGGCAGAGAGAGAGAGAGAGAGAGAGAGGTCTTCCTTCCACTGGTTCACTTCCCAGTTGGCCGCGACGGCCAGAGCTGCACTGATCTGAAGCCAGGAGCCAGGAGCTTCCTCTGGGTCTTCCCATGCAGTTGCAGGGGCCCAAGGACTTGGGCCATCTTCCACTGCTTTCCTAGGCCATAGCAGAGAGCTGGATTGGAATTGGAGCAGCCAGGTCTCAAACCAGCACCCATATGGGATGCCGGCACTGCAGGCAGCGGCTTTACCAGCTATGCCACAGCGCTAGCCCCTCCCTTACTTATTTCAAGCATCAAAATTAAAGAGCAAGTAGAAAACACAACAGAATTCATTCTTGTTTCTAAGATACACTTTTGTAACCTCAATATCTAGGAATGGTGAAACAACAATACTGATAGAGAAGAGTTAAAATTTTTCAACCCAGTTAGAGATTTAATAGCTACCCCTTTCCCCCCAATTCCCACTTCACAAAGGCAACTCAATAAAAAACTGACTTTTGCCTTTAGAAATTTTTGCAGGCTTTTCCCAAATTCATTACCTGGTTCCTTGGATAACCTCGGTCTCTGCTCATTTTGAATCTTTAGACTTTCCCTTATTTACAAGGCTCCCCCTTACCAAGTCTCATTTGTTGGCTTCCTCTAGCTCAGTTCCCACAATTTCTGGGAGTCCTTGTTCTGGCCAGAATCAAATCCTAGAACCCCAGCTGGAGTCAGACCATGGCCCCTTGCTCACTGAGTAACTGGGCCACAAAAATGATAGATCAAAATATGACAGGGGAAAGTACTGCAAGGCTCTTTATAATACCATTAAAAATAACTTTGGGGGTCTGGGGCCCGATTATTGTAGTGCTCAGGGCTGCAGGGACAGAGTGCTAGGGGTTGTGAAAAAGCCTGGAAGCGAAACTTTAGGTACCAAAATCTGAAATAGAGCAGCGTAGAGTTTGAAGGGCAGGGATGAAATGTTAAGCACATCCACATACGGAGTCATTACCAGCTCCTAGATCTTGTTAGGGAGAAACTGTTTTAGTAGTAATGGGATCATGTGGTGTTTCAAAAAGCTATTTCAGAGGGGAGCTGAAGCGCGGGTGATTGCTGCTTCTTCGTAGGTTTGAAATCAAACCAGAGGATATAGAGAGTGATGCTGCATTTCCATTTTTCTCCATTTTAAATTCTATAGCACAGTGACCTACGAGAAATTCTTCAAAAAAATAGCACAAGGTTGGGCATTTGTTTTAGGTAAAAACAGTTATCTACTAACAGACTGAGAATAACTCATTATACTGGATTCTCTGTAAGAACTGAAATGTAATAGAATTCACAGGACAAGATTATATTCCACCTATGAGAGAGCCCAAGGGGGGTACCTCTATTAAAGGGTTGAGTAAGGGAAACAGAATCCTGCAAAAGGAATTGAGAAGAGAATGGGAAAGTCAGAGACAGCAGTGTCACAGAGATCAAGAGAGGAGGCTGTGAATATGGAGGGAGGTTCATGAGTATCGTTTGGACCTCTTGGCATGTTGTAGTTTTTTTTTTTTTTTTTTTTGACAGGCAGAGTGGACAGTGAGAGAGAGAGAGACAGAGAAAAAGGTCTTCCTTTGCCGCTGGTTTACCCTCCAATGGCCGCCGCGGCCAGCGCACTGCGGCCAGTGCACCACGCTGATCCGATGGCAGGAGCCAGGTGCTTCTCCTGGTCTCCCATGGAGTGTAGGGCCCAAGCACTTGGGACATCCTCCACAGCACTCCCTGGCCACAGCAGAGAGCTGGCCTGGAAGAGGGGCAACCAGGACAGAATCCGGTGCCCCGACCGGGACTAGAACCCAGTGTGCCGGCGCCGCAAGATGGAGGATTAGCCTAGTGAGCCACAGCACCAGCTGGCATGTTGTAGTTTCAAGAGTGTTCATGCAAAAAATGGAGCAGGCAGACTTTTGACTTGTGGAATAAGAAAATATGGAGCCTAAAAACATCATATATGCTCCTCACTGGGAAAGGGGATAATAACTCTTGGTCCACACTTCTTTCTTGGAAAATGAATTCCGAAGATGATTTGCTGAAATTATAGTTTCATTGAACAACCACAACCTTCTGTCACTGGAGACAGCTAGTGTTGTGGTTACCATCAAATACTTGACCTTTTCCTCTTTGTACTCTAGTTGGTATTAACTTAAGTCACAATAGCACTAAATGTTAAGAGCACTAATATTAAAATATCAGAATAGACATCCTTTAATTATGATGATTTTTGTGTTTAACATTTTTAAAAATTTAGATATGTTTTCATTGACCTTTTTTTTTAAGAGAAAAAGAATAGTGAATGTCTGATTCACTTTTACAAATGTGATAAAATGTCAACCCATATGCAATGAAGACTTTAAGCTTCCAGGAAAATGCAGTTTTTTATAAATTGAAAAAAAGGAACCAAAACACTACTGTATGAATCAACTATTTTGATAAAATATTGATTTTTCTTAGAATTTGGGAAGGTAAATGTGTTTTCTTTTTCCAAAGGATATGAGGAATAGAAAACTGAAAAGATAGATCTTCTAGAGAGAAGAGGAGGAAGTTTCTTCAATGGTAAAGTTTCCAATAATCTTGCATGAATTTTGTGTATTCCTTTTCCCCCCTTAAATTGAGCAGCTTTTCAGGAAAATAATCAAGATTATTAAGAAAGAAAATGGAGATGCAATCTATAAAATGTAGGCACATTTCACTGTCCGAAATAACAGGATAGAAAGCAGCAGAAAAGGGAGATTTAAGAGTTCGCAAATTAGCCTTAGTCAAAATCTGGGCTTCTTTGTTTATCGTGTCACATTGGATAGCTAGCCCTGTCGTGACTTAGTTTCCTCATTTATTAATGTCATCTAATAATAGTAACTAAATAATTAATTGGGTGACTCTGAGGACAAAATGATATTTCATGAGTAACATTTTTAGAGCTGTCCCTAACACTCAGTAAGTTCTTGATAAGTGTCAGTTGTTGCTGCTGTAATCACAGAATCTCAATCCTGAAGGAATTGAAAGGTCATCCTGCCCAGTCCATCCTCTGATACTAGGATCTTCTGTCACCATCTAGGACATGTTGGACAGTTAGGGACAGTCACTCAGGTTACAAATTTGGTTGTGTGCGTGAGTGTTTCAACAAGTTTAAACACAAGGTGTTTATTAATACTTTGATACTTTATTGCCACTTTCTACATCCACCTGCACAAAGAAGCTCCCTATCTAGAGGGCTGTCCCATAATTCTGTGGGTTCTGAAAGAGTGACTGCAGATTAGTACTGAGGGAAGGGATGGTGAATGCAGGTAGCTTCAGAAGACCAGAGGCTGACAGAGGCCAGAATGGTCTCCTGAAGAGATAGCATTTGCCAGTTTTAAAGTTCAATAGGTCTAGGGTGATCATACGTCATTCAAACTGAATGAATTTAAGAGTGAAGGGGCTTCATTTTCTAATGCCTGAATAATATTCATATACACACACACATATCACATTTTCTTTCTCCATTCACCCTTTGGTGGACGTCTAAATTGATTCTGTATCTTGGCAATTGTGAATAGTGCTGCAGTTCACATGGGAGTGCAGGTCTCTCTCTTCTAGGCTGATTTCATTTCTTTCAGATATATACTCTGAAGCAGGATAGCTGGGTCATATGGTAGATTTATGTTTACATTTCTGAGGAATCTCCCTACTGCTTATATGTTGTTGACAGGATTGAGCATCCAATAAACTTTTTTATCAGGCAGTCTTTCAATATCTATTAAAAATTGGGTGTTCACAGAATTATTCTTAGGTGTTTAAATCCAATTGAAAATTGATCCCTGTTAAAAATAAGTGTGGGAATAAGAGAGGGAGGGAATGTACAGTTTGACACACATTCCCTCAGACTTACCCCTAAGGGCAAAACTAAAACTTGCCATGGGACTCCAAATCCCATTAAGTTGGCAGGTACCAATGGCATCTTACTAAAGTGATTAATTTAAGTTTATAGCTGATCATAAATATAGGAATAAGTGTCAAAGAGATCACATAAACAAGACCAGTGTCTGCTAATAATAATTGATAGAATTAAAAAGGAGAGAACAATCCAACATGGGAAGTAGGATACACAGCAGACTCATAGAATGGCAAATGCCCTAAACAGCACTGTGGCCTCAGAATCAGCCCTTGAGGTATTTGGATCTGGCTAAAAAGCCCATGAGAGCATTTCAGGCATGGAAAGCCTAGACACTGTGGCAAAAAATGACCTACATGAAAGATCTCTGTGAGTGAGATCCTGGTGGAAAGAAGGGACCATCGAAGAAGGAGGTACCTTTCTCTGAAGGGAGGAGAGAACTTCCACTTTGATTATGGCCCTGTCTAAATAAGGTTGGAGTTTGTGGACTCAAGAGGTTTCCATAGCCTTGGCAGCTCATGACGAGAGCTTCAGGTGATTACTGACGTCATAAATAAGTCTGTCAATTGTTAAATCAACAACAGGAGTCACTGGGGTACTTACTCCCCATGTAAGACCTCTGTCCTTAATATGTTGTGCTATGAGAATTAATGATAAAACTAGTCTTCAAACTGTCCTTTATACTATGTGTGTCTGTATGGGTACAAACTGTTGAAATCTTTACTTAGTGTAGAGTTGATCTTCTGTATATAATTAAAAATGAATCTTAATAAAGAATAGGATGGGAGAGGGAGTGGGAGGTAGGACAGTTTGGGGGTGGGAGGATGGGTATGGGAGGCAGAACCACTATAAATAAAATCTTTCTAAAATAAATTGGGAGTTCAGAGTACTTGACCTGGTAATTCCATTATTAGAGATTTTTTTCCCTAGTAGAAACATGTAAGTCACCATAATAGTATATGCTGATTAAACTGTAGTGAAATTTCTGAATTTGTCCAGGTGTGACATACTAAAGGGCCATTTTATGGCTCATACTACTACTAGAGTACCTGAAATGTAATGTATTAGAGTGAAATAGACACTCTGAGATTCGATGATTGTTCACAGCCCTTGTCTCTTCCGTTGAGGAACAGTGATTTTTTTTCTCTCTCTCTTTTCATACTATTTGTTGAACTCCTTTGCTTAGTGTAGGGTTAACTATACATTCATTAAGTAAACTGAAAATAGTTCTTTGTAAAAATTAAGAATAGGAATGTTAGAGGGAGGAGGAAGAAGGGTTAGAGTGTGGATGGGAGGAAGGGTAGGGAGAAGTGTCACTATATTTCTAAATCTGTATATATAAAGTACATGAAATTCGTATAACTTAAATAAAATCTAAAAAAAGAGTTGATCTAGGTCTGTGGAGCCTGAAGATTATGTAATCTGGGGGGGTTCTCATTTTAAAAAATAATTTTAAAAATAAATTTTACAAAACATTTGACTCCCAAAACATGTATTTAGGACCCTTCCAAGCACCTTGAAAAAGCTGGGCTAAATGAGGTTTCCTAAAGCTTAAGCTATACAATACAAGCACATATTTTACTAAATTGTAATATTTTAAAAAAGAGAATATTCACTTTCTTGACTAGACTTGATAAGAATGGCATTGTCTTATACCATATGTGGAGATATAAATTAGTGCAACAATTCTAAAAAAGTTTGCTAGTATGTATCAAGAGCTTTGCATTTTATTCACTCTGTTCCAATTATGTCACTTTTAGGGATCTATCCCCCCAAAATACAGGTTTTTAACAAATTTAGCTTTATGATGCATCTGAAATTAATCATTGTTATATGGTATGACATTCAGATCCAATTTCATCTGTCTCTGAGTGGGTATCCAGTTGTTCCAACACAATGTATTTATTTTCACCTTATTTAATTATTTTTAATTATTATTTTTAATTGAAAAATAAAAATTACATCTATGGTATACAACATGGTATTTTGATATATTTATAACATTTCAGAATGACTAAATCAAGATCATTAATATACCATTTTTGTAATGAGAACAAATTCAAATGTTCTCTTAGCAATTTTCAATTATATAATAAACTTTTTAACTATAATCACCAGGGTGGGCATTTGGCCTAGTGGTTAAGATTGCAGTATTCAGAGTATCCAATCAGTGCCTCTGGCTCCTGACTCCTGCTTCCTGTGGTTCCTGGGAGAGACAGTGGTGATGGTTCAGGTTGTTGGGTTCCTGGCACTTAAGTGGAAGACCTGGGTTGTGTTTCTGGCTCATTGTCCTTCATGGGCATTTAGCAAGTGATTCAGTGGGTGGGAGCTCTCCCTGCTATCTCTCTTTTTCCCTATCTCTCAAATGAATAAATAAATTATAAAAAACTATAATTACCCTGTTGTACAATAGATCTCCTGAATTCATTCCACCTATCAAACTGAAATTTTGTAATCTTGACCATTACTTCCCCAATAGTCTCCATGCACTGACTCTCCTCCCCGGTAGCCTCCTTATAGTCTCTGCTTCCGTTTGTCTACCTTTTTAGATTCCACATATAAATGAATCATTCAGTGTTTGTCTTTCTGTGCCTGGCTGGTTTCACTTAGTTTAATAGTCATTATGCTTATTCATGTTGTAGCAAATAAGTTTCCTTCTTTTTTGAGGCTGCATAGTATTTCACTGTGCATGTTTACCACAATTTATATCCCTTCATTTGTTGGTAGATACTTAGGTTGACTCCATATCTTGGCTATTGCATGTAACACTAGAATGAACATGGGAGTGCAGATAACTTTCGACATACTAATTTCATTTCCTGTGGATATATACCCAGAAGTAGGATTGCTGGCTAAGATGGTAATTCTGCTTTTAGTTTTTTGAGGAACTTCCATACTGTTTTCCATATGGCAATACCAATTAATATTCCCATCAACCGTGTGCAAGGATTCCCTTTTCTCCACATACTCATTAACACTCATCTTTTGTGTCTTTTTGATATTAGCCATTCTAACAAGTATGAGAAGATATTTCTTTGTTGTTTTAATTTGCATTTCCCTGATGATTAGTGATATTGAGCATTTTCCCCATATACATGTTAGCCATTTGTATGTCTTCTTTTGAAGAATAAATATTCAGCTTCTGTGTTGTTTGATTCCTTAGGTACTTTGAGTTTATAAGATATGTGGTTTGCAAATAATTTTTCCACTTGTATAGGTTTTGTCTTCACTCAATGGATTATTTCCTTTTCAGTGCACATGCTTTTTGGATTGGTGCAATTCTATTCGTCTATCTTTGCTTTTGTTGCCTGTGCTTTTAGAGTCACATCCAAAGAATATTAGCAATATTCTTATTAACTAACTCAGTTGTCAGCATGAAGCTCTTTCCTGGCTTCTCCTAGTAGTTTTACAGCTTCAGGTCTTATATTTATGGTATGGTATTATATAGGCATCTTAATTTCATCCTTCTGCATGTGGATATCTAACTTCCTCAGCATCATTTATCGAACAAATTATCATTCCGCAGTCATGTGTTCTTGACACCTTTATCAAAGATCAGATGACTTTGAGTGCATAGATGTACTTCTGGTGTATTCGTTCCATTTGTTTATGTGTCAGTGTGGTACTCATAGCTTGGTTTATTGGCTGCTTTGGATATTTGGTGTCTTTTCTAGTTCCATATGAATTTTAGAAATTTTTAAATATTTCTTTGAAAACTTTCATTGTAATTTTGAGAGAGATTCCATTGAATTTATAGATCACTTTGGGTAGGATGAACTCTTTTATATAATTTTTTTAATATTTTATTTATTTATTTGAGAGGTAGAGTTACAGACAGAGAGAGGGAGAGACAAAGAGAAAGGTCTTCCAACTGGTTTGCTCCCTAAATGGCTGCAACAGCCAGAGCTAGGCCAATCTGAAGCCAGAAGCCAGGAGCCAGGAGCTTCTTCTAGATCTCCCACGTGGGTGCAGGGGCCCAAGTCTTGGGCCATCTTCCACTGCTTTCATAGGCCATTAGCAGAGAGCTGAATTGAAAGAGAAGTAGCTAGGATGCAAATCTGTGCCCATATGGGATGTCGGCTCACTCTCTCTCTGGCTCTCTCTACCTCTCAAATAAAAAAAAATATCTCCTAAAAAATAAATGTTTGCCATCAGACCTAGAACTTTTCTTTATAGGAGATTTTTTGTTGCAGATTCAATCTTCTTCCTCATTATTGGTCAGTTAATATTTTTTGTTTCTTTGTAATTTAGTCATGATTATATGCTTCTAGAAATATATCCATTTCTTTTATGTTTTCCAATTTGCTGGCATGTAATTAGACATAGTACTTCTTATGATCCTTTGTACAGTTTCAGTAGTAATGTCTTATTTTCATTTTTGATTTTCTTTGAATCTTGATTTTCTTTGAATCTTTTCTTTTTTTCTTAATCTAGCAAAAGGTTTGTTGCTTTTATTCATTTTATAAGAAAACTCAGTTATATTGATATTTGTTATCAGTTTTCTACTCTTATTAATTTATTTTTGCTCTGAATTTCATATTTTCTTCCATCAACTAACTTTGTGATTAGTTTGTTATTTTTAAAGTTGCTTTTTTAGGCAACACTAGGTTGTTTATATGATGTTTTTCTTTTTTAATGCCATAATTTATTTAAACTTCCTTATTAGTACTATTTTTGCTCTATCCCTTGATTCTGGTATGTAGTTTGTCTTAGGAAATCTTTTTCTTTCTCTTTGATTTCTATTTTGACCTGTTGGTTGTTCAAGAACATACTGTTTAGTTCCCATATACTTGTGAATTTTCCAGCTTTTCTGCTGTTGTTTCTAGTGTCATATCATTATATCAGAAAGAATAGCTGGTATGATTTCAATATTTTAAAATTTTTTATGACATATAATTGCTTACCATGTGATCTATCCTGGAGAATGTTTCATGTGCACTTAAGAAGAATGTATTCTTCTGCTCTTGGGTGGGATATTCTGTGTGTCTGGTGGGTCTATGTGGTCCAAAATGTAGTTTATGTCCAAATTTTTCTCACTGATTTTCTGTATGGATAATTTATCAACTCTTGAAAGTGGGCAATTAAAGTCTCCTATGATTATTATTATCTGTCTCTCTCTTCATATTATTGCTTTATATTTGAGGTTTATCCTTGTTGAGTATATAATTATAATTACTTCTCTTGGTGTATTGACCACTTTATCCCCATATGTTGACCATAATATGGCAGTCAGAAGTCCTTACCTATCAACAGCCACCTTCAATGTAAATGGATTGGATTCTCCAAAATGACATACAATGGCCAAATGGATGAAAAAAGAAGATCCAACTATATACTGACTATAACAGACTTACTTCTCTTTTAAAGACACATAGACTGGAAGTGAGGGTATAAGAAAATATAATCCATACAAATGGAAAGCAAAAGAGTACAAGGGTAAATACACTTACATTGGACAAAGTAGACTTTTGGCCAAAAGCTGTACAAAGAGACAAAGTCAATATGCAATGGCAGAAGAGCCCATATGATTTTTTTCATAGATTAAATACTGGGTATATTTTTGTCCATTTATTCACTGCTGTTGGTCTGTCTGGCTAATCATCACAGTTACTTAACAATGAAGGATATATGACTTACTTTAATATGCTGTAATGGTATTAATCTCTTCTGTACCTCAATTACTCTTCTTATCTCCATTTCTCTCAATTTTATGTTCAAGCAGACTAAATACGAGTTGTCTATTCTAATTTACACCAAGTCTATTCTAACTTATACTGGAAATTACACAAAATTAAACATTTGGTCTCCAGAAAAGATGATCATTTTAGAAAATTCAAGGGTGGGGCTGGCACTATCGTGTAGGGGGTAAAGCTGCCATCTGCAGCACCAGCATCCCACATGGGCACCAGTACCAATCCTGGCAACTCCACTTCTGACCTAGCTTCCTGCTAGCACCTGAGAAAGCACCAGAAGGTAGCCCAAGTGCTTGGGCCCCTACACCAACGTGGGAGGCCTTGAAGAAGCTCCTGGTGCCTAGCTTCAGATTGGCTAACTCTGGCTGTTGTGACCAGTTGGGGAGTGTACTAGCAGGTGGAAGATCTCCCCTCCCCTCCCCTCCCCTCCCCTCCTCTCCTCTCCTCTCCTTCTCTGTAACTCTTTTAAATAAAATAAATAAAATTTAAAAAAATAAAAAAAATTAGAACGTACTGCATGTGAAGTAATTAACAAATATATGAGTTTCTCTGATTCATTTCTTCCTGATGGTGGTGGTGGGGATGGTCTTCTCCTTCTCTTTCTCTCTCCTTATTTTTAAATTTATTTATTTTATTATTTTAAAGAGACAAAGATCTCCTATCTGCTGGTTTACTCATGAAGTGCACACTATTGCCAGGGCTAAACTAGGTCAAAGGTGGGAGCTGTAACTCAAACCAAGTCTACCACCTGGGTGGAAAGAACCCATGTACCTGAGCTGTCACCTGCTGACTCCCAGGGTACTCATTAGCAGGAAGCTGGAATGGAGATTGGAGCTAGGACTGGAACCAGACATTCCAGTATGTCATGCCATGTTCCATGTAGCAACTTAATCACTGTGCCAAACACTCACCTGATAAGTTTCATAGTGCAAATATACCATGGTAAGTTCCATGGTAAAGGTCCATAGGTACCCATGGTTCAAGTGCAGTCTTGAGAACTCATTTATGTGAGGATCAAGTAGGGCTTAATGGAGGCAGTGTGGCCTCTGAGCTGAGCTTAAAGAATAGAAAAGATGTCATCAGGCAGAGATTGGAGCTGCAGGGAAAGAATTTTCAGGACTGGAAGAAGATGAGCAATGAAAAACGTGAAGGTTAAAAAGTAGTGAATATACATAAGTAATGGTAGGTAAATTGTGCTGTACATTCAAAGTGTAAGGAAGAGGTAGGGTGAGGGATTAACAGCTGACATTCCTTGGGCACTTACAATGTCCTCGGCACTGTTCCAAGGGCTTTCCACATATTAATTCATTGAATCTTCACAACAACCACGTGAGGTAAATCCGAGTTTTATCCACACTTCATAAATAAGGAAACCAAGACCTTATATAGCTTTTGTGTAAAATAGAAAGTAGTCCCACTTCTGTGAACCTGTAGACGCCCTGTGCTCACACAGAGCTTGATGATGGCACATGCATGGGCTATGTGTCCATCTTCACCCTCAGGCAGATGCCTCTTGTGGGCCCCTGCAGCCTATGCTGGGATGTACAGGGATCCTGCTCACCATCATGCTGCTGAGCAATCTGGCCCTGGATCTGAACGTTCACCATAGGATGAGAAGGGCAGTGATCCTTTCCTTATTTGTGAACAACCTTAAAACCCACACTTAGGAATGTGGACTCTAAAGAGACTGTGGAGACAGAGCCTGTATTTTCAGTGAGTGTAGAGGCATTTTATAGGTGGGGTGGGGGATAACATTCACATTTGTAAAAATACACCTTTAAAATTTTATTTCAGAATAGTTTTAAATTTACAAAAAAATTCAAAGTAGTACAGAGTTCCCATATACCCCACACCCAGCTTCCCCTGTTATTAACATCTTACATTAGTAGATTTGTCACAATTAACAAACCACATCTAACTTCCTCTATTATTGACATCTAATATTAGTGTAATATGTTTGTCAAATTAATGAATTCCATGCCAAAATTCCCCTATTTTTTTATACAAACTCCCTTTATCCCCTCACCCTCCCAAATTCTAGTAATTACCATTGTGTGTTCATATTGTGTTTCTTTCTCTCTCTCTCTCTCTCTCTCTCTTTCTCTCTCTTTTTAGCTCCTACATGTGAGGAAGAGCATTTAGTATTTGTGTTTCTGTGTCTGGCTTATTTCATTTAACATGATCTCTTCCAGTTCTGTGTATTCTGTTGCAAATGACAGAATCTCATTCTTTTTATGGTTGAATAGTGTTATATTGTATATGCATTCCACATTTTCTTTTTGTTTTTTAAATATTTTATTTATTTATTTGAGCAGTAGTAGAGTTACAGATAGAGAGAGGAAGAGCCAGAGAGGAAAATCTTCCTTCCGCTGGTTCACTCCCCAAATGGCCGCAATGGCTGGAACTAGGCCGATATGAAGCTAGAAGTCAGGAGCTTCCTCTAGGTCTCCCTCACAAGTGCAGGGGTCTAAGCACTTGAGCCATCTTCCACTGCTTTCTCAGGCCATAAGCAGAGAGCTAGATTGGAAGTGGAGCAGCTATGACTCAAACTGGTGCCCTTGGGATGCCAGCACCACAGGCAGAGGTCTAACCTACTATGCCACAGTACCAGCCCCTCCACATTTTTTTATTCATTTGATGATGGACACCTGGGTTGATTCCATATCTTGGCTGTTATGAGTATGTATCTCTTTGATAACAATGATTTCATGTCTTATGAATATATACACAGTAGTGGAATTACTTGGTCATATGGCACATCTATTTCTAGTTTTTAAAGCAATTTCCATGCTGTCTTCCATACTGGCTATATTTATTTACATTCTCACCAGCAGTTTATAAGAGTTCCCCTTTTGAGAGAACGATCCATCATGGGAAGCAGGATACACAGCAGACTCATAGAATGGCAGATGTCCTAAATAGCACTCTGGCCTCAGAATCAGCCCTTAAGGCATTCAGATCTGGCTAAAGAGCCCATGAGAGTATTTTAGGCATGGAAAGCCAAGACATGCTGGCAAAAAAACAAAAAAACAAAAACAAAAAACAAAAAACAACAACAAAAAAAACACCAACAAACCTAAATGAAAGATCTCTGCTGCAAGTGAGATCCCAGTGGAAAGAATGGGGCCATCAAAGAAGGAGGTACCTTTCTCTGAAGGGGAGGAGAGAACTTCCACTTTGACTATGACCCTGTCGGAATAAGATCGAAGTCAGTGAACTCAAAAGGCTTCCATAGCCTTGGCAACTCTTTACTAGAGCCTAGGGAGATTACTGATGCAATAAACAAGAGTGTCAAATTGTTAAGTCAACAACAGGAGTCACTGTGTACTTACTTCTCTCTTTTTTTTTTTGTACTTACTTCTCATTGTGTTGCCTTTAGCTTGATTTTTTTTTCCTTAGGGTCGCTTTGACTATTCTGGGTCTTTGGCAGTTTCATATGAATTTTGAGATTTTTTAAAATTCTTTAAGAATGTCATTGGTATTTTGATAGCGATTACACTGAATCTGTAGATTGCTTTAGGTAATGTGGACATTTTAATGATATTAATTTTTCTAATCATGAACAAGGAATATTTTCCTATTTTGTATGAGTGTTTCCTATTTTGTATGGAGTTGGTAGGAGAAACTGGGAAGTGGAATGGATGGATTGAAGAGGAGAGATTCAGGCAGGAAGACCAGTTAAAATCACAGTGCCAACCATTAAAATCAGTTCAGATGAAAACCAAAAAATGTGTGGAGGTGCTAGAAACTGGGAGGAAGTGAGAGCCTTAATGACACTTCAGAGTTGACCAACCCAGGTGACTATTTGGTTTTTTTATTTTATTTTATTTTATTTTATTTTATTTATTTATTTTATTTTTTGGCAGGCAGAGTGGACAGTGAGAGAGAGAGAGACAGAGAGAAAGGTCTTCCTTTGCCGTTGGTTCACCCTCCAATGGCCGCCGCGGCTGGTGCGCTGCGGCCTGCGCACCGCGCTGATCCGACGGCAAGAGCCAGGTACTTCTCCTGGTTTCCCATGCGGGTGCAGGGCCCAAGCACTTGGGCCATCCTCCACAGCACTCCCTGGCCACAGCAGAGAGCTGGCCTGGAAGAGGGGCAACCGGGACAGAATCCGGCGCCCCGACCGGGACTAGAACACGGTGTGCCGGCGCCGCAAAGCGGAGGATTAGCCTAGTGAGCCGCGGCGTCGGCCCCAGGTGACTATTTGTAAGAATAAAAAAAGAGTCACCAGAGGAGACTTTAAAGTTTCCAATTTGGGTGACTTGAAGATAGTGATGCTATTAATATAAAGAGGGAAAATGAAAGAAAAGGCAAAAAATTCTGGTGGGAAGGGTCAAGTTTACAGATTGAATTTGTGATAATAGCAAGACATGCATTCAGGAACTTCAGCCAGGAGCTAGGATGGTGCCTGGAGCTAGACGTTTATGAACTGGAGACCTATATGAGGAAAGAGGGGTCATGAAGCCATGGGTGTGAGTGACAGTGATTGTGGTCTGTGCAGAGAGAAAAGCAGAGGTCGAGAATGGCTGCATCAGGATGGTCTTAATTTACTGTGTGGACGTTCTTATCAGGTTGTAATCTACCGTGTGGAAAAGAGGTCATGGTGTCCCCACATGGAGAAGGACTCACGGGTGAAGACACACAGTGCTGAGGTGCCAGCCAGGGTCCGTCAGGAGCACTGACGCACGGAATCAGCAGAAGCTGTTCACACACATAGTCTATGCTATAAGCTGCAGAAATTCTGTCAAGCTATTGGGATGTTTCAAGGTACTAAGAAGTATTTTGCTAAATAATGGGTCCTCTGGGAGTGGCAAATTAGATTGTAGCTTTCCAAAGTACCTTGAATTGCAGGATACATATTAGATATTAGGAAAAGCATCATACACACAAGAACTATCTTACAAGATAGTGGTTGCCCAAAGTATGGTCAAGAGAATCTGAGCAGTGCCCAGGCTCAGCGGGAGAGAGCGCTGAAGCCACCAGGAACATCCACCCTGGGTGCGGGAGCCCGGAGTCCTGCGCTGAAATTGTCCTTCCCTTCATTAGATGCTTCCATGCTGCTGCTGAACTCTGCGTGCCTACAGTTCTCAGCACCCAGTTGATCACACATATCACTGGGGAAAAAAAGAAGAAAAGAAAGAGGCAAATAAGTCCTCATGATTTTGTGGTAGTCTAGTCTTCCAGTTCCTAGATTTGGGAAACAAAGCAGAATGTCAGGCTCTCTAGAGTGAACGAATGAAACAAGCAAATTATATGCCTTTAGTAACATAAGTAAGGGAGAATCATACACACATTTTCCACTCAGCCCATTCCTAATACAAGGTTTAACGGTGCATGTGTGCACACGTGCCTTTAGTTGTTCGGAATTTTAGATAGTCTAGTGGGAGTATCATAGGGAAAGGAAATTCTTCCTGAAAGAGAAAAGTTATTTAAATCTGTCCAGTTCAAGAAGTGAATTATAGAAAACTATGGGCGGGGACCATAACAAGCAGACACTGAGTTGAGTTATTCACCAGGAGAGTTCATGGTAAGGTCATTAGTAAAATTTTAGATGAGACTTTGCATAGTTCTATGTAAATAATTGTTTTGCAGCTCTTGTTTTATAAGTACTCATTGTCTATTTACTTTTACATTTATCTATTAATCTATTTATTTATTTACAATTACATTTACTATTTTTAATCTTTAAAAAGTTATATACAACACTTCAGAAAAATATTATAATTTAAATAACTATGGGAATAATTTTAAAATGATTTTGTTTTACAAAATTTGAGAGCTGTAACCCTTTGTATTTCTTCTCACACTTTACTCCGTTGTAAGCATCTACAGCAGTCATTGTTGTTACATGGGAATATAAGCTGCTCTAGTCCTGGCCTATCTCCAGTCTCTTCTGATGAATTTTCTTTTTCTTGCCCGCTGACATTTTCAAGGGTCAACTTTCATAATCCCTTATATGAGAGTGTAAGATATCCATGGTGCCTGCAATCAAACTTAAAATCCAATTGCTGAGAAAATAACCACTAGAAATAGATAATGAACAAGAAAGTGTTACTAAAAGGTTAGACAATAGATCTACAGGGATTAATACAATCATTTTATACCTTGATTGCATTCCTTTTTAAGAAAACAGATTTATTTATTTGAAAGTCAGAGTTAAGAGAGAGATCTTCCATCAGCCGGTTCACTCCTCAAATGGCCACAGTGGCTGGGGCTGGGCCAGGACAAAGCCAGGAGCCAGGAGCTTCTTCTAGATCTCCCATATGGATGGCAGGGACTTACAGGCGTGGGTCATCTTCTGCTGCTTTCTCCAGTCCATTAGCATGGACTTGAATTGGATGTGGAGCAGCTGAGACAGCAACTGGTACCCATATAGGATGCTGGTGACACTGGTGGCAGCTGAACCTGCTATGCCACAACCCTGGCTCCTGATTGTATACTTACACCGTTTTCAGCCACAGATGAACTCCTTAGTGAGATAGGCAGAGACCTTCACAGTTTAGACTCAAGATATAAAACAACATATAATAAAGGCACCATTACCATTTCCTTTGCACACTTAATATTTCTTTTCTTGGATGTTTGTTACTCTATTTTCTTTCTGATAAGGGACTTTGGCACCAAATCCCAGTATTCATTTCTAAAAATATTAAATTGTTTTTGAAAACTCATCTTAACTGCCATTTCTAAAACATTTTCCTGGTTTCCCTTAAGCTGTAATTATCTTGTGTTCCCTGCTTTACTTTCTCTTCTTTCCTGGCATTCATCTGAATGTAGAAATTGTGTTCCATTAGTAGAAGTGCAGAAATGTAGACAGTTCCTGTCTTTGATACCCTGGGTGCCTTCCTCTCTCTCTGTCTCAGTTTCCTCATCTGTAAAATCAGGGTTAAAAAGAACTGTTTGTTCACGTGTGGTGAGAAAATGAACTAACATAAGTAAAGCAGTGATAAAAGTGCCTAGCACATAGTAAATTCCACTGGCAATGAGGGCTTCTGACAGAGGCTTACCTGGAAGATGGTAGGTATACACACTGACTCGAATAGTAGTGATAAAGCTGTGTAAACTTTGAGTACAGTTTGTTCTGAATCCAACAAAAATAAATGGAGGTGGAAAGGGATGCATCAGGATAGATGGAGTTGGTTGAATAAGCATTTATTAAATTTTTACCGCATGCCGTGCATTAGGGACACAACTTGAACAAGACAGGGAATGTTCTCTGCCCTTATGGAACTTATATTCCAGTGTGGATATGAAAAAGTGAGGGAAAAGGAAAAAAAAATTTAAAATTGTGACACTGCTGGGAAAAAGGGAAGGGACTGAAAGGATTAGGGAACCTACTTAAGATAAAGAAAGGTCTCTCAGAGAGTGTAGCGTTTAATCAATAGCGTGAGGAGTCATCCAGAAGAGCAGTAGGGGTGGAGCATATGAGAGGTAGGCCCCAAGGTGAGATGCAGCTTGGGGTGGCAGAGGTTCAGGACGTGGAGACACACAGAGGGATCAGTCTGTGTAGAGATTTGTAGGCCATTACAAGGAACTGGGGTTGCCCTGGACCTGAGGAGAGGATGTGATTTTCAGAGGGGCTTAATTAAGCCTGTGCGAAATAGAAATGTGTGGAAGTAGATATTTGAGACGAAAAAGCAAAGGCATAGAGTTGTGACTAAGAGTGTGTCAGGAGACGAGAACTAGTCAGATGGAGTTGCAGAGTTGCACTGGGGAATATGAAAAACTATTTTTCTTTGGAAGGTGTCATTCTGCAGAACAGCTGCTGCTTCGCAGGGATGGACTTTGACAGGATTTTTCTCAATTCAGACAAAAGTTGAACTGATGTGGTGACCTTTTGGAATAGATGATTTCTTTACTGCCAAGTTGAACCCTTTCTGGGAATATTTGTGCTGAGTGAGCGCTAACCCTAGTGCAGGGTGGTTTCTTCTCATTCTCTTTCATGTCAGGAGAAGGAAATAAATCATTTATGTTAGTTTGGGTAATTGAAGAAGCTTTTCATTTCCAATTTGCTCTGGTGTGTGTGTGACTAATTTGAGTTTATAATCATTATTACCCATGTACAGCTTTTCAAGGGATGAACCAGGAGTTGGAAAACATTAAGTTTCTATAAAAATTGATGTAATGGTCTTGAACTTAAGCTTTCTGGTCTTAATGTGAAACTTGAGAGTTAACATTGTATTATATTTCCAATAATGACTGTGTCCTTTTTCTTTCAGGCTTCCTTCAGGATATTAATCATCCTTACAGCCTCTTTGAGAGTGACTGAACTTCCAACTTCCCTTAAGTTAAAATTTTAAATTCTATTGAGCATTTTTGTAGGGTGTTTCATTCCTTTTTACATTATGATTTTTTCAGTAATTTGAAAAAAGCTCTATAAACAAGATCTTATGGTTAGTTAAAATTTTAAAATATTTTGAACAATCTCCTGTCTAGCTAATTTTTCATTCTTCATATTTTTCCCTTTGAACATAAAGTGGGATAATGTTCAAGGACCTGAAGTTCAAATTTATATATGTCTTGAGAATTGGAGGCTACATCCTATGACTCTGTCTGACATTGTTAGTTCCTCATTAGTATTACCACACAATAAATATTCTAATTCTAATTTTATTTACATTTATTATCACAAAAATGTTCCACTATTCAAAATCTCCTCTACAATAATAAATTTGAGGCAATGATTGATATTATTAAATTCTGTTGATGATATTTCAATAGTCAGTAATGCCTTTAAGATATATAGATATTTTTAATTCTCAAATAAGAGGAATGAAAATCCTTTATAATATGAGAATACTAAAGAATGTTTTAATAGAATAAAATTATCCAACTAGCTTCAATAACAAATGGTTTCTTAATTAAATACAGTAATTTTCTGAAATATTTATTAATAATTGTTTTACCAATGATTTTCATTTATATTTAAAAGGTTTATTTATTTATTTTAAAGTGAGTGTTACAGAGAGAGGGGAAGGGACACAGAGATATCTTCCATCCTGTGGTTCACTCCCCAGATAGCAGCAGTGGCCAGGGCTGGGCCAGGCTGAAGCCAGGAGCCAAGAGCTTCATCTGGTTCTCCTAATAAGTCCAGGGGCCCAAGTACTTGGGCCATCTTCTGCTGTTTTTTTTCAGGCCATGTTGGGAGCTGGATTGGATGTGGAATGACTGAGACATGAACCAGATGCCATATAGGATGCCTGTGTTGCAGGCAGTGGTTTTACCCATGCTACCACAACACCAGCCAATAACAACTTTTTTTTTAAAAAACTTATACCGGCCGGCACCGCGGCTCACTAGGCTAATCCTCCGCCTTGCGGCGCCGGCACTCCGGGTTCTAGTCCCGGTTGGGGCGCCGGATTCTGTCCCGGTTGCCCCTCTTCCAGGCCAGCTCTCTGCCGTGGCCAGGGAGTGCAGTGGAGGATGTCCCAAGTGCTTGGGCCCTGCACCCCATGGGAGACCAGGATAAGTACCTGGCTCCTGCCATCGGATCAGCGCGGTGCGCCGGCCGCAGCGCGCCAGGGCCGCAGCGGCCATTGGAGGGTGAACCAATGGCAAAAGGAAGACCTTTCTCTCTGTCTTTCTCTCTCACTGTCCACTCTGCCTGCCTGTCAAAAAAACAAAAACAAACAAACAAACAAACAAACAAAAACACCACAAAACTTATACCTATTAGGCAAAATTTGGAAAAAGAAGATATTTGACATTATTGCCATTTTCAGATATAAACATGTTTGATGTTATTTCCATTGGTTTTTGATATAAAACCAATAGGTCTTAGCTTTATTTGGGGGTATAGGGCATATAATATCAAAAATTATGGAAGAGTGATCCATTGCCATAGTAGATAAAGGAAGCTTGACTCTATATATATTTAGAAGTAACCCCCCCACAACCAGATTTCAAAGTGGAAATTATTTGAAATAGAAAAACTAAATTGATCTAAGTTAAGGTGGTTACCACTCCAGTATGACATATTCATATCTTGATTGGATCAGATATTGATTTCTAAATGAGGCAGAAATATTGATTTTGAACAATTAAGACAGCAATGAAGAAATCTCTTTTGTCACACCAGATTCTCAGAACAAACTCAGCCTTCCTCCATTCAGTACCAGGTCATCTGTCTCTTGGTTGTCTGAGGTTCTTTCTTTCCACTACGGTTGTTTCTTGGGGTTTGTCCTTACTTGGGATGGATGTTGAGCCTCACTGTCAGGGGGAATGTTTTGTAGTGCTCTCAATTTGTCTTTTGGGTTTTTTGGTTCATAGTTTCTTTCAGTTGCTTTTTTGAGATTTATATTTACCACATAATGCCAGTCTCACTCTTCAGTTGAAAATATGATGTTGGCATTTGGATATGGTGAGGAGACAGCAGGAGCCCAGGCAATTCCAGTTTTATTAAAGTTGCCGCAGACGACAGCTTTGTCCTCACAATTCTAGATCAGTGGAGGTGCTGGTATGTGGAGAAGTTAGGAAGAGTAAACAGAAAGCATGCTCGTTTTGACTATTTATAAAATTACCCCTGCAAGGTTTAAATATATCTTATTTCTTAGTAGAGGGATTCATAGCTTTAATTTTTTAAAATTTATTTGACAGGTAGAATTACAGACAGTGAGAGAAAGAGAGAGAAAGGTCTTCCTTCCGTTGGTTCACCCCCCAAATGGCTGCTACAGCCAGTGCTGCGCCAATCCGAAGCCAGGAGCCAGGTGCTTCCTCCCAGGGATCCCTGGGTACATTCCTCCTGGGTACAGGGCCCAAGCACTCAGGCCATCCTCCACTGTCTTCAGGGCCACAGCAGAGAGCTGAACTGGAAGTGGAGTAAATGGGACTAGAACCCGGTGCCCATATGGGATGCTGGTGCTGCAGACGGAGGATTAACCAAATGAGTCACAGTAACGGCCCAAGGGATTCATATCTTAAAAGTGTGCTCACTTTTTAAAATTTTATTTATTTATTAAAGATGTATTTATCTATTTGAAAGAGCCACAGAGAGCAAGAGGGAGAGGCAGAGAGGGAGCATGAGAGTGAGAGAGTGAGAGAGAGAGAGAGAGAGAGAGAGAGAGAGAGAGACAGAGAAAGACAGAGATCTTCCATCCACTGGCTCACTCCCCAGTGGCCACAACCAGGACCCAGGAGCTAGAAGCTTCTCCCAGGTGGGTGGCAAGGGCCCAACACTGGAAGCACTTAGGTCATCCTCCGCTTTCTTTCCAAGGCCACCAGTAGGGAGCTTAATCGGAAGTGGAACAGGGGCCAGTGCTGTGGCACAGTGGGTAATGATGCTGCCTGCAGTGCCAGCATCCCCATTTGGGCGCTGGTTCGAGTTCCAGCTGCTCCACTTCCAATCCAGCTCTCTGCCATGGCCTGGGAAAGCAGTAGAAAATGCCCAAGTCCTTGGGCCTCTGCACTATGTGGGAGACCCTGAAGAAGCTCCTGCTCTTGGCTTCAAATCAGAGCAGCTCTGACCATTGTGGCCATCTGGAGAGTAAACCAGCAGATGGAAGACCTCTCTCTCTCTCTCTCTCTAAACTCTGCCTTTCAAATAAATAAGAAAATCTTAGAAGAAAGGAG